>NW_019741974.1:1739569-1821014 GCF_002891405.2 Cryptotermes secundus | reverse complement strand
AGGAGGTCACTGAGCAAAATTACGGACGTTTCCCACCCAACAGCAGTCTCTAATACCTCTGGTAGATGGGGGAAGCATTATAGATACCTCTCAGCTAGTAGAGCCGGTCTCGATGGCTGGGCGGGACTGATGGTAAGCATCAGTACCGGTCGGATATAGAGATTGGTAGAAATCATAGAGGGAAGCACAATGGACCAATACAGGTCTAAGTGCATTGGGAAACCCACCCTCTCCAATAACTAACTAACTAACTAACTAAGCGCTTGAGCTATTGCGCGGCCCTACGTGACGGTTAATCCTACGCCTTAAAAATAAACACAAACAATATCAATCAGGATTTCGACCCAATAGGTCAACAATAGACAATTTATTCACCCTGAGACAAATAACGGAGAAATGCTGGGAATTTAATACAGATATTTACCTATGCTTCATAGATTTTAAACAAGCATATGATACGATAATAAGGAAGAAATTAAGGATGATTATGTCCACTTTTGGTACTCCAACAAAACTAAGTAGAATAATTAACTTAACCATGACAGAAACAATCAATAAAGTTAAAATCCAGAACCAGTTAACAGAATGCTTTAAGACAAATCAAGGATTAAAACAGGGTGATAGTCTGGCACCATCACTATTTAATTTGGTATTGGAATATATAGCGAGGAAATGTAATGTAGACACAAGGAACACCATAGCGCATAAACAAACGCAAATAAGGGCGTATGCGGATGATATTATTATAGTATCGAGGTCCCTAAGAGCAATGAAGGAGACATATAAAGAAATAAAAACCATAGCAAAAACAATTGGCTTAGAGGTGGATGTAAATAAAACTAAAATGCTGATGCAAACTGGAAAAATTAACATGGAAAGGGACCGAACAGAAATAGTTGAAGACTTCATATATTTAGGATCGAAATTCCACAAAGATGGAGAGGAAAATCATGAAAAACCAAGAAGAATAAAACTAGCGAATAATGCATATTTCTCGTTGCTATCAGTTTTTAGATCAAAGGATATACACCGAGCGATTAAAACAAAAATATATAAAACAATGATAAGACCGGTGCTTTATTATGGATGTGAGGGTTGGACGCTAAACAAGAAAGAGGAATCAATCATCAATTCTTTGGAGAGGAAAATCCTAAGACGAATTTATGGGCCAATAAAAGAGAATGGGATATGGAAATAAGATATAATAAAGAGTTATACAAATTATATAAGGAGCCAGAGATCTCAGTGACGATAAAGCTTAAAAGATTGCAATGGGCTGGGCATGTACAGAGAATGGCTAAGGAGCGTATCCCAAAGAAAATACTATACAGTACAATAGGTAGTAGGAGACAGACATGCTGGGAAACCAAGAACTAGATGGATTGATGCGGTGGAAGAAGATGCAAGGAAGTTAATGGGCGTAAGGAACTGGAAGAGAGCAGCGCAGGACAGAGAGGAATGGAGGGGCTTGATAAGGGAAGCCAAGGCCCGACATCGGGCTGTTGCGCCATAGAAGAAGAAGAAGAAGAAGAAGAATGGCCTGAGATAGTGGTGGTCTCTTTATTATACAATTTTATTGAACACTTTCTATCTTCAGTGGCAGAGACCAGCTCTTCCTAACGCATCCAGAAAAGCGGGATACTTTTGCTTTTTAGACTTGATGACGGAAGAAGATGCAGCTTCAGAAACGTCGTATAATTTAAATAAACCTCAGACGATGAGCGTTGCCCAACATAATTTTATAAAGAGAATTTGCTGAAATCGTCTTTGAATTTCAAGTAGCCATTGTTCTGTGCCTGTTGTGAACTGGGCCCCAAGTTCATAGGCATTTCTGGCTGGGAATGACCTCAGGAAAAGAGACTGAAGTCTTGACAAAAAGATGGCGGATATCTTGTATTTAACAAGTTGTAAAATTCAGGTCTGAAAGGTTTAAAAATCTCTTGAAAAATTCGTTTTTATAACCTCTCTGTCCGATGCCATAATAACATTTGGTGTGGCGCCTCTGTGGTCTAGTGGCTAGAGTGCCTTGCTACAGATCCACAGGTCCCGGTTTCGATTCCCGGCGCGACCAGATTTTCTGAGTAGTAGGTCTGGAATGGGGTCCACTCGTGAAGATAACTGAGGAGCTACTTGAGTGGAAAAGTAGCAGCTTCGGTCTAGAAAAGCGAGATTAACGGCCGTGAGGATTCGTTGCGCTGACCACGCGACACGCTCTACCCGCTAAAGTCGGTACTAACTTCGCCGACAAGCGGCGGTCGCTCGGTCGATATATTTCGTTTGCGGACTAAGACCACAATGTTTAGTTACGTAGTTTAGTGGAAATTAAAATTGAGTCTGTATTGGAAAGGGATACGTGACGCTTCATTCTAAGACCAAGAGATACTCAATTAAATAGGTTCGGGGAAGCTGATATATTATAAAAGTAAAGTAAAGCTATCCCTGTAACAGGCCGTGAAGGCCCATAGGGTTGTGAGACGCTGAGGGTCCCACATTAGCTAGACAATCGGCTCAAAGATTACGGTAAGGTTATCAGCCTTACGCGCCGGCCTAGCTTTTTTTTTCCTTGGCACTACAGCTCCAGTGAGCCTAGGCCTGCCTCCATGAACTTCTCCGTTCACGGCCGCGCTTTACTCCCCAGGAAAATTATTTAATTAATTATTGGTATTCATTTCTTTTAGAGGCTGAATCGACCCCAGGGCCATAGTGCGGCTGGAAGGATTAGGTCAATTGAAAAAATCCAGCGAGCTCATAAGGACTTGAACCCGTGACCTTCCGGCTTGTAGCATAGTGCCTCAACCATGTAACGCTTAAAGTAATTTATATCCATCGCTGTAAATCTGCCGTGCACGGTGTAATGTACAACGTTCAGATTATATTTACATAGTGTCATTCCACGTCTGCAGTCATCATCGTGACTTAAAGAATCGTTCCGACGAAGAAAAATCCATGTAATTTTCGGTGGGGCGGCCGGTGCAAGATCACAGGAGAGTGATTAATATTAAGTGAGATTCTAGACTTCAGAAACTTCATGCACCTTCTTTCCAATCGGGTTCCGTATGCTTTGAGAACGTGGCTATAATTTAGTTGTATGAAACCGAACTTTTGCGACAAATCAGTGCAAACGGAAGTTGCTTGTATGTCAAATACTGCATCTGCCACGAGAATACAAAATTACTAACACTTCGCGGAGAATCTTTGAATGCACAGTTCTCGTAATAAATTAATTACATGAATGACATAAAAACTTACTTCCATCTATCGTGGGGCTTCCAAAATCTCCCTCTTCTGTGTCCTTATTAACTCTTCATACAAGTTAGTAAGAGTGACAAAGCGGCCTCCGTAGTCTAGGGGTAACGTTCCCACCTCTTGACTCAAGGTACCCGGCGGAGGTCGTGGAATTTTTAAGGGCGGAAAAATTCAGGGAACAAGTCCTCCGGGAGGGACTTTAAGCCGTGTGTCCCGTGTCGTAGATTTACGGCACTTAAAAGATCCTCATGTCTCTAGGAGACCTCTGAGCAAAATGTAAAAAGTTTCACGCCCAAATAGTTTCCAATTTCTCCGGTAGATGGGGAAGTATCAGGGACCACTGCCAGAGAGCCGACCTCGCTGGCAGAACGGGGCTGATAGCGAGCACCAGTACTGGAAGGGCATGGCGACCGTAGAAATTAAAGGGGGACGCACAATGGGGAAACCCACCCCCTCCAAAAATAATAAATAATAATAATAAGAGTGGCAGATCGTGTCCACATGTTTCATATCCGAAAGTATTTGCCTGATCTCTATGGAATTTGGTATTGGGATCTATAATTAACTTTGCGGATGAAGTTCAATACAACTCGCTTTACATCAGAACTCATAACGATTAGATTAAAAAGTTTCATTGCACAAATACTGGTACCTTGCATGAAATATAAAGCAGGTTAAATTCTACAAGTCATAATAGTACGTATATTTCAACATCCTGCTGCTTTGAGATATAACTTACAATAATATTATTTTTTCCCCTTTGGCACTACAGCCCCAGTGGGCCTAGGCCTACTTCCATGAACTTCTCCGTTCACTTCGGTTTTTATAGATCTTACACATTCGGTGGGACTCCTTGGGCGGGTGATCAGCTCGTCGCAAGGCCTCTACCTGTACACAAACGCAGAAAAACGAACACACACAAACTAAACATAATATTAATTTAACAACATTAATTTACACTTAAATCACTAAATGTTTGTTAAATGTTTAAAATGTCTTTGAAAGTATTAAAATACATGTACATTTGGTAATGTTTCAGCCGCATAGGGCCATCTTCAGGCAACGCTTCTTTTTTGGTCAAATAGTGTTCTTTGAATTCTGATGCTGTAGGGTGATCTTATAGGATGAGTTTCTTCCTGCCCTAAATATTGCGGCTGTTTTCGTGTCCCATTGGGTGTGTCGCTCGCTTAGTTCTGCGTATCTAGTTTTGTTTTGTATTCCTTGTACAAGGGTAACGCCATGCAGTTGGATACAGCCGGACGGTTGGGAGGAATATACCGCGTCCATCTTCAGTATCCAAGAGTGAGCTACCATTGCCATTTTTATCTGTTAGTTTTTTGCATGGCTTACTCTTCAACCCTAAAGATGGAGGCGACATATTCCGCCGAAACGCCGGACTCTCTCTAAACTACACGGCGTTACAACAGAGACCATCATACAATTAATAGTTTCTAGTAAATTTGATGGTTTGTTTATTTATTTACGGCAGGACTTGTTTACACCAGTTGCGGTGGCCTGGGAATCACTGCCGGTGCGCATAGGCTCTGGGCGCACCGCTCCTACAAAGCCACATGGCAGCTGCGCATCATCCTCGGCATCTTCCAGACCATCGCTTTCCAGGTATACGTTTCCTATGTTTGAAGTTGTGATTATTCTGAAATTATTTGTGGCACTATTTCATTTGAAAAGTATATTCGGTACTCAGGGTGTTCAATGTAAAATTCCATTTCAAGGGATTATACAGTGTTGAATGAAATGAGGAAATGGTTATGAATGGCGCGTAGGTAAAAATTTGGAAGGAAGCGTTCGTGGCGTATTCGATGCTCCATCTCGTCATTCTCCTTAAAGTAATGAGGAAAACCATGATAAATCGCAGTGAGGGCATCCGGTAGCATGGCCTACAGCTGAAGTAAGATGTCGGTTAATGACTGTTATGCAACTTCAGGGTTGGTATCAGCACGGATTATGCTTATCAGGAAAGCAGGTATCTCTCATATTGGGCACGGTTTGGTACCCATACTCTCTCAACTAAAATTGCACAGTATTACGTGTACATTTCATCTTCTTCAGCTTTCGACTTTGGCTCATCCAAAATTCATAATTGACTTTGAAGTTATGAATCCTTAGATTCCTAACTCCTTACATGGAGAATCGAGGTATCGAATGGGATCTACCTATGAGAATAACTTCAGATAAAGCTATTCCTGTAACAGGACGTGGGGGCCCATAGGGCTTGTGAGACGTCGAGGCTCCCACATTTTATAGACAATCGGCTCACAGATGGCGATGAGGTTGTCAGCCTTACGCGCTGACCACCTTTTATCCCCAGGAAGATTCCTGGTACTCATTTCTGTTAGAGGCTGAGTCAACCCCAGGGCTATAGTGCGGCTGAAAGGATTAGTTAAATTGAAAAAATCCACTTCATCAGGAACTGAACCCGCGACTTTCCGACTTATAGCATAGTGCCTCAACCAACTATGCTGCCCTCAGAATAACTTAACAAAGGTAAATGCGAATGCATGTCTATGTCCCCTGTAGATTTCGAACCTGCTTTCCCAGTATTCGTGTCGTCCAAAATTAGTGGCTACTTCGATCGGCTGGAATGAAATTTAAGAACTAAAAACAAAAAGAAAGAGCAAATGATATTACTTTTTCAATCATTTTCAATTCAGCCACGTATATGACCGTCGTAATTTGAGTACTTTATTAAATATCATCATACGTTTTATAGTGTATACCTCTTCCAAATAAATTCTGAAATTATTACTACCAGTACCGTGTCGGTAAGGGGTACGCGGTAGCGTAGTTGATTGAGACACTGTGTTACAAGATGGAAGGTCGCGGTTTCTAGTCTTGATGAGGTCACTGGATTTTTCTATTGACCTAATCCTTCCAGCCGCAATATGGCCCTGGGGTCGACTCAGCCTATAACAGAAATGAGTACCAGGAATATTCCTAGGGGGTAAAATGTGGCCGGCGCGTAAGACTGACAACATTACCGCCATCTGCGAGCCGACTGTCTAGAAAATGTGGGAGCCTCAACATCTCACAACCCTATGGGTCTTCGCGGCCTGTTACGGGGATAACTTTATCTTAACTTACCGTGTCGGCAAAAGATGATTCTGCTTATGCACGTACTTTAAAATGCGCCTAGCTAGCCAATCAGAAAGCTGGTATATTGCTGTCTGTACAGCCTGATTTCTGAGCAGTAACTGTCCGTTAATAGTCTGGCTGACATGGGGACAGCACTTCTTACCAGTTGACGTTATGATGAAGCAGGGACTTGCGGATTTCCGACAGCGCCACCGTGTAACGAAGCAAGCCCCTATTTGGGACGAAAAACCTGGTACAGTTTCCGGAACTTCGTTTCGACTCCAGACACTACAGCGTGCAGACGTGACCTTGCGATTTCGTGATTTCACGAATCAGTGCACGGCACACCCTGTGTAGGTAACCTCGTGGAACACAAGTTCTGTGTTAAGTTTTTTTTATTATTATTATTATTATTTCCCACTGGCGTAAAGTTACCGGAAGTTACTGTCGGCCAGTTCTCTATAGAGGCGGACAGCTAATGCGAGGGTTCACTAAACGGCGGCCGGACTGTAAATGGCTTAATAGTCTTAAGAATTTTATTCGGACTGGTCTGAAACAAGATGGAGACGTTACATTACCATTATTTTTCAATTTTGCAATTGTTAAGGTCCAAGAAAACCTGGAGTGGCTGAACGGTTCAGAATCTTCTGTCTTCTCGTCTGACATGTAGGGACATAAATATTTTTGCCTGTAATTTTGTATAGGTGTGCAATCGGTCTCTCTCATTAAGAGACGAACAAAGACAGGGTGTCTGAGAATAGTGTACCGTGGAAAGTATTTTAATCTAAGAGGAATGAAATTACAAGAAGCTAAGGAAAACCACACAATGAAGGAAGCACGGGAGAAAAGAAATACATATGGAGGTCTGGTAGGAAAACCTGCAAGAAACACACTGAGAAGACGCCAGTATGGATAAGATAATATTAAAATTGATCTTAAACGAATAGAATGTGAGCGTTTACATCGGATTCGTCTGGCTTAGGATGAGACCAGTGATGGACATTCGAGAACACGATGATGAACCTTTGGGTTCGATAAAATACTGGGCATTTCTTAACTACCTGAGCACCTACTAACTTCCCAGGAAGAACTGTGCAACATTAAGTTAGTTAGCCAAGAAGGCCGTGCCATAGCTCAGGCTTCTCACAGCGGTGGTCCGGATTCAATCCTGGGTCAGGTCATGTGGGGGCAGCGGTGCACTAAGTGGCACTGGGGCAAGATTTCTCCACGTACGAGTACAATAGGCTGATTAGTGTGCCAGGCTCTAATCTTGACATCAGCGAAGTGATGGCGCGGGACGAGAGGGGAAGAGGAAGAAACAGGCCACTAGCCTACTTCTGTAGTACTGAGCTTAACTGAACTAAATCGTGGTTATATATATCTCTATAGTGAAAAGCATCATTTCAGCAGTGAAACATAGTATAATAATATTGTACCTGATGAAGACAGTCACAAGGAACTTGCACAGCCACTATACAGAATGTACTGAATGTTTTGGTTCAGGTAGTAGTTGCTGATTCATGTTGCTGCCGCGCTTTAAATGGCTCGGACTTCTGCAGTCCTCACAGAGAGCCTTCTACTGCAGTGGCCGACGTACCAAGTGGACTGAGTCTCATCCCATCTCACGAAATAAAACAAGAAAAACGATAGCCAGAAAGGAGAGCATGGAGAAATATGCCTTCCCATATACACCAATCCGGGGGCTCCTGCGGTGTGTAGATGTACATATCAGGGACGCTATGCAACGTGTGACTCGCTGTTGGCCTCCTCGAATTCAGACTTACAGGATATGGACTTGTTTGGTCATGCGGTAATTGTTCTTGCATGAGGAATCACAAGACAACAGCGCAAAATGCTGACAAACACGTGTGGCCCTTCGAACCCGACACCCTCATGGTCGCCGGGATAAGCACCTTCAGGAGAAAATCCAAATTCTCGTCTCAGTATGTTCAGCAAACACAGTGATCGTACTTGAGTAAACACAGATTTTCTCTCGCTCCTCTGAATAGCAGCCAACACCCCTTTGCGTCCCTATCACCCCAAAAATGATCACTTACATTCCCCCCTCTTACCAGCGCTAGGTTTGATATTGGTGCTGGCAGATTTAAGTATGTAATGCAAATGGCGTGTGGTGGCACTAGTGCTCCAGCCACTAGTGTTCGCTCTGTGTTTAAACGGAGAACACAATACGGACCGCGAACGAGCTTTTAATTTAATTGGATTGGTTACCTTACATCCGTATTGCACGCAACAGCGTACTGGAAATGTTTCTATCCTCTGAAACAACTAACATCTTCTCCTTTTCGTCTTAGAAATTCTTGTAATCGGCTTGAAGTAGCAATCGTCCCGTAAACAATGTCCCGCGCGTGCGCGGATGTCACAACGACCCGTGTGGGCACATTCTCGAGTGCTACTTCAATAAACAAATTTTCGTTGCTTTTACGCCTAAGAGCATTCGACAATATGTACGCAAATTTGCACCACGTGCAGCTACTTATAAGTGCATATATTTGTAACAATTTTGTTTCTGTTCACTTTCTGTTCGACCGCCTCTGTGGTCTAGTGGCTACAGATCCAGATATCCCGGATTCGATTCCCGGCGCTACCACATTTACTGAGAAGTAGCGGGTCTGATGCCGGAAGCAGAGTCATCAGCAGCGACTTGAAGCACAGAGCAAATGATGCTCGAAATGGTTCAAGTTCGTATAGCAACAGGCGTGACCAAAGTGGTTTGAACGGCTGTTGTACTGCAATGTGGAAAGCAAATGGAAAAACTACAACATTATCACTTTTCCTGGATAGTCTCTTCCCAAAAACAGAAGATCGCATTAAGTGGAGGAACTGTTTTGGAAGAGACTGTGGACCTGTCGTCTGACAGGTTACTGATGAATGAATGAAAGTGGGTCTGGAACGGGGTCCACTCAGCCTCGTGAGGACAACTGAGGAGCTACTCGAATGGAAAATCAGCGGCTCCGGTCTAGAAAACCGAGATTAACGGCCATGGGAAACCGTTCCGCTGACCACGCGACACACTCTATCCGCTAAAGTTGGCACTAACCTCGCCGACAAGCGGCGGTCGCTCGGTCGGTATATTTCGCTTGCGGACTAAATCCACGGAGTTTTTTTTTTACAGTTTTCTGTTCTTCCTTGAAATTAGAAACCACGTTTCACTACAGTAAGAAACGTCTGATGAAATGGCTGTTTTATATACCTTAATGATCTGTTGTATGAAATTTCACGCGTTTGAACTGAATAATAATAATAATTTTACTAATTTATTCTTGCAATGAATTATATATGAATAAATACATTTCATTTCAGAATCATATCTATGAATGGGCACGAGACCACAGAGTACATCACAAGTTCTCAGAAACTGACGCCGACCCTCACAATGCAAAACGGGGTTTCTTTTTCTCACATGTGGGCTGGCTCCTTATGAAGAAACATCCTGACGTAAAAAGCAAAGGCAAAGTCGTGGACATGAGTGACTTGGAAGAGGACTTCGTCGTCGTCTTTCAGCGACGGTAGGTACAAATGTCAACCTAGAGGCCTGTACTGAACTCCGTCAGTGCAAATCTTCAGAATGGATGGTTCAAATGACTGTCAAAATGGCTACCAAATGAAATACTGGAGAGTGTCCTTAAGAGAGGAACACTAATCGCATCAACATTAATTCGCCAATATGTAAATGTATACAAAAGTATGCAGTCTACACAACAATATTCTGTATTTAAAACAGAGCAGACACTATTGTATCAACATTTGTTTTTATTGACGCTACATGTTTCGACTTTGTTGTTATTGTTATTGTTCGAGGGAGTGGGTTTCCACATGCACCGCGACTAATTATTAATCTATTGTGCGTCCCCCTTTAATTTCTACTGTCGCCATGCCCTTCCAGTACTGGTGCTCGCTATCAGCCCCGTTCTGCCGGCGAGGTCGGCCCTCTCTGGCAGTGGTCCCCGATACTTCCCCATCTACCGGAGGAATTGGAAACTTGGGCGGGAAACTTTGCCTAATTTTGCTCAGAGGTCTCCTAGAGACAAGAGGATCTTTTACGTGCCGTAAATCCACGACACGGGACACACGGCTTGAAGTCCCTCCCGGAGGACTTGCTCCCTGAATTTTTCCGCCCTTAAAAATTCCACGATCTCCGCTATGTTTCGACCTTTATACTCAGTCATCATGAGGCGTACAAAGATATTAGTCTCAATTGTTCAATTGCATCTAACTATTTGCATCTGATTCTTCCAATAAGGATCATTATTGTGCTCTTGAGAGCTTTTAAATGTTACAGTTAATTATAGGGACCATTTATAAGGAACCAATAAATCCGATTACAAATCCAAACCTGTCTCTAGTCACTCAACTCATATTTCCATAAGTATTAATACAAGTAAGGCCACACAGAGAGTAGCCTTTTCCGGCAGAACCTCTGTCATGCTTAAGTATTCCAGTTATGGAAAATGCATGATTTGGCACTATAGCGTCTCTGGATGTCTGTTGGCAGATACTATTATATACTGATGCCTCTCCTGACTTTCATAATCCCAACACTGGTGCCTGTGTTTCTGTGGAACGAGGACCCCTGGATGGCGTGGTACTCCACTATGTTTCGGTGGGTCTTGGCCCTGAACTGTACGTGGCTCGTAAACAGCGCTGCCCATATGTGGGGCAATAAACCATATGACAAGTGAGTATAATTTCGCTAAAACACAAATTACATTTTCTTTTTGCGTTCGCAGAAATTTAAAAACCTCCCCCCTCACATTTCTCTTTGTGGAGCAACAAAAAGTGAAGTCACTGTGACGTCTTGGCATTTGTACGAGCCGACAAGTAACAGGAATAGCGAATTACTCCTCTTTGTTCGCATTCCGTAATCTGTTTTGCACTGACCATAACTAACTGAATCCATGGAGCTGAGCCGTCCTTAGCAAGCAGTATTGCAGCTACTCAAGATTTTCCCAATATTTCATGCAACCCGAAGGTTCATTACTGTGTTCACAAGAGCCCTACACTGGTAAGTCAGATCAATCCAGTCCATACCATCCCATTCTTTTTCTCTAAGATCCATTTTAATATTATCCGCCCACTTACGTTTTGGTCTTCCTAGTGGTCTCTTTTCTTCTGCCTTCGTGCTACATGACCTGTCCACCCCATCCTCCTTGACTTGATCATTCCAATTATACCTGGAGAAGAGTACAAGTTACGAAGCTCCTCATTATGCAGTTTTCTCCAACCTCCCGTCACTTCATCTCTCTTCGGTCCAAATATTCTCAACACCCTGTTCTCAAACACCCTCAGTCTATGTTCCTCCCTTAATGTCAGAGACCAAGTTCCACACCCATACAGAAGTACAGGTACAATTACAGTTTCGTACGTTCTAATTTTTACTTTTTTAGACAGCAGGTGAGAAGACAAAAGTTTCTGGACTGAATGATAGCAAGCATTACCCGAGTTCAATTTCCTCTTAATTCCCTCCTTAATCAAATTCTGATATGTTAATGTTGCTCCGAAATATTTCAACTATACCAGATTTTCAAAGGATCTGTTAACTATTTTAGTGTCATGATATTACCCTATATTCTGGTGAAGAGTCGTTAATCTGCTTAGTTTTCTCTGAGTTTACTTCTAGACGAGCTTCCTTACTAACGTTAGTTAAACGTTTTGTATTTTTCTCTATTGTACATACGTATGTCATGATATGATTCATATCATCAGCATGTGTCCCATTTAATTTCAGTCCCATCTGGTCTTCCTGGGACCTTCCTAATGGCATATTCCAAAGCAAAGTGGAAAAGTAGTGGCGATAAAGCATCTCCTTGTTTTAGACCATTTTGTATAGGAAAATTATGAGACAAACGTTTGCTTATACGGACTTTATTATACGTTTCGTTCACACATTCTAACAAGCCTACATAGTTTCATGGGCGCCCCAAACTCTATGAGAATATTGTACAATACTTCCCTCCTAACTGAATCATAGACTTTCTTGAAGTCTATGAATAGCTGATGTACTGTCTCACTGTATTCCCACATTTTCTCCAACATCTGACGAAGGCAAAAATCTGATCCGTAGTTCATCTGTTACGTCGAAACCCACACTGATGATCCCCAATAATTTCATGTATATATGGACTTCCCCTTGATAGAAGAATATTGAATAAGATTGTGTATGAAGTTGATAGCAGTGATATCCCCCGATAATTACACGTACCACAGTCAGTTTTATCGCCCTTCTTGTAAATTTGTACAATAATAGACTCCTTCCACTGATCAGGCAATTTTTCCTTATTCCTAATAAAATTAAAGAGGTCATGGATCTCAGACCGTAATATTTCACCTCCGGGCCTAATTTCATCACTACCTGGCGATTTAAACTTTTCACCTTTGAAGTAACAATTTCAACCACAAAATGATTAGAATCAGGAAGTATGTATGTATGTATGTATTTCTATATGCCTAACATCACGGACCCTATGTATATTCAATAACTGAGAGAAGTAGTTCCTCCACCTGTTCAAAATGTTGTGGGAATCTGCAAGCAGATCACCATTCTCATCCTTCACTAAGTTACTGCTAGGTTGGTAACCACTCTTAAAGTAATTTATTCCTCTATACAGGTCTTACTGTTCATTGCAAGCTCATCAATTTTGTCTTTCAGATGTTTCCTCTCCCCCCCCCCGAAATGCTTGTTGGCTTCTCATTTTATATTGTTCCATGTTATCCTCAGTTATTTGGCTTACATCCTGTAACCATTCCAGTCTGACTTGTTTCCTTTAGTCTAATACTTTCGAAAATATTTGTCAGTCTGTCAGCCTGCTTTTCACATCTCCCGACTGCTAGTTGTTTTTCGATGGAATTCGATTTGTGATGTACTTTTGGTCGAACAGAATTTCGATCCGTGTCGATACTAACAACGATCGTTTTCCAAAAATCTCCAATCAAAATAAGCACATGTAAAGGAATCTCATTAAGATCTCAACTCTTATCTCAAAGAGTTTTAGAAACTATGTACATCTATATGTACAGAAAAGAGTAGAATTTTCCCTCTGATTAATTAATAAAGCACCATACCATGAAGACGTATGAGGGAGTAGAGGTAAAGCTCCGCCATTCTTGAGCTCGGCACTAGACAGATGTGAGTGGTCACCTCCAAACCTCGGCCGCTTTACCCATGGAAGAATATCCCTTATATAGGGGGCTGGGTGGGCCCCAGAGCCGGTCTGGATACTGTGATGTAGAGAAAAATCACTTTCCGCTATCTGGAATCGAACTCCGGCCATTCAGCTCGTAACCATACCTAGCTCTCCATCTGTGTATATTGTATTTTAACAGACACGCGATTTGTATTTGTAACATGTTTTTCTTTTCTACACAGCAGACTCTGTGGCTATGAAATCCAGCAATTGTTGCCTTAGTCTGTTCTTTCAAATAAGGAACTTAGTAACAGGCACATGGGCATATGCAGTGTAATGCCTTTGTTGTTAATTTCCCTTTCAAAACAACAGATGTGGAATTCTATTTATTGCAAATATACTCTGATAAGCTACGTGAACAGCATGTATCAAAAAAAGAACGCCAAGACAAACAAGGATGAAAAGTTACAACAGCAATAATATCTATTTTCCAACCGCACTCCAGCGTTCATCTTCGTGAACTAATTTCTATAAACTGTAAGCTGAGAATGTTGTTTTGCTTCCAGAAACATATCGCCAGCGGAGAACATGTCTGTGGCCATCTTGGCGTACGGAGAGGGGTTTCACAACTACCATCACGTGTTTCCCTATGACTACAAGGCAGCTGAACTAGGGGATTACATGTTGAACCCAACAACTGCGTTTATTGACTTCTTCGCTCGCATCGGATGGGCGTACAGCTTGAAGACAATGTCAAGGAAAACCATCATGGCGCGCATATTGAGGACGGGCGATGGTACACACAAACGCATCGGCAGAAGCAATTCACCCGACTGTCACACCCAAGAAGATCATGTGTGGGGTTGGGGTGACGCAGACATGAAAGAGGAAGACTGCAAGTTTGTGTCGGTACTTGAAGAAGAAGAAGAATAAAAGACGTTAACTTATTAAGATCAGAAGACTCTGTGTGTGTTTTTGTATGTGTTTGGGGGTTCTCTTCTAGCTTGCTGTCAATTGATACAGGTGACATATACGATACGATACCGGTGACCTTGGCATCGATATATTTTCCCCGGAATTTATCATTTGCTTCAGGTAGGAATAAACCAGAGAAACTAATGATAAAATTGAAACATTTCCCCCTTTCAACTACGTAAAAATGTATTATAATTTTATATTTTATTAGAAGTAACGGCTGGGGAGCTGGGGTAGCCTAATCAGTATAGCGACTCTGCTACTGGCTGGACAGCCGAGGAGTTGGGGTTCGAGTCCGGGTAGAAGTATGATTCTTCTCCTTTCAATGTTGTCGAGACCGGCTCTGGGGTCCACCCAGCCTCTTATCAAATGGGTACGGGGAGCTCTATCCCCGGAGATAAGGCGGCAGGGGCGTAAAGCTGAGCAGTTACCTCCGACTAATGCCGAGGTCAAGAATATGTAGCCCTATACAGCCACCCCCTCATATCTTCATGTAGTAGTGCTTAATCAGTTAAGCACAGGAACAACTTTACTTTTGTTAGATGCGATGGCTATTTTTTTTTTTTTTACAAACTTTAAGTTGCTCTCACAGAACGATTCAGTATCGATTTTAGAGTAGCTATTCGGTATCGATCTATAACGCGTATTGATTGACGTCCCTGATTATGCTGTAAAATAAAGGTTACCAGTTTTCGAAGCAAATAGTGTATAGAGAGACTGGAATTTCCAATTTCAATGTAACTGTAAAACTACACGTTATTTACTGCATGGCCTGTTTACCTCCAGGTGACGGGTGGGCAATTAGCACTCCTCAATTTTATTACAATTCATGTATGAGTAATTTATTAATTTAAGTCAATGAATAAATAATACATATGATACAATAATAAGTTTTACCTGTTGTTCTGTATGGGGGTGAAACTTTGTGTCTCACGCCAAAGAACATTAATCAAGGCTGGGTGTAATTTCTGTCGCAAAATGTACGCCACTTTGGAAGCCTAGGTGCAGACAGAAGGATGGCACTAATAAAGCAGACGATTCAACTGGCTTAGGGCTTTGGAGGGCTCTCGGAACACTGTAATGATTCCATGAAAGGCAGGAAACTTCTTGACAAGCTAAGCAACTATTAAACTACCCAAGAAGAGATTTACTTCAGGACACGTGTATCACCGATCACCATACTAGCTCTGGCTGTCACTACTGACACGTTAATCCAAACGTTAGTTAACGACGTTTCGTCAAATCAGATAGGAATGGACTGACTATAATGATGTTATGGAGGACGTGGTCGTTTCTTGTTGTAAAGAGTTATCGTTGAATTCGCCCATAATGAACAACTAACATCGTAAGGAGCCTCCATCTTACAATCAGAATATACAAAACTATTTTGCCTGTGGTTCTGTATGGGTGTCAAACTTGGTCTCTGACATTAAGGGAGGAACATAGACTGAGGGTGTTTGAGAACAGTGTGTTGAGGAGAATATTTGGACCGAAGAGAAATGAAGTGACAGGAGGCTGTAGAAAACTGCATAACGAGGAGCTTCATAACTTGTACTCTTCTCCAAGTATAATTAGAATGATCAAGTCAAGGAGGATGAGGTGGGCAGGTCATGTAGCACGAACGGGGAAGAGGAGGAATGCATATAGGATATTGGTGGGAAAGCCGGATGGAAAGGCCACTGGGAAGATCATGGCGTAGGTGGGTGGGCAATATTAAAATGGATATTAGAGATATAGGATGAGATGGTATGGATTGGACTGATCTGGCTAAGGATAGGGATCAGTGGACGGCTCTTGTGAACACGGTAATGAACCTTCAACTTTAATAAAATGCTGGGAAATTCTTGAGTAACTGCACAATTGGCGGCCTCTCAAGAAGGGCTCAGCTCCATGAGTGAATGACCTCCATCTTACGCCAAGATTAACAGCAAGCCATTTACACATGGTTTTATCTGCGGACTTGAAACGTGGAGAAATCTTGTGGTTGAAGTCTGCGACAGATCAGAACCGTTGCTGGCCACCAACATGAAAAATTCCGAAGCAAATTTTAAGGCAATGGCAATGAAACAGCCCATTGTTTCAGAACATTCCAAACAGGAAACCTAGTTTAAGTAGCTGACCCATAGGGGCTTTGCTATGGGTTACATCATCATCATCATCAGTAATCTGTCAAGACGACAGGTCCACAGTCTCTTTCAAAACAATTCCTCCACTTAATGCGATCTAGAGCTTTCTCCTTCAAATGACAGTACCCTCTTCTGTCCCCAAGGTCATCCAGCATCTTCTTACGTCTTCTTCCTCGTCTTCTTGTCACTTCTATCCGCCCATCTATCTTTCCTTCGATAGCTTCTTTTAGAAGGCAGTTTCTGCGTAAAACATGACCAATCCAATTAGCCTTCCGTTTTCTTATTTCATGTAGGATATTCCTCTGCTCACTGACTCTAATTAACACTTCTTCATTTCTCACATAATCGGTCCAACTGATCTTCTCCATTCTTCTCCAACACCACATTTCGAAACTTTCCAGATGTTTCTGATCTACTGCCCTAAGTGTCCATGTTTCAGCCCCATACAGAGCTATGCTCCAAATGTAGCATTTCACTAGTTTCTTCCTCAAATTTAAGTCCAATTTGCTGGTAAAAAGATTCTTCTTCTTGCTAAATGCAGCTTTTGCCATGGCAATCCTGGATTTAATTTCACATATAAACTCATTTTAACTGGCCTGACTAGTGTCGATACCTCGAACTCAATGACAATGACTTCACGGTCATTCTTTAAGTCCATAAATAACCTATGAGATATTCCATTGTATTTCAATTTTACTTCAGAAATGTGACACATGAAAGAAACCTGATCAACAGTTGATCTGTTACATTGAAATCCATGCCGATGATCTCCAATAATTTTCGTCTAATCCGGATTTAACCTTGAGGGAGAAAAGTTTGAAAAATGAAAGTGTGTGTTGTTAGAGGTGCGTCATTGTCTACGTCTATTTGAGCCTGGATAACATTCAGGCTGGGCCGCTCTATATAAAATGCAGTACAAATTCCTTAAAAACAGACTTGTGTGAGACTGTAACCTAACGCTTGGCAAAACAACTCAGTAGAATAAACAACAATTATTTTATTAAGAGTATGGCTGTATACAGGCTAGTAAAAAATTTCACATTTGATTACGGTGATATGCTTCGATAATTATTACATCGACCTTTATCAATTTTTTTTGTATATCGTATCGACTCGTTCGAATGATGATTCAGTTCCTGCTTATTCCAAATAGAATGAATATATTTTATGGATCTCAGAATGCAATGCTGTACCTCCTGTTTGGATCAATTCTGACGGACAATCTGTGGTTGAGGATTCAATCTTTCCATCTAAGGCGTTTGAACTGGTAATGTGCTTGCTGACTGTCCCTAAGTATTGCAAATACCACATAATTGTCAGCATCACAGGCTGAGCATCAAGCATACTTCTCCTATCTATCAAGACGCTGCCAGGCAGAATGTACTTGTATCAGTCCGAAGGGGTCCAAATTTTTATGAATGTTGTGATGTGGGAACACCGTACTTCTGGCAATTAGATTTGTTGATGTGCAAAGCTTGTCATTTTTCTTTTCACGTGTACTCTAGTTTCTAATTCATGTGGTACTTACGGAATCAATAAAATGCATTCTCTACTTACTTTCCATCATCAATTTTATTATCACTTCAGCCATGCAAATTCAGATAAATATATAACACCTGCAACCTCTTAGTAATGATATCCTAGATACTGCGTGGCATCATACGAGCAAGAAGATCCACCCTCTTAACAGCCTCCCCATATATACAAAAAATCTTGACCCTTGTCATTCTCAATTTCTTATAAGATATACAATTATCTGCAAGCTCACTGCCAGTCTCGCCCCATCTGACCTCCGGCACACCCTTTACGTCTAACTCGTTCGTTGCTATTATTTTAATGAGCGTGACTTACAGAGATTTCTTACGTTCCAAGTTTCACATCTCACGCCCATCTTCCTTTGTGTCTGATGTACTACTGATCCATGTCCGAGTCATGTGTGACATTTTGATTTTTATGGCGAGATGTTTGCCCTACGCCCAACCCCCAAGCTAGAGGATCATTCCTCGACAGCTGTTCGCGGCGGCTTATTCAATATTGTCGCGTGTTTGCTAGGCAATGCGACAAGAAATTATGTGATTTCTCGGACTAGAACGAACATTTATTGGACAGTCACTTTCACACTCACACGTACACAATTATTCTCCACTTAGACGTTTCTTCTTCAATGTTACAACACTCTCGCTCTACGTCGAATAGCAACTCTTTCCTGCTAAAGTCGAATACAAACTGAACTCGTTTCTGGTCGACATACGACTCTTATCACGTGCACTCGGACTCAATAGGGAATACTTGGTTGAAGGGTTAATCCCGCCCTATGTTACGCAACGAACGCGAGAATACGTGTCTGCCTCAACAATTCGTGTGTAACGGTTGGAAACTGGGCCGCGCCATAGCTCAAGCGGTTAGTCGCTGGCTTCCCACCGCAGCGGCCCAGGTTCTATCCTGGGTCTGGTCAAGTGGGATTTGTGGTGGACAAAGTGGCGCTGGGGCAGGTTTTCGCCGAGTGCTTCGGTTTCCTCTGACAATCTTCATTCCAACAATTGCTCCACAATCACCCTCACCTGTCATCTGGGGCTGGTACAATAGGCCAGAAGTGGCCGCAGTACAAGGGACTTAGTCCCATCCCACTAGCAATAAAAAATACAGTGGAAACTCCACTGTTAGATTGTTAGCCGTTGTTTAGCAATGGATACGTTCCGATTCCTAGCCGCTGTAATGGAACGTTGGTCGTTGCTTAGGAAATCAACCCTGATCTCCTAATCCATTCCGGCTTTCTCGCGGCACGCCATAATTTATTCGCAGCCACACTCCATATATCGGGCTGTTACTTCCAAACGAAACCTTAAACGCTTTCATGTAAAACCTTAAACGCCTATAGTGTTTCATGTACAACTTAATTTGAAATGGTCTTGTGAACGCAATCAAACATTTACGAGTATGATTAAAGTGTGAACAAAGATCAATATTTTTAGTACATTGAGACAAAATTCTCAAACACACTTAGTCTCAAGAATCTGAATTTATAAAACTTTGCCCACACCAGCGTCATCGTAATGGGGCAAAATATGGACCTCGAAAATTCTGAAGCTAATATCTCAGCTGTAATATGACTTATGTGACAGATACCACACAGGTATCCCATCTCAAACAAGAAAGAAGCTAAGAAATAATAGAGTCACAACTTTCAACAGTAAATATCCAACTTCGTATTTTTTTCTGTGGCGCTACAGCCCCAATTTGGGCCTAGGCCTACCTCCATGAAACTTTCCGTTTCACTTCGGTTTACTAGATCTTACACATTCGGTAGGACTCCTTGGGCGATCGATCAGCTCGTCGCAAGGCCTCTATCTGTAGACAAACACAGAAAAACGCACACAAACATCCATGCCCTGAGTGGGATTCGAACCCACGATCCCGGCTTCCGAGCGAGCGAAGACAGTGCATGCCTTAGACCGCTCGGCTATCGTGACCGGCATACAAATTTGTATACTACCACAGATTTGCTAACAGCGTCATAAAGAAACCCACAGAAACAAAATACAAAATATGAAACCGGAATGGCCGTGTTCCTCTGCATGGAACTAAAACCACTATAAAATATAATTTATTACTTTACATTACTTCAATGTACTTACTAATTCTGGGTCTTGCGTAATTAAATCCTCTTCTTTCTGGCTTAGACGGTAGGAAAACGCTGATCTCGCAGTGACCACAGGAATACTGCAAATTAACATCCACGGGCTTCAAGCAATTCATGCCTCACTTAATTGGTCACTGTTGCGTCATAACCTGCGACAAAAGTCTGTACATGATGAATGATCAAGTTAGGGCTCTTTTAAACATCTGATTTACAAGTAAAACTACTTCTTTTCGTACAATGAAATAATTTACGATACTTTTGTATTACGGATGTGTTGACATGCATTACACAGCGCAGAAATTTTAGAGTACTTTTTTTTTTTTTTTTTATTAATGGTTTTTGTTTTAATTTTGTTTTATTATTNTTTTTTTTTTTTTTTTAAGTAAGGCTTACGGTATTAATGTTGTATCATTATATATATATATAGGGCCTAAGTTCTGTTGGTTCCTCTATACAGAAGGAAATATTTCAAGGAAAGTATGTATTGTGGCGTGCCGCCTAAAAGCCAGAATATCTGAGCGGACTACCATTGCTAGACAACGGCTTGTTAAAAACAAGTGGCCGGACAAGCTGGAACATACCATTGCTGAGCAACGCTCGATAAACACTGCATGAAAGCCGGAAGTACGCAGTCAGAAAAGGAAAGCAAAGAAGTCTGTTACTAGACAATGGCTCAGTAGTTATGTTTCCCATATAACAAGGAACAGTGATTACCTCGTTGCCTAGGCGACAATTGTAAACACGTAAACACTACAACGCGTACATTGGCAGAAGTTACCGCAGGAATGAAAGCCAGAGCTACTGCAGTTCCCGCTGCAACGAAAATCCTTCAAGAAGGTGTCTTCCAGTCCATCCGACTGTAGAAGATAAGATACCAAACGGAACACAGGGCAGGCCACACCCGTGTGGAGGCGGGCTCGAATACCTCCACCGTGACCCTGAGAGTCGTGGGAGGCGACCAAAAGGGAAGTCTCAAATTTGAGACAGTAATATATGGTCTCAGGTACCAAGGACCTAGGATCCGAGAGAGACTGCGCTGGCAAGGACCAGCAGCATATACAAAAGACAGATCCGTCCTATCGTCAGAGAGGGCGCCCACAAAAACAAAAAAAAGACCGTAACTCTCAAACACTAATAAAGATCTGGTAGCAAGCCTCAGATGGGGCTCGACAGTAAGACTTACTGACTGACCGTTAGTCGCAATGTGACTAAGTTTGACGACAGATCAGATCAAAGAAGACCGGAGCGGAAATGAGATCAGAGGAGACCGGAGAGGTGGTCTGATCAGAGGAGAGCAGAGCGGAGGCCAGACCAGAAGTGGACCGAGAACAGGTCAGATCAGCAGAGCTGAGATCAGAGAAGGAACCAGCTCAGCCAAGAACCAGAAGACGACGGACTAGTCAGGTCGCATCGTCTGCAAGACGTTATTTCAGAGTGAATGTAGTTGTAATTGTAAACGAGTTATCCAATAAACAGCTTCGTCTAATCCAGAATCTACAATTATTTGTCAAGGAACTCCGGACACGTGACAGTATGAAATTCAGCCCAGAATATCTTCTTATGTGTGGACTATATTTCCTAACAAGAGCAACGAATAGATACGCATGATATAACACATCGAAGCGAGGAAACTTGATCAATTCCATGTGTGTATCCGCATAATTCACTTGGCCATCTGCAGGCTTGCTCATGCTCTCCCCTCGCTTCTCTTACCCATGTAGGCAACCAGCTTCCCAAATCCTGCAGCCATTAATTAGTTACGAGTTTCCTTCCCCATCAACAAGGGTAAAGGAGGGCATGCCACACCAAGGGACACACATCACTTTAGTTCTGGTTATTCTGTATAATTATATGTTGTCTAAAAGTAATAACGCAACGCGGGAAAACTCTGTGGGTGCAGGTGGGGCGCCAGTTCAAATGACGTCTCTAGGTCATGGGAGGAAGGTGGGACAAAAGGATGGAACGCAGTCAGAGATCTGTCAGAAAAACTTTGATCATTAATGTACACGGTTTTCCGAAACAATCCGTACATATGTTGGCCACCTGGGGTTCCACTGAACACGCGGACAACTTTCAGAAAGTACAGTAAAGTACGTAATTGTTGTGTCAGCCATTACGAACCATTGTTGCGCAAAGTCGCCTATCTTCTCTCAGGAAGGGCGAGGCGACGAGCAACGGGTACCTCGTAATTTATTGCGTGCAAGATATGTATTTTTCAGGGGGAGGGGAATATGCATATTGAAATAATTAGATTCCATTAGATTTTGTGGACCTTGTTTTCACATGACTGTTGCCAAAGGTGTTTTGGCATAGAATTATCCGATAAAAAGGGGATATGTAATTTTCGTAGCCAATGTCTCGCTTATTTATATCCGACCCCACCCAATATACTCGAATACAATTTAAACATTTAGAACTCCTGCTCACTGGAGGCAGCTTCAGTTTATAGATCAAATTCGGTGAATAATTAATTATTACGAATACTTTAAAATTCTCGTGAGCACCAAAGGTACCAGTGGGCATGCGGANATTTAAACATTTAGAACTCCTGCTCACTGGAGGCAGCTTCAGTTTACAGATCAAATTCAGTGAATAATTACGAAATTATTACGAATACTTTAAAATTCTCGTGAGCACCAATAGGTGCCCGTGGGCATGCGGCTGACCCTTACATATAATGGTTGTTCTACCAGAAGGGTGGGAAGTCTAGGCGAAGTATACCAAAATATTACGACCAATGGCCAGTCCTCCAACCTGTCTTGCTGTCAAGCACCCATCTGGGGCCCTTTATCAGACGGTTATGTTGCTAGGCCTCATCACATGGTCTTGTTGCGGAACATGTAGAAAACAATGCTTCTATCAGTTCCTTTATTGTTGCATGCTGATTCGTTGCTGCGGAAACGTGTTTACTGTGATGTTGCCTAGCAATGACAGTCTCTACTGGTTCCACTGGTCTGGCTTTCAGCTGTCATATCACAATATATTTAGGTCTAAGAACCTTTTAAAGTCACATATAGTACTATCTAGGTCTCGTAAGAAATTACTTTCTTCCCATATTGTGGCAAATCACTAAAATGACTACTTTTAATGTCCTGATAAAATGACGAGTAAAAATATTCCAT
The DNA here is from genome assembly GCF_002891405.2 of Cryptotermes secundus. Lineage (NCBI taxonomy): Eukaryota > Metazoa > Arthropoda > Insecta > Blattodea > Kalotermitidae > Cryptotermes > Cryptotermes secundus. The sequence continues at coordinate 1,797,670 of NW_019741974.1, read as the reverse complement.
CACACTATGCCACTTCTCTGATATTTCATCGCCACACAGAGACCAATTTAGCTTTTTATTCAAATAATAAAACTACAGAATAAGCAGCACCATGTCTTGAAGCACCCAGTTTCTTAACGTCACAGTCATGATAAAGATATGCAAGAGTCTGATATGTGGAATTTTAGCAAGGGCCTTAAAGCCAGAACAATATACTACAAAGGTGGTTCAAGGTTGACCTGAACTTCGTTTTTTTTTTTTAAATAATATGCACTTCAGAAGCAAATAATTTCGATTTTAAAGATATCGTCCCCTTACACTAACACATTTTTCCCTTCGTCCTGGCAACTTACTGATGCTGGCAGCACAAAAGGTTTCATCTTGACTGTGCAGCCAAGTCAGGATACTGCATTTGAGTTCATTACCAGTTTGTATTTTCTGTCCTCCTAGGTACACCTTCATTGGTGGAAACATGGGGTTCAATTTCTGCATAAATACACTGGCAGAGCAGGTATCACGATCAAGATCATGTATGTTCATATATGCTGCAGCACTTCATTTCAATAGACCAGAATTAATCACTGTCTCTTCACGAGTGTAATAATTACATCTCAAGATGTATGTNTATTTAACGCAATACTTTCATATGGAATGAAACATAATGAATTGTTACTATGGGAAAAAGGTTAAAAAGATTTTGGTCACCGAATTTTGATATAAGTTGTAGCAAAACATGGCAGCTTTCTACTGTCCATAGTTTAATTTAAAAAATACAATATACTGAAACCAAGATATGAATATATGTAGAAGAGGTAATGTCAAACTCCCATTTGCCAGTTTCAAAACAGAGCTTCATCCAAACTCACTGCTAAAATTCATTTTATGAACCAATTTTTTTGTAGATTTAGAGCTTTTAATGATACGGGCACAATACTAAACTTCAATTGCTGCAGCTGTAGTTTATATTTAAACATTTTATAATGGCTGATTAGTATACTGCAGATTGTTGTTTCCAGTTCTCTGTGAAACAAAAACATCAATTTTAAGGACTCTAACTGGTGGATGGTCCTTGCCAAACAAGTATTTTGACTACCTCCCAGTTATTATCAGCCACATTCCATATTCATCTGCATAAATGTCAGATTTGCGTAAGTTGAATACAAGACAGCTTATGGTCTCACTTTGTTGGGAGTCCCAATACTCGTATTTTTTTTTCATCACTAATCTGTCATACAACAGGTCCACAGTCTCTTCCAAAACAGTTCCTCCACTTAATGCGATCTAGAGATTTCTCCTTCAAATAAAAATATCCTCTTGTTCCCAAGGTCATCCAGCATCTTCTTTCGTCTTCTGGATCTCGCACACATGGTATCTCTGTTTTTGGAAAGAGACTATCTAGGAAGAGTGATAATGTGGTAGTTTTTCCATCTGCTTTCCATATCGCAGCACAGCAGCCGTTCAAACCACTCTGGTCACGCCTGTTGCTATACGAACTTTAACCATCTTGAGCATCATTTGTTCTGTGCTTCAAGACGCTGCTTCCGGAATCAGTTTTTGGGTNCTGCTGATGACGCTGCTTCTGGCATCAGTTTTTGGTGTCTCTCTTTCGTCTGATGCCTACCCCTTGACCTGCNTCTGATGCCTACCCTTTGACCTGTCCAGGAAGGGAGGCCCTGCCAGTAGCTACGCTACCGCTGGTGTAGCTCTCAGGGTCCTTGGCATACTCAAACCCCCTCACCACAATAAGGTGGAGACACCAACGAGGGGAATACTCATATATAAGTGAAAAATATACTTGTATTACTCTATAACGAAATAATATAGAAATTTCATAGTTCTACAGCTTTAAATTTGTATGTATGTATATTTTTGGTTATTTATTTACATTATTATTATTAAATCACCACCATCTAGCATAATCCATTAAAAACTGACTTAAAGATTTTTAATTTACACCACTCAGCTTTGTAACAGGAGAAATATTGTTATAAATTTCTGGCATGCAAATATAAAATCTGTGAGGAAAAATGTGAAACATAAAAAAAAACACAATGAAACAGCATATTTCTCATATTGTATATAAAACTGTCTCACAGAAAAGCGATAAAATTTACATTACAAATTATAAATGTATGAAAAAAGTGCTCAAAATTACTAGATCAAAGGATGCAGGCTAAACTGAGAATACAGATAATGAATAAAAATAGGCTGAACAAGCAGAACTTTCAGGAATAAAGAACTGGAATATCTTAAACATAAAATTATCAACTCCGAAACAAACGGTACAAAAAATATTACAAACTCGTATATAAGCATAAATTAATAAAAAAACTAACAGCATAAAATGAGACTACATGGAGATTCTTGAAGTATTTGAAAAAATGTAAAAATGAACTGTGAGATTTTGTACAATAGGCCTGCATTCTTTTATCAGACTAGATATATTAACTTGACAAAATTATTTTGATTCTGAGCTGAAATACATAAGCCTGTTAGCTACGTCGGTAAGAAAAGTACGTATAGTTGGGGCACCTGGGGTTTGAGTCTAAACAGGGGCAAGGATTTACCTCTCAGCCATCACATCCACACCGGTTATTGGGCTCACCCAGCATCATATGCAATAGGTAGCAGGCAGATGAGTCACCTGTTCTTTAAGAACAGGTCTTCATCAATCCTGACCTCCTTAAACATTTTAGTCATTTAAAACACATATTACACAAGATTACCTAGTTACCACTTCACATAAATGTGATAATTTGAAAATAATTTCATTAACTCAAATAAAAACATGGAGCCCATTTGTCTAACAACAGAGTTTCTTTAGGTCTGTAACCCATGATGAATGACAAGAAGCTACTGTCAAGCTACTAAGCATTCTGCGACCTTGCAAACCGAAAATGTTCTTTCATTAACAAACATATTCGTATAAAACAGCAAAACTGCTACAATAAATTATTTTTTCTTTAGTTATTTAATATATGCTATTATTCAAACTTACCAAAGAAATGAAGTGCGAAGCTAAAGGAGTCTGCAAATGGCTATCTGCTATTGTGGACATTCTGGTCTCATTTCTTTTCTCATTCCATCATTATCTGCTTTGTGTTGCCCTTGTGTTAACAATGATTTGACGGATGGTATCACATTCCGATTTGTGAAAGGTTTCCTTAATAGCTTCACTGTCATAATGTGAGAAATATTCTCAATTAACAATCCATTTCTTCTGTCTGTGTCTACAGTGATACAGCCTCTGTCAGCTTCTTATGAACCAACAACAAGTTTCATTACTTTATGGCTTCTCTGGGGAGTCTATCCAGCAAATCTTGACAGTCATTTACAGAATCTGTGAATTACTTAACATCTGAGATACTTTGCCCCACTCAGCCAGGGACAGAGAGTTGGCCAAGGCTCCAGTGAGTTAACCCATGACAAAAAATACAAATATCGACTCTTTGTACATTATCCACCATCCTGTTTTAAATATAAAACAGGACAATGTATAACATCCAAAAAGTCAGTAATCACATTAATATACCATCAACAAAAACTTTTGGTCTTAATTAGTGACAGAAAATTTGTGCATCATTGATATTCAGTGCTGGAAACTCTGCTTTTTATCTTATGAGCAGCACTGAATGAACTGAACTCTCGGTAACCCCATGTTTCTTGTTTCATATGATTTGAATGATTTTATGAGTTTTTGACTGGATAATTGCACATACCCCCATGGGACAGAATTCTGGTGCTAGAGCTGAAATATAACATCGATATATGTTTGCTATTTCATAATACACATTAATCGGAGTTCATGTAACACACAATAACGGCATTTTCCTTATCAGTAAACAAATTGAAGGTTTTTAAAAATACTGACCATACATGCACACATAAGCATCAGGTGTAAAAGTGCAGGTCCTTATTCCTAAGACAACATGAGAGAACTGTCAATTTTTATGTCATGCAAAAATATGTGATATTAATCTACGGTGTATGTTCTAAGCTGACTTTTACGAACTGGTTACATTCAAAACTGCCTTAATTATAATTTTTAATTTTCATATTTTCTATAATTTGTATACAGGAGAGAAGTTTGAATGCAAAAAATGATATAGGTAGGTAATTTTTTTACTGAAAATATTCATAATTTTTTGTACATATAACAATTTCATTATCAATTAATTGGCACCCACATTTCAGAGGAACCTGCTGCAATCCACCTTTATGGTAAAAGATGGCAGTAGTACACCAACCAAACTACACAGCATCACATCCTAGATGACCATATTCTGATTACTCACTGCCACAAGAACCCAAAATCTCACAGACGGAAAAATGGTTCATTTAAAGTTGCAGAATTTAACAAGTTACAAATTTACAGTATGACATATTTTACTATAAGTTGCCTAAGAGATCTTAAAAAGCATGGCTTTTTATGCATGAACACAATTATAGAAAAAATAAAAAGTAATGTTCCATTCAAAAGTTTTAACTGTTATGGAGATAACATGGAAAGATTCAGTGTCAGTTAACCGAATCAAGGTTACATTGGATAGGAGGTAAATGGACTGTAGTCTTTATTTTCAGTATGCTACATTATGCATTATACAAGTAACCTAGCCTCTGTGTGTAACTAACTCAGAAGGTGCCTTTGGTAACAGAAGAATGTATGTGCAGACTTCATGCATATTTAACCTTTTAAATATTCACAAACTGAAAATTGTTCATACAAAAATCTCTACATATAATGGAATAAAGATTATACACTGTTTACATTTTTTGGCCACAAAGACTTACCTTTTAGCCATTTTATTTTATAGTATGTGTATACACTTCCTGAGTCATTTTATATTTAACTTACAGAAAACTACATACACAGCTGAATACTGATATTAATGATCAAAATGAATTGTCTGGCATTAATTTTCTGAAGTGTCATAATGGGAATCTAATATTCCGTTTAAGTAAATTTCACACATTTGAGATCTGATTGAATTAAAGCAATCTATGTCACTGCCAACAACACATGTTCTAAACATAATTTATTTTAGATATTCATTTCTTAAATTTCAGTTCATAAAGTACAGTGGGAACGAAAGGCTTCACCAATTTTTCATAATTTCATTTTCCAAGTTATTCCACTGTTTCTACCTATTTTGTATATTCATTTCATTTCTATACTTTCAAATCATTTTTTTATAATAAAATGTTGTTTTATAAAATTCCAATAACAAAAATAGCTTCCTCTTCTTTTTAAAAACATGACAGTAACAAAATCTTAAAAAGTAAACATTTTAAAATCCCACTTTCAGTGATAAACATCACTGCAACTGTTCAGTTCAGACGGTTCACTTCGATCTAGAAACAGAAGAGTTTGAATTTTACCTACAGCCACAATAGGTACTTCTGACAGACACTATGTGGTGGCAAATGCATTTGTAACTTGGAAAGTAGAACTTAGCATAATTTAACGTACATAAAAGTATATAAGGAATGCAGTCTACACAACAATATTCAGTATTTAAAAACAAAGAAGACACTATTGTATCAACATTTATTTTATTTCGTTTTTACACACACATGTTTCAACCCTTATTCCGGGACATCATCAGGTGTACAATGCTCCACTTCAGCTGTTGAATTGCAATTAATTTTTATTTAATTTCTTCAAATAAGAATCCTCAGTGTTTTGAAATTATTCAAATGCATAAATTCATAAATTCAGTCATTTGGTCAAAATTTAAAATGCTTAGATAATAAAATTTAAAATTAAAGACATAAAGATTGAAATTACAAACTAAAGATTAAAACATGAAAGTTAAAATAGTATAAAAATGGAATAGATATGTTTTGTGATAAAACTCTGTGACCGCTACGTGTTGACCTGATTTTATGTTGGTAGAAACGACTATAGCGTGGGGCACCCGCGTATCAGAATCTCCTCACTTGCAGTAGGTCATGTAGTCATGACCTTAGTAATGTCTTATGGAGCTCATGTTCATTATTCAGTATGTAATGCATGTTAGGTTATTCTTATGATGGTATATGTACAGCCTGTTCCCTACATTGGTGCTGTCACTATGTTGTAGCAGGGGGGTATCTGCTGAAGCATTGTATGCCTGATAATGACCCAGTATAAGGGTCGAAACATGTTGCATCTGTAAAAACAAAATAAAAACAAATGTCGATATAGTAGTGTCTTCTTTGTTTTTAAATACTGAATACTGTTGTGTAGATGGCATACCTCATGTACTTTTATATACCTTATTTATAACACACAACAGGATGCACACTATTAAGATAAGCATAATTTTCTGATGAACCAAATGTGATCTGAAAACTTCTAAGTTGACTAAACTAAACTCAGGAACTGCAGTCATATATCCCACTTTCATTCCTTTATATATTCAATGAACAGTCTACCCTTAAGATTAAACAATATACATTCCAAGATTCATCCCCTTAATTTGGTCAGGAACTGTACAAAGTAACAGGCTCATGTTTGTGCAAACAGGAGTGTACTCGTATCTGCGTGACCTATTGAAACACTGTAAGTAATCAGATGTGCTGGATGATTTGCTTTGGCCCAAGTGGTATCAGGGGTGAGCCTTCCAGAAAACACTGTTAATTAGTCTCAATTTCCATAACTGAGGGTAAAGAGCATTATCACCTCATGGTATCAGTGAGCCTGAAGGGGACCAGTGAAAATAAACATATACACAGAATTCGGGTAAGTTCTCACTTTCAATGGTTAACTTTCCATAACTCATGAGTTTAGTTAGAAAAATTACTTGTTACAGACTGACGGTTCAGGGAATTGTTCCCTGCAGGTGTGTACAGGTTTTCTTTTGCCACATTTTGAATAAGAAGCTGGAGTAGCTCAGTCAGGCTATTAACTGAAAGACCAAGGATCAATCCAGGTAAGGTGAGAGATATTTCCCTTTCCACCACATACACACTGGGTCTGGGGCTCATCCAACCTTCTATTTAAAGGGTTCCACCTGCTCTTTCCTTAGGGGTAAAGTAGCTTGGGTGTTTAAGTGACAACTCACCTCCATCTAATGCTGAGGAATGAAGATTGGCAGGGGAAACCGAAGTACTCAGAGAAAACCTGCCCCAGCGCCACTTTGTCCACCACTAATCCCACTTGACCAGACCCGGGATCGAACCCGGGCCGCCGCGGTGAAAAGCCAGCAACTAAATGCTTGAGCTATGGCGCAGCCCAGTAATGTAATTGGTTGAGTCATTATGCTACAAGCTGGAAGGTTGCAGGTTCAAATGACTGGATTTTTCAATTGACCTAACTCTTACAGCCACATTAAGGCCCTTGTGTTGACTCAGCCTCTAACAGAAATTAGTACCAGTAATCTTCCTGGGGGTAATGAGTGGTCACCACATAAGGCTGACAACCGCAGCGCCATCTGTAAGCAGACTGTCTAGAAAATATGGAAGCCTTGATATCTCACAACCCCCTAGGCCTCCACAGTCTGTTATCAGGGATAAATTTACTTTCTACCTTTATCACTTCTCAGGGAAAAGTATTATTTCATGATAGCTTCAGCTTCACATGCTACTATTACCCTCTACATCTACATATATATATATTACACTGTAACGTAAGTCAGACGACAGCTCTGAAATTACATAATTTTGGATTACTATATCAACTTGACAAGAGTTAACATGTTGCATGAGCATAAGTTATGCAGTAGGTCATGAATAGGCAAGCATATTCTTGTTTCAGTGTGTCATATATGTTCTGTGAGAGTTGATAATATTTTGATGCAGAAATGTCAAGTGTACTTAGAAATCATCATGGAATTTGACTTAGACCATGAAGATTTGGAAGACTTCTTTGCTTTCCAAAACAGTCACATCCAGTCCAGTAAAACTATGTCAAAAACAAGATAACCAAAGCAGACACTTGATAGTAGATGCACATAATACAATTCCAGTATTCCTATACAGCTGCTTTATTTCACAACTCCATGGAACTGTAGAGTAAAATCTATCTGCACATGCCTCCAGTTAATTTCAAGCACATCCAGCCACAAAATACATCATCATTTGTGGTGTGTACACAGTCCTAATTCCATTAGTTAATTCAGTAGTAGATTCCACTATGAAATAAGCAGCAATATATTAGATATGACTTGGGGCTCCAATGGGAATGTACATCAACGAAAGGATAACGTAGAATGGGGCCTACAATTATTTTAATTTGACTGAAGAGCCTGTTCAGAATTTAATTCATAAGGTTGGCATAATTTATTCCTGAGCATAAAGCTGTCTTATTAATAAAATATGCACAATCAATTACAGATGCACTCTTTCCTGACATTAATCAACTGGTAATGAAATGCCCACAAGTTGTTCCTGAATAACAACAACCAAGTCCAAACATGCATGAATCACACTGCCCTCTACTATAACAAACCTCTAAGCTTTATTGTTCATAAGAATAGATCCATTTTAAGTTGTATCTGTATTTCTCCTAATAAGGAATGGCTTTCTCTGGAATTAGGCAGCCTAAATGGGCCACTGTATAGTTTGATATAACTAATCATAAGTTATGGAGTAGTGTACAGTACAACGGTCATATTAAAGGACATACTAGTACTGGTCAGTTGTCGGTACAATAGAATCACATTCACGATCATGAATTTTGTCCATCAGATTGACTTGATTTTGTTGTTCTAGGGAAATCCAACTATAGTGCTTCATGTGAAAACAGACACCTCTCATTTACAACTATATATACATTGAATTCTTGTTTCATTCAGTTGGAGACTTTCTCTAGAGGAGCGAACTGAACTGTGACTACAACGACTGGTAATTTTGTATGTGTCAAGGATCAATGAATGAATAATGATCATAGAAGTAGGACCTTTGGAACAACAACTAAGTCATAAACAAATGACTCTCATTTTATTCATCAGTCATATTATCATGTAAAAACTGGGACAAATGAAAATTATATAATTAAAGCAAATCTTCCTCAATCAGAAATTGTAAAGGCATGGTCTGTCATGGCAATAGTTTCATTTTCTGGATACAGGAACATGAAGTTTGGAGGCTAGTTTTACCTTTCTTTGGGTTAAAGGACGGACTGGGTACCGTGCCAATTGGAGCCTTTACATAAAGGTAGCCATTACCTACAGAAAATTTTGTATTAACGGACACAAAACACTTGCCATGAATGACAACAGGTCAGAAGACTGTTTCAGAAAGTGTGTGTGTGTGTGTGTGTGTGGGGGGGGGGATACTTATTTTTACTTGAAGATGGAGACAGAGCCAGTCTCCAAAACAAATTACATCTTGAGTTATCATTCTGTTGTTTTTGGTTCATTAAATTTAATTTTAAATCACTTCACAGACCATTATATATTGATTTAAATATGTCAAAATGAGAATACAGAATAGCAAAAATTTAGCATTTGTTAACCTCAGTGATGGTCCAGTGCTGAATGGCTGAAAACAGTAAATTAAAAATGTGAAGAAGCAGTTGAGGTCTACTTTAGAGCACTATACCAGCATATGCCTGGGGAAACCAAGGAAAACTAAAATAAAGGAGTCTCATAACCTATATCAGGGGCAGACTATCAGTCTGTGACCTCCAAAATATAAATCAGGAAATGTCAATCACTACTCCTTGATACTGAGTCTGGTATATATTTTATTTATCCAGAGAAAATATATTATAGAAAGAAAATACTCCAATGACAATATTAAACAATCATCTCAAACATTTAGAACAACAAGAATGTGCTCTTCATAATATTTGGCATGTATATATCAAATTACAGATTTTGTTAGGCAGACTGATGCAGACAATTGCACTACTGGCCTAAAATATATGAAAGCCCTGTCTGTATTTAAACAAATGTCTCTCATTCAAATACTATAAAGAACTATTTACCAAATTACAGATTCCGTGAGGCATGACACAGTTGCACAGAACTGTGCTGCTGGCGTTGCCAAGCACTGCTACTGATCCTTACATGGTGAGCGTGTCTCCAAGTCATGCAAATCCTCCTCTGGGATGTCTCTGTCACCCCAGCCCCACAAATTGTGGCTGCCATCACCAGAACGGTGGACTCGGCGCCGGATCATCTCCTCTGAGACTGTCTTGCAGTCATAGGCCCAGCCCAACCATGTGAAGAAGTCAATAAAGGCAGTGGTGAGGTTTAATGAGTAATGGCCCAGCTCAGCTGTCTTGTAGTCGTAGGGGAACACATGATGGTAGTTGTGCCAGCCTTCACCCAGTGCTGCCATCGAGACTGCAAAGTTCTCCACTGGGCTGATATGTCTGCTCAAGTAACATTTAAAAACTCAAAATTATTGCGGTTTTGGAATTTTTCCATCATCATGTATTCTAGAAAACAGAAAACACGACCTTTTCGAAATTGGATCTCTTTCCAAAGGACCCAACTGAATAGGTGTCTTCACCTCCCCCTCACCTGGGGACAGAAACAGATTCAGTTTCCAAAATGTCGTGTTTTCTATTTTAGAGAATACGGGATGATGGAAAAAGTCCAAAATCCCAGTAAATCTGAGTGTTATGTCATCATCAGAACCCTTCAGAATCAACATTAGAAAGTTTGAGAGATCACTGTACACAGTGGAAAGAGGCCTGGGCACCCTCAGAACGTGAAGTGTGGAGTGAATTAGCAAAGAATGATGAAGGAGAACCAAGAAAAGTCCTCAATCAAGGAGCCAACATTATACTGAAAGGTCAGGTATGTCAGTGTTGAACCATCCTATGATATCTGCAGACCAAGGTCCAGGAATAAATACAATCATACAATACTAGCAATTCCAGTTGCCAAATTAAGAACTGCCTATACACATGCACTGGATGTAAAAACAGAGACTATCAGATATTTTCACAAGAAAATTCATCACAGCTAACAAGCAAATAATGTGATGTACCTAAACTAATATGAACTGATCATAAATATCAGAGATCTGTCAGTTGGTGGACTAAACTTTGTAAACCAGTTGCATTTAAGTGTAAAAGCGTGCAGTCATACCTCAGACTTACGGCCTGAAATATTACTCAACACGGGTAAATTGGGTACATTATAACATGGGATACCGTGGCTCAAAGCTCAGACCACTTCATCGATACTTCAGCTCTGATTATGCTGTAATTCTATCGTTTGTATTATGAAAGAAATAGAGGGACATCAAATAACACAGCACTAAACATTTAAACTATTAAAATATTAAAAATAAACACGTTAATATATTATCAAGAATCATAAAAGAGCCATCATAACATTAATCTGAGTTAAAATTCAAGCCACAGGGGCATTTACAAACGTTATGAAAGATTAAATAAACATTTCATCAAAATTCGACATCTCCAGCACCTTGCTGAATTAAGAAAAGGAAGCCCTCGTCATGGGAGATTTTGGAAGGGACTCAGCATGGCAGAGGGTGCTGAAAAAGCGGTCTTCCTGAAAAAGGTGTTCAAAGTGGGCTGACTGCTGCTCATTTCTTCTCCCTGCAGGTATTTTTGTAACCAACAAGGAATTTGCTAAACTTCCACTGAGAGTTGTTACCTTTTCATCATTGGGACTCTGTGATGTTCACTGTCGCATCAATATACCAGAAAAACTTAGCCAAAGCTCTCAAAATTAGAGTTTCAAATCACAAGTCAAAAAATTTGGAGATTAAGTCCAGAAATTTGTAAGCCACGATGTCATAGGTTGGGGTATACTGTACAACCATTAACTACCTTCAAGAATTAATATGATTTCTTTCTCATTATTTAATCTAATCTGATCTAATTAAAAATTAATGTATGACACCACACCTATGATTTTTACCTGTTCTTTATCAATTTCACTCTGGGCACCACCTGAATATATTTTTTCGCTTAGGGGTGGTGGAATCCAACTGGGTCCACTCGGCAAGGCGACCACCGATTGGCCTATTGTAGCCAGCCGCGGGTGATTATGATAATGGAGAATTTTGTGGAATGAAGATTGACAAGGGAAACCTAAGTATTCAGAGAAAACCTGCCCCAGCGCCACTTTGTCCACCACAAATCAAACTAGGGCCGCCGCGGTGGGAAGCCAGCAACTAACCACTTGAGCTATGACGTGGCCCTCACCACCTTAATTTACCTTGGGATAAAGGTGATATGCGTGAAAGCGGCGGTAAACTTGGGAGTCGGGAACATGAGACTCGCGCTGAATTTATGTAGGCGGAAGTCATTCTTTGGAGAATGATGGAGCTGTAATTGTACCGTGATCGGCCAACTAGGTATCTTAGAGGAGCGGGCACCAAACTCTCCCGAAACATTCTGAGCTGTGCCTTCCTGCAGCATTAGCGGAGACTGGTCACTCTACAAAAAAATGCTCCAACTCCTCACATGTGGTTCATATTGCTAAAACTAATGTTTTGACATTACTGTCAAACAGCTGAATGGCTGTCGCCAGCGAACTCAGATTTGCTGAAGAAAGGTGTATTATAAGTGTATAACATTGCAATAAACGTTACAATATCTCACCTCATTCGTGGTTAACGTAAACACAATTTAAATTTCGATCAAGTGAAAAAAATTAAATGTTAATTAATGTCTTCCATCTAATTTCAAGAGAGCATGAAAGGCATTTGATAGGATTCTATGTATGGGAGATCAGATCATCTACTTATAAAGACTACAGAAAAATTCGGTCATGATTCCATGCTATGAGTGACATTTTAACTTTCGATTCCAGTGTTCAAAGTGGTCTAAGACTCAATGTGCCTTAGACTGCGCAATCTGATTAAAACAATATTTAATCTGTTTTGGAAGTGAGGTAAACTGCCGGAGCTGACCTCTTCGTATCTACCTCGCATTCTGAGATACATTACTTGTCATAGGGTCGGTTTCCCCACATGTGGGCGATACTGTTCACGAAGAAGGCAATGTTGAGGGTTACACAGAACCGGAAGTTGAAGAGAACCCAGAAGGACTGCCACAAACCCTCATCCCAGTAGTACCATGGCACCAGCACTGGAATGGCTATTACAAAGATGGCGAACAGCGGCACATACAACCTAGAAAATATGAAATGAACACACAATCATCTAAAATTCTAGACTAACGTGTCTATCCATAATTTGCACAATCAGATCCGTAAGACATGATGAGAGGCAACCCTGACAGACACGCCTCACACCGTCAAGTTTCATGATGCAGATTCTTCTGAACACCTGGGAGTCGTTCATCTACATAAAAACTTCTCAGCATCTTATGTAGCCTGAAGATTAATTATTATGTTCACGCAAGCCTGTCATTGGAGAATCCTTTCCACGCCCTTATATCGTATTTATTAAGGTCCATTATAGAATTACCCATCGCCAAAGCGTGATTCTCGCAAGTGGCCTCTTCCCTTCCATTTCTGCAACAATGCCATATATATTTCTCATCTTATACGCTGCTATATGCCCTGCCCATCTCATCTTCCTTGATTTGAGGGCCATAGGAATTATGAAGCTCCTCACTCTGCAACTTCCTTCCAGTGAGGTGTAACATTTAGACACCTTAAATTGCACCACACCAATATCGAGCGATTGTAACAAGTTACCCGTTAATTTCCCATCGCATTCCAGAGGAGAATAACTGAGGATATTGTAATATAAACTTACCGCTTCTGCCACATGACGATGGGGTCTGCCTCCAGATCGCTCATGTCCACTGACTTTCTCTTCTCCTCGACTTCGGGATGCGGCGTGAGCACCAACCAGCCGACATGTGAGAACAGGAAACCGCGGCGGGCATCATGTGGGTCAGCATTCGTCTCGCTATACTTGTGGTGCACCCGGTGGTCCAGCGCCCACTGATACACGTGGCGCTGCAAACAGATTTAGTCGCTACAGTCTGTCGGGAATTGATTATTCCTCTTATCAGCGTGGAACCCAGCATCACGGTGTTTGTGGCTATGCTCTGGTGCGTACTCTGATGGCAAGTATCGCCTTCTGGTGCTCAAATAAACATTACTGAACACTGCTACGGGTTGTAACAGTGCCGGCTGAATGGTTTCGGAAACTGAATCTGGTTTCGCGGTCATGGGTAAGGGGAGTGCTCGACGAAGACTAACACTTTCTAACATGCTGGACCGAGTAGAATCATTTTCCCCATGGCTTCTAGTTTCCGAAACACTGTGTATATCAGATATATCCAAGACAAAGGACAACATCCAATTTAGTCACACTCGTACAGCGCTACACGTGAGGATTACTACAGCTGTTATGATAATTACATTCTCATTTTCATCTAATCCTTCCTGATGTCATCACCTTTATAATAGTAACAATAATCTGTGAAGTGTTTCATACTTTGCTGATAAATGTGTCATATACACTTGTGCGATCTCCCATCCCGGCCGCCAGCTCTACAAGCTGGAGATAGTCGAATCTTGCACGGGCGACATAAACGTATGGTTCAAGGCTGCGCCTTAGCTCAAGCGGTTAGTCGCTGGCTTCCCTCCGCGGCGGCCCGGGTTTGTCAAGTGGGATTTGTGGTGGACAAAGTGGCGCTGGGGCAGGTTTCCTCCGAGTACTTCGGTTTCCCTGCCAATCTTCATTCCACCAATTGCTCCACCCTCACCTATCATCTGGGGCTGGTACAATAGGCCAGAAGTGGCCGCAGTACAAGGGACTTAGTCCCACCCCACTAGCAATAAAGAAAATGGTTCTGCGATCTGCGTGTGTACGCAAGCAGCAAGCTGTACTCACCTGGCCTGAGACTGTGAACAGTGTCACGAGGAGTAGCCTCAATGGCCACTTCGCTTTGTAGGCACGATGTGACCACAGCCTATGCGCTCCCGCCGTGATCCCGAAACCTGACGCGTACACCACCACGAACGCTGGAAAGTAATGACGTAATGAGAAATTGTACATCTTCATCACCATCAACTGCTGACCTTCCCACCAGCAAGGGTCATCGCACAATAAACTCAACCTTTCTCTTTCCCTTGCATTCACTCTTTCCGCTTCTCTTATTTTGACAAAAAAAAAAAATGAAAGTAGGCTCATGCGATCACCATGCTGCCTGTAAATCCCCCCTATCAACTTCCAAATGGTTGCACCAATCTTTACGAAACTTGAAATGTATATCACGGCACCCAAGCCCATCTCAACGGTGTACTTAATAAATACCTCACATAAGTCTGTGTCTATATATGTATACCTCATGGCTGCTAGGCAACGGTTCGGTAAAGACGTTATTGCGGCAACGAATATACACCCGAGAATAGAACAATTGCTGGGCACGTCGTTTTCTACGTGGTCCGTGTCGTATCAAGGAAGGTAAGAGTGTAACTCTTCCCAGAACTTCTTGTATTTTCGGTACTATCCCTCCTCCGTTTTCTGTGTTTAGTTCTCACTCTTCCCATTGGTAATTTTTCGCTGTCATTTGTTATATTCTCAAGGAATCCTCTGCTGTTCTGTGTAACAAGTGTCCACCGTACACTAAATTTGATCCTTAACTCAGAAGAGTGTAATTATTAGGGCCCGGATTTTGATGACATGTCATCTTTTTTTCCATGTATCCTATGAGATGCTCTTAAATACATAAATCTCGGATATGAGCTGCTGGTTACAGAAATGTAATTTTATAAGTAATTTTTGTCATTTTTTGACATTTTTAGGTTTAAGGTCATTTTTTCATTTTGGGGCTAATTTTTTGGTAAATTTTTGGACTTTTAAGGGTATTTCTAGTCATTTTTGGCCATTTTAGGGAATTTTTCTTCATATGTTTTCTGAAATGTGAATAACATGGAAGTGAAGTGTTCTTTCTTTTCTCCTTTAGGTAATTTTTCTGGATTATTTTGGTCATTTTTTGAATATTTTCAGGTCATAAAAATCAGGGCCCTGCATATTACATTTTGGGGTCATATTTTAGGTAATTTTTCTGGATTTTTTCGGTCATTTTATAAATATTTTCAGGTCATCAAAATCTGGGCCCTGCATATTATATTTTTGGGTCATATTTTAGGTAATTTTTTAAATATTTTCAGGTCATTAAAATCCGGGCCCTGGTAATTATTATTTAAGTTGCGGGCTGTTTGATAGATGGGCCATATCTGATGGTAACATGTATCACACGCAGGAGTGCATATGTATATATATATATGTATATATATATATGTTATGGTGTTAATTACACAATACATAGCAACTATGTATTAACGGATCGCGCCATAACTCAAGCGGTTAGTCGCTGGCTTCCCACCGCGGCGGTCCGGCTTCGATCCCGGGTCTGGTCAAGTGGAATTTGTGATGGACAAAGTGGTGCTGGGGCAGGTTTTCTTTGAGTACTTCGGTTTCCCCTGCCAATCTTCATTTCACCAATTGCTCCACAATCACCCTCACCTATCATCTGGAGTGGGTACAATAGGCCAGAAGTGGCCGCAGTACAAGGGACTTAGTCCCACTCCACTAGCATTAAAAAAAAATATGTATTAAAAATATGCATTTATAATTTCACTTTTTATAAGTCCATGTATGTGCTGGGATAGCGTAGTCGGTACAGCGACTGGCTACGGGCTGGACTACCGAGGGGTGTAGTTCGAGTCCCGGTAGGGTCAAGAATTTTCTCTTCTCCACGTCGTCCAGACCAGCCCTGGGGTCCACCCAACCTCCTATTCAATGGGTACCGGGAGCTCTTTTCCAGGGGGTAAAGCGGCAGGGGCGTGAAGCTGACCACTCACTTCCAGTTAGTGCCGAGGTCAAGAAAACGTGAATCTATACATCCACTCCCCATACGCGTAGTGCTTAATTAGTTAAGCACAGGGACAAATTTACATCATCATACCGTTTATGTGGAACTCCAAACACCCTATCTACACATCGTGATCTCCCGAGTTATGACGCCATGTAGTGTCGGATGTTCGTACCAATGTTTCACAGGAACATACTGCCTCCGTCTTCAGTTCTACATGGAATCTTAAACCTGACGACCATAGCATCAATCTTCATCAGCCTCAAATCGTATATTCTATAATACAATTTCACCAGTCGAATATTTAAGTGACAAGAAACAGGAAGATCCGAACTGGTAAATGTTCTAATTATAACTAGAGCTCCGCGTTTGCAAGGCAGCGACCTGATGTGACGGCCACTGCAGGAACTCCAATACATATTCCCTGCACGGGGCGAAAGGTCAGTAGTCTAAAAACACGAGGGGCTGTTCACATCCAATAAACGTACGCCAAAGTGCTACAGTAGGGCCGTCTGGCAGAGAGACCTTCCCAGCTTTCTTGGATCCCATATCCGTGGAACGTCAGGTGCAATGACGGTTTGCGCTAACCGGTATTATTCCCCGGAAGAAAGGTATGACCTACAAAGAAATACTTGGAAACACACAAGTACAGCTTGACACCTCTACAGTATTTCAATACAGACAAACCCACAGATATCAGTCTCCATGTCACTACTGCGGTACGGCCGTGCTTTCATGATTCCCTTACCAGCAGTCAGCAATATCCACCACTACTAGCCGACAGTGAAGTTCGCAATGTCCGCCTCAAAACAGTATTGGCCGACAGGCACGCGTTTCCAGTTTTAATTGCAAGCATTGTTGCAATGCCAGAATGTTTCTGGCTCCCTTTGCACGCTTCGGATGTTTGAACTTGAAATGACGATCTTGCAACGGCGCTACAATATTCGGCCCGAGCTGGAGGCTGCTACGTCACAGGCAGTCGGGGCTAGGCATCATTCAGTCATGACTCTACTGTAGTTCAGGAGCTGTCAACTTCCCTCTCCATTCGCTTTACTTCTTGAGAAAGATAACTTGGCGCCCGTTCGGCAAGAGGCAGTGTGGGCCCCAGAGCGGTTCTCAATGTGATGGGAAAAATACCACCATCTTACAAACAACTGGACCGGCCAACCAGTCGGCTAGGGTGTTATTTCACTCAACCATGACAGCTCCAAGGTATCATGCAGAAAACCCGCTTAAGGGACCCATACACGTACGAGTCTGGCTCGCGAGTCCTCGGGTGCCAAATTCGTCCGTGTGTGGGTCGCAAGGTTGGGAGTCAGCTCATGCGTTTGTGGTGAAATTAATCCGAACCCGGCTCCCGAGTCAAGCTCGCCGAGCCGGACTCATGAGCCAGACTCGTACGTTAATGGGCCCCTTTAGGACGAAGCTGCAAGGGCCCAAAACAGTTTCCGACTTACGCATTTATGATCCACACCGTGAGTCAGAAATAAATGTCACCGAGAATAAGCAGCAGGCCTACACGTTTTCATCTGTCTCCATATGCTCTTGATTCCCTTCCTTCTCCTGACCTACGATACAGCCAGAGAAGTGTGTGGATTGCTTCTGTATATTATTGTAACTACAAGAGTGCAGCTGTCTGACAGGCTTTACGGCCTTTCCCTTTAACTCGTTGGTATCAGCAGCTGAGAACAAAACTGATCATTCGTCAGCATAACAGACATCTTAATGAAGCATGGATGATTAATAATCACTACAATAAAAATGTTATACCACAATGATAGATACAAACACAACACAAGCATTAAGGTTCGGCCACACAGAGCGCTACGTACGCTATACGAACAGAAAAATATCTCCCTTTATTGCTAATGTGACTGGCCACACAGACTTCCGTACGCTACGTACGCTATGTTCCCTATGTTAGCTGCGTCGCAGAGCGTACACAGCGTAGGTGGCGAACACGGCGTAGCGCTCTGTGTGACCGAACCTTTACACTCGTCCCGTGCTAGTTTTCATTCACAGTAACTCGTTCTTCAGCCTGGGTGTTTGAGGCAAGGCTGACGACCTTGCTCTGAAGGAAAAAAACCCACCAAAGAAGTGAAAACCAGAAGGTCTAATTTTCTAATGAAGGCTGTGGCTCAAAAAGGGCTGTTTTGCAAATGATAGTGATCGAAACTTCCTGTTAAAAATGCAGAAGTCAGCCATGATATGAGAGCCTATCAGGAAATTCGAACTGTCCTGTGAAGACTGGTTTGAAGAAATTTACAAGTAGCCAGATAAGAATCCTATTTTGTAGCGTCATATTATGTGCAAGGCAATGTTTATCATAATTCAGTCGACACTACTCGTATATGTTTCGAGCTACTGGGGCCACCCTTTTTCCTATGGGCTATACTCGTACTTCCCTCTACACTGAACAGTTCGAGAAGCAGCAAAGAACTCTGCCCATGCAAGCAGCAGGACACTTCTGACCCCAGCCTAGACGAATCAAGCTATCTCAAATGTCATAATCTGTTCGTCCCATGAACTAGTTCGTGTTCACGTCTTCTACAAAACAGTAATCAAACCAGGCCACGTCAACAGATTCGCGGTCAACGAGTCGACCCTTCTAATTTCCGTATGAATGAGAAGGCTCCACAACAAAAGTTGGTGGTGTGATCATTCATTCATGAATGGTTCTACCGCCATTTGTTGGGCCCTGCCCTCTTCTTCAGTTTTCGTAAACTTTTATACACAGACGGTAGGACTCCTTGGACGGGGGATCGGCTCGTCGCAAGGCCGCTACCTACACACAGGACAACACAAGCACAGAATAAATATACACACAGACATCCATGTCTTGAGTTGGATTTGAACCCACGAACACAGCGTTCGAGCGAGGGAAGACAGTTCATGTCTTAGACCGTGCAGCCACCGTGATCGGCGTATTCTATTTTTTTTTTTCCTTGGCACTACAGCCCCAGTAGGCCTACGCCTACCTCCATGAACTTCTCCGTTCACTTCGATTTTTCTAGATCTTACACAATCGCTAGGACTCCTTGGGCGGGTGATCAGCTCGTCGCAAGGCCTCTACGTGTACACAAACACAGAAAAACACACACACAAATTAACATCCATGCCCTTAGTGGGATTCGAACCCACGATCCCGGTTTCCGAGCGAGCGAAGACAGTACATGCCTCAGGCCGCTCGGCTACCGTGACCTGAAGTACTCTATTTAAGACCATATAATTTTATACGACGCAGGGATATGTGTGACTTTTTATATATAAAAATCTAATTAAATGTTTTATGGAGTGAAGTAAGAAAATGAAGTCCCTATGCTTAACTGAGTAAACACTACGCCATGAAGGCATATGGAGGAGTGAATGTGTAGATCCACGTTTTCCTGAGCTCGACACTAGTTGGAGGTGAGTGGTCAGCTTCATGCCTTTGCCGCCCTTTACCCCAAGGGAAAGTGCCACCGGTACCAATTGGAGAGAAGGCTGGGTGAGCCGAGCAGGTCTGGAAGACGTGGAGAATAAAAAAATTGACACTATCGGGACTCGAACTCCGACCCCTCGGTCGTCCAGTCCGGAGCCAATCGCTATACCGACTACGCTACCCCGGCTCTGTTTTTACGGAGTGTGAACGGAAATATCTAGAAGCAAGATCCGCTTGATGGAAACCCAGCGGGAAAGAAAATCGTTGCTCACCAGGAGAGAAAAGGATCATTTATAACGTACCCCAGTTCCGCAATGAGGAAAAGGACAGGCAGAAATTGCACGGGCACCATGAGCGGCTGACAGAAGTGGCGAGACGACAAAACCATGCAAGGAGTTCGAACATATTGAAAACTTAGGGGGGGAGTTAGAAGTCCGACGAATTCCGCGTGCGAAAACTAATTTAATTGGATGATTTCAGAAGGTGTGTTGTCAGTAGACAGTTAGACAAGATATTCCACCATTCCGCAAAAAGTGTAGCTGGACTTCGCGGAGGTAAAACATTTTTCGGAAGAAAATGGAAGTTTCAAGAATGCAGAAACAGATTCGAATTCAGAGACACGAAATCGTGGCTTGTACGACGTACTCGAGACCTCCAAGGAAGAATGTAAAACGGTCTAATAAGCCAGTCTTGAACTGACGCCCACTGCACACTAGAACAGTCCCTGTCGTAATTGTAAAGAGCTGCGCAGAACAGGGGACTGCGCTTTTTCATACAGGGGAGTATACAATGGGGGGTTCACAGGGATGGAGGGGGGTTACAGAACGGTTTATAATCCAAACAAAAATCGGAAGACTGCCACCGTAATATGAACAGCACAAATTATAAGACATGGCTGGCCGAAACCCTTACTCCCAATATGCCACTTGGTAGTAGTGGTTCGCGAAACCACTGGTGGTCCGTGGCGTTCCACCAGATGGTCCGTAGTATTATATACTCCACATAGTGAGTTATTTTTAACTTTGTTGACCGGTTCACGGCTCTGAGGTTCACAGCAACAGGTGCATTGCCGGTTGCTAGGCGCATACGAATTTTGTCAATGAATCAGCATGCCCTCTGGCCGATAACATTAAGAATGATGGGAAGTAATTAGCTCGTGGACGGTATTATGTTTCACGGCGAGCAGTGAGGTTCATGAGTGAGTTTGTTTATGATTTGTCAGCAGTAGGCAGGACTTATCAGCTCCATTATCCATTTGTTTTCAGTTACATTTAGTGAGCAGTGTTGTGTGTCATGCTGTGGTATACTTCAGAGCAACGCGTATTTCTGTGTGACACCTGTATGAAATATGGATCTGCCAGAAAGTGTCGGCGAAAATTTCTATGTAAATTTTGTGATGAAAGTGTTCCCAGTTGACAAACATTTCACAATTTGGGGAATAAGTTTAGAACAATGGGACGCTTTAATACACAAGCAACAAAAGCACAAGCGCCGGTTAATTACTGAGGGGAAGCCAGATGACATAGGGGCAAGATTTTAACATACACCTAGAAAATCACTGAAATGTCTAGCTGAAGAGACTGGAGTGTCAACGTCTAGTGCAGGAAGGACAACACGACTGCTGAAGCGTAGACCCTATAAAACAACAACACACGCCTTGCAGCCTCGATCCAGCTAGCAGGGTTAATTTTTACAATTGGTTTCTACGGTTTGCAGTCGAAGGTTATATCAATCCGCAATTGGCAACCTTTTCTGATGAAGCGCAGTTTCACTTGCAGGTATACAGAAATACGCAAAATAATTGCTACTGGAGTTCACAGAATCAATATCTAACCCATGAAGTCCCGCTCCGTCCAGCGAAAGTTGATGTCTGTTGTAAGTGCAAGACGTATTGCTGAACCCGTGTTTTTTAACGAAAGAAAATTAATTTCGAAAGAAACTATATAAGTGTGGGCACGCGGTAGCGTAATTGGTTGAGGCACTATGCTACAAGCCGGAAGGTCGCGGGTTCAAATCCCGATGAGGTCATTGGATTTTTTTTTCAATTGATCTAATCCTTCCAGCCGCACTAGGCCCTGGGGTTTACTCAGCCTCTAACAGAAATGAGTACCAGGAATTAATTAAATAATTTTCCTGGGGAGTAAAGCTCGGCCGGCGCGTAAGGCTGACAACCTTACCGCCATCTTTGAGCCGATTGTCTAGATAATGTGGGACCCTCAACGTCTCACAACCCTATGGGCCTTCACGGTCTGTTACAGGGATAGCTTTACTTTTTTACTTTTACTTTACTATATAAGTGTAGAGAGACAGCATTTTCAATACATTCTGAGATCTGAGAAGTGTAACTACTTCATTTCGAACATTATCGGCAGGCAGGCATCCTGCCTCGCGGCAAGTGGCGTCCCGGTCGCCGTGAAGAGCAGAGCCGGGGAACCGGTCAACAAAGTAAAAATCTTCCCTCTAGCATTTTATGACTCCAGTCTAGGAAACCTAGATTAACAGCCGTGGGAATCCGTTGCGCTGACCACGAGTCACCTTCTATCCGCAAAAGTTGCCACTAACTTCGCCGACAAGCGGCGGTCCCTCTGTCGGTATAGTTTGCTTGTGAACTATAGGGCACCGAGGACTATTTTATGGCGTATAATAAATAAAGTAGTTGATATTAAAAAAAAATATGCGATGACATTACTTTAAATTGGTGGACAGAAAAAAAACGTGGTTTATGGTAACTGAACTCGCATCTTTCTCTTTTTTAAAAAAAAAAAGAGAGAGCGCAACTGGCTGCTCTTTATGGCTAATGAGAATGTTTGATAGCTGAGTGGTCCGGACGTGCGCGACCGCCCCCGCAGTGGTTCGCAGTCGCCGGCTTCCGGCCGAGGTGTCCCGGGTTCGATCCCAAATCATACGGGATTTGTGTGGACTTTCTCCGAGTTCAGTTTCCCCAGCCAATTCTCATTCCACCGATACAGAATAATCATCTACAATATCATTCGGGGCTAATACAACAGGCCGGCACACCAAGTCGGCTCATCTCAAGGATTAAAAAGTTGACTGATAATGCACCATATCCCACTGCTACTTACTTACTTACTTACTTACTTACTTACTTACTTACTTACTTACTTACTTATGGAGCTGAGCCGTTCTTGAGGAGAAGCCAAATCTGCAGCTACTCAAGAATTTCCCAGCATTTTATGGAGCCCGAATTTTCATTACCGTGTTCACAAGAGCCCTCCACTAGTCCCTATCCTGAGCCAGATCAATCCAATCCATACCATCACATCCCATCTCTCTAAGGTCCATTTAATATTGTCCACCCACTGCTACTTCTCGCAAAATTAATATTATGTGGCTACAAAATAACAAAATTGCTGTTTAACGGGAAATAAGAAATGGATTCCTGCAAACTGTGAGTTGTACAAACCACAACTGTGAACAGGATTTTGCAGGATGGTTTTACTGTGTTGTGACGTCCTAGATAAGGTTGTTCTTACAACATATAAAACTAATATGGACTTCATTAAAACACAATTTGTACCTATAAATGTTTCCTTTAGTTCTTAACTACTCTGAAAGCAATGGCACGGAATATTTAGATGAACTAACACATGAAGACTGAATGAAAGCTTGTAATAGTGTGGAGACAACTGAAGGAAGATACTGGTTAGTGGAGGAAGCAACTGAAAGCGTCACTGTGAATACAGGGATCCTGAAGAGGAATCCGCGAAGACAAGAGTTAAGTGTGCCCTACTTCCGCTGAAAGCAACGGACACAGCCTCTGAAGAAGCGGACATTTCCACAGATTCCGCTGACGAAGCTATTAAAATGAAACCAGCTTTGCTTCCAGAAGAGTCAGGTTAATACTGTCTGTGCTGTATCCCTTCCTCTTTTAAGGCGACCCATACACGTACGAGTCTGCCTCGCGAGTCCGACTCGGCTCGGATTAATTTCACCACGCATGTATGAGCGTGGCGACCCACACACGGACGAGTTTGGCTCATTGGAACCCGAGCCGAGTTGGAGTCGCGAGCAAGACTCGTACGTGTATGGGCCCCCTAACTCGCAATGTTGCCAAGCGCGTATGAACAAAACAACAGCGCTCCACTGAACAGATGCACTCACATCTTTGTGAGAAAGTACACTGAATACCGTATCTACGAGTATTTAGGGCAAAGGGCCGCGCCATAGCTCAAGCGGTTAGTCGCTGGCTTCCCACCGCGGCGGCCCGGGTGTGGTCAAGTGGGATTTGTGGTGGACAACGTGGCGCTGGGGCAGGTTTTCTCCGAGTATTTCGGTTTCCCCTGCCAATCTTCATTCCACCAATTGCTCCACAATCACCCTCACCTATCATCTGGGGCTGGTACAATAGGCCACAAATGGACGCAGTGCAAGGGACTTAGTCCCACTCCACTAGCAATAAAAAAAAATAGGGCACAAATGGTAAGTCAGAAATTCTTACTGTCACTACACATGTAGGATTTGAGGTTCTCACAGCGGTGGGTATGAGGAATTCTGTCTCCTGGGATATAACACCGTGTCGTTCGTCACCACTTCCTTTCATGTTGAGTTCTTGCTTATTCTACGACCGTGAAGATGGAGGCGACACGTTCCTCCAACACATCGGCTGACCTTCAACGGACTACACAGCGTTATATCCCAGAAGATAGTAGCCACTAAGCAGTTTGTGAGCAGTAAACACTTTCATATTTTCTGTCCCGTGTTCTCTTCCTTCCTATTTCAAAGTGTTGCCAAAACATTTTGTCGATGGGGGGGGGATTTCCAATTTTTGGCAAAAATGTTCCTTTTGAGACAAATTTCAGAAAGCAGAAGCAAAATTATATGAAAACAGTAAATACGAAAGCAGATTACTCTTGTTTTGTCATTCCGTCTCCACTTTAAGAAGCTATCGTAGTATTTTCGTGTGATGAAATAAATAGGAATTATGATCATGCAGAATTTTAGTACAATGATTCATTTGCAATTACGCAAGTTCTCGTATTACGCAAGAATACATGTTATGTTCTTCCTTTGTAGTTTTGAAGGAAGTCACACATGACATCATAGTAATTATGCAAATTACCATAATTATACTCTGTAAATAATGTCACACATAAATCACGTAATCGTTAAGTTTGGAATGCTAGGGATGTCCAGAAAGTGACGTTTTCTAAGTGTTCTTTATTTTACGATATTGTCTCAACTGTTGCGCCTATGCGCTGAATGGGTAGAATCATTGTGAACTATGACTTGCTAGACATTTTTAACACGTAAAACTTTCCCGCTCTAAACGCACAATTGTGCAGGTCATGGCATTGAAGATGATGTAGATGAGTGGAGGATGGATGAAATGAAGGTTAGCAAGAACAAAATGAATCAACAAGGCGAGGAGAGAAGCAGAAGAAAGCTAGCAGCAGCAGTAACAGTATTACATTAAAGGAAAAATTAAGCAGGAGGACATTAAAAAGATATGGAAAGAAAATGAGATGAAAAATAATAACCGAAAGAAGAGCGAGGAAAGAAAAGAGAGGAGGAAGAATGAAGAAATCGTGTAAAGGAGAATAAAATTATAAAGTTGGCGGAGAAGAAGCAGAGGGAAATTACGAAGCAGAAGGTAAAGGTACAGTTATATCGGTACTAAATTCACCACTGTAGACGCCAGGGAGATGTGGAAGAGAATGTACAACTCCAGGCGGCACTAGTTGAAGGTGAGTGGTCAGCTTCAAGTCCCGGCCTCCCTCACCCCTCTCCCAGAAAAAAAAAACCGATGTCCATTGCATAGGAGGCTCGCCCCTACTGGAACTCGAACTCCGACCCTTCGGCCGTCCAGCCAATCGCTTTACAGACTCCAACACACGCACATATAAACTACAATAATGTTTACGTAATATGGCCTTCAAGGATGGCCAAAGGTGAAGCGAACGAGTGGTGGATGACGACCCTGTCTCGTCAACATTAAACACTTGTTTGGGAGAGGAAACCTCTTCGACCATTTTTTGACCTCTTGGATGAACAACGACGTAATAACCAGTTAACACGGTGCACTGTGGAGCTCAGGTATAAAAACATTATGTATCATCGTAATTTCGAAACAACGTTAACTGGAATAACGTTAGGTGAGGCGCTTCTTTTTTCATTGCTAGTGAGGTGGGAGTAAGTCCCTTGTACTGCGGCCACTTCTGGCCTATTGTACCAGCCCCAGATGATAGGTAAGGGTGATTGTGGAGCAATTGGTGGAACGAAGATTGGCAGGGGAAACAGAAGTACTCGGAGAAAACCTGCCCCAGCGCCACTTTGTCCACCACAAATCCCACTTGACCAGACTCGGGATCTAACCCGAGCCGCCGCGATGGGAAGCCAGCGACTAACAGACCGAAAAAGAGATCGCGGTTGACTATTCAAATGACGGTCTATTGCGAAAAGGTGGATTTACATCTGTGTTCCAGCCTTCAAGTTTAATATTCTTCTTCTTCTTCTTCTTCTTCTTCTTCTACCTTTCGAATTTCGCCCTTTGGCCTCTTTCCCATTAGAATTAATCTGGGTGTGCGGATCTTACAGACACGTGGTATGACACTTTGCACGGGTGATCAGCCCAGTCACAAGAGCGCTACCTGCCCAGAAGAACACGAAATGTATAAAAAATATAAAAAGTGACCCTCCATATTAGCAAACATTATATGCAAAGATACAGAATAGTAACTGAAGCAAAGGATTTCTTGCATTTCAAGAACATTCTTAAACATGATCTTTACGCGAAACGCACAAATTAACACATGATGGGAATTCCAAGCCTGTCCGTTTGCATATTCCATGTCCAAAGCTACTGATCGATCTGGATGAAATTCTGTATTGAGTTCGACACCATAAGTTATCGAACAAAGAATAATGAATTGTTTTATCCCCAAAAGCGACTTAACAATTGTGGGTGCGTGATACATTCAGCACGGACCAATAATACTGAAAACCTGTACAAGTGAGAACGAAAAGGGCTGTAAGTAGGTCTACATACTAATATTGTTCTTGTGGCAAAGATCAACTGTTCAAACTTGTAGTGGGGTGGGAGCTGACGTCAGCAGGCTGGAACTACTGAGAGCGCAGACATTCTCAGGTCAACTACGAAGAGGCTACGTGTGAAATGTCACCGATACATTATTGAAATGCCCTTAATTACTTACAAGTAGTGCGGAGATGCCTGCGTCAATGAAGGTCAAGAACGCTAGACCAGAACTCGGCACTGTTGAGATAAACATAAATCAACGAGAATTACCACTGCTCGACAATGGTCACCCAATAAACTTCGAGTATGAACCGTTGACGAGTCATGCAATCACAGGAAGGAAAGCAGTTAACTAGTTTCTATTAGCCTCCTTTCGCTATTTTGGAAAAAAAAAAAACAGGCTGGGGTTAGGAGATTTCCTTCTTGTTGGCGTGTGTATCCGCCTTAACAACTTCTACACACTGAACCGACCGTCATGAGACTTGATATGTTTATATAATGCCACCTGAGGCTATCTAGGCGGTACTAAAACTAAAAATTCCGTGGCTTTTAGTCATCTAGCGAATTATACTGTGGTCTAGTGGTCACAGTTCCTGGTTACAGATCCAGAGATCCTGGGTTCGATTCCCGGCGCTACCGGATTTTCTGAGAAGTAGTGGGTCTGGAACGGGGTCCACTCAGCCTCGTGAGGACAATTGAGGAGCTACTTGAATGGAAAAGTAGCGGCTCCGATCTAGAAAACCGAGATTAACGGCCGTGGGGATCCATTGCGCTGACCACGCGACACCCTCTATCCGCAAAAGATGGCACTAACTTCACCGACAAGCTGCGGTCGCTCGGTCGGTATATAAATATAGGCGGTATTTCATAAATCCCTTCCACCAACAATATCAGCACTAGCCTCTCAAATCGTTGAGGTTATAACCTAAAGGTTACTTGAATGCCCAAACCGATCGTCATGAAACTTGGTGTGCATATAACGTAAAATGAGGCCACCTCAATGTACTTCATGAACCCCTCCCATCCGTAATACCAGCACCGACACCTCTCAAACTGTATCGTTTTAGTGACTTCAAAACACACATATACCAGTTTACTTTTCTATTTGTGGCATCAAATAGCCCTGTATTATGATGGTCATTAAATTAAGGAGGATGAAACGGTAGGTGGCAAAATCATGAAAGACACAATAAATTAATAAAATATTGTCACGTGTTTGGGGGTACGAGTGACGAAAACAACTGGTTCTACATGGGATGGATTTACTGGTTCTTCGAATAGTGACAACCAATTACAACAGCTCACAATCGCTCTCTCAGACTCGCTCCATTCCTTACTGGACTACGAGTGTCTTCTCTTCTGCTGTGACAGACTTCTTTTTTAAATTCGCTTAGTGGGGGTGGGGGGGTGGAGTCCAACTGGGTGCACTCGGCACGGCGGCCACTGATTGGCCTATTGTAGCCTGCCCCGGGTGATTATGATGGAATGAAGATTGGCAGGGGAAACCTAAGTACTTGGAAAAAACCCGCCCCAGCGCCACTTTGTCCACCACAAATCTCACTTGACCAGACCCGGGATCGAATGACAGACGGTTCTGATGTAAGAGTCGGTCACTTCTTCACCTTCCGTTGTACGTTTACCATGTCTTACAGTTCCTGTGTTATTCTGTTGTTCATGTTTGTTCCTTGCAGCGGGAGCATAATTAGCGAACTGTTGCCTAGCAATGGTCATATTCGGTCTAAAAACCTAAAAGGAAGAAGCCTCTCGAGAGACGTAGCACACGTAGGATAATATTATAATGGATCTTAGAGACAGATTATAAGAAGAAGTGGACTGGATTCAAGTGGCACAGAATAAAAATCAGTGACCAGCTCTTGTGAACACGGTAAGGAACATTCGGGTTCCATGAAAGCTGGGAATTCCTTAAGTACTTAGCTGGTTAACTGTCAGCTTCCCAATAACGACTCTGTTGCATGCAGTTAGTTATGCTGTAGCGGATACAATAGACGTATCGAGAGGGCCCCACCCAGATTGGCCGAATTAAGAATACGCGTGTACCGGAACCGGCGCAAGCTCATTATTGTGGGTATATATTCTGTTTATATGAAGTGCGTAAACATACCGAACAGAGCATAGCCCCGCGATGTGATTAGGCAGTGAGCCAGCAAGCACCTTCTCGAATAACAGGATCTGATGCGTCTTCGATTTGTCTCACGCACATAACTAATGTACTAACCCTTTTGCAGATGTTTACTACAGAACTACCTTGGAATATCAATAACAAATAGAAATGATGTTCATGATACAGAAGATTTCGGAAAATCTGTCATCACACTGTCCACATATCAAAACACTAAGAATTATGATTTAGTGGGAGAGACAGATGCAGGCAGGCAGAGACAGACAGATATATAGGACAGAAAGAGATTCAGACGGATTGGATGGATGGGACAGACAAGCAAGACAGACGGACGGACGGACGGACAGACAGACAGACAGAGTCTATGCAGCGTCAATACAGAGACAACTTCAGTTTCAATTCCAGACATTTTTTGAGATGCTCAGTGCACAGAAATTATTTTGGTACCACATGAGACTGTGAACGTGGAAGAACAACATTCCAGTGGATGATGATATGTGAGCCACACAAGACCACTTGCTGGCGACGCTGAATGCTGGCTACTACTCTGCTTACTGTCAGTGGTTACTCTGTGGTAACAGATGGGATTCATTTTCTTCAGCTCATCAACTGTGTACAACTGTTTCTGTACATACCGCCACAAAAAGTGATCGCAGAGGTTGAGATCGGGAGAGTACTGCAGCCAAGACCAAACCATGACACAGCCTGACCGTGCAGGGAAGCAATCGTCAAAATGCTGACACCATCCAAAAGCAATCGAACCCGGTCTTGTTGGAAGAACATCTCGAATTGAACACCCATGCCTTGGAGAAACGGGAGAAAGTATCTTCAAGGACATTCCGATAACGATCAGATATCAATGAAAGTAAAATTAGGCCAACATATGATATGCCTGGAACCGCCGTCTGGGATAATGGCGGTTCTTTTAACTATTATGGAATTCTGTAGCCCAAATTCGAATATTTTGCTTGGTAACGTAGCCGTGGAGATGAAAATGAGTCTCGTCCGTAAACAAGGTTCGTAGAAAAGCTGCAGGATTTCCTTGTAAAAATCGCAGAAATGCACCAAATAAATCAACTGCAACGCCTCTCTCGCATTCGCCGATGTTCTGCTATATTTATATCATACAGTTGTTGCCTGCCGTTGCTCACGACGCACAAATCTGTTGCACAAGACACTTTACAGATTCTGGAGGATTTCGTGTAACTGTTTAATTAACAGGTACAATGTTAACTGTTCCTAATCCAGGGCCAACGCCCTATCAAGCTTCTGGACCAACCTATTTATCGATGACCGGACTGGACCTTACTTGCAAATTAATTTCTTACAACACCATGATGTATTAGAAGTCCGTGGTAGAGTAGCTGGTTGAGGCACTATGCCTCAAGCAGGATGGTCAGGGATTCGAGTCCCGATGAGATCATTGGATTCGTTTTCAATTGGCCTAATCCTTCCAGCCGCACTATGGCCCTGGGGTCGACTCAGCCAATAAGAGAAATCAGTACCAGGAATCTTCCTGGGGGGTAAAGGGCGACTGGCGTGTTAAACTGGCAAACTTACCGCCATCTGTGAACCAACTGCCTAGGAGATGATGAACCCTTGACCTCTCACAACCCTATGGGCCTCCACGGCCTCTTGCAGGGATACCTTTACCTTTACTTTACCATGCTGTATTAAAATGACACCACCAGAAGAATAAAATATTTTAGTTACCAATAGACGTTTATAACATGTTGTATCTTGAAGGCCGAGCCATAGCTCAAGCGGTTAGCCGCTGGCGTCCCACCGCGGCGGCCCGGGTTAGATCCCGGGTCTGGTCAAGTGGGATTTGTGGTGGACAAAGTGGAGCTCAGTGGCCGCCGTGCCGAGTGGACCCAGTTGGACTCCGCCCCCCACTAAGCGAAACGTGTTGTATACGACCCTGCCAAACATCAGGAGAATTGCTGGCCTCAGGAGCGTCACGTCGTGTAGTCTGATAAGACGTTTGAAGGGGTTTCGGGAGGGCGTAATGCAAGCGCTTTCAGGACTGAGGAACAAGCCAAGCTAGACACTTCTTACTTCGCTCATTCGTTGGTAAACACGGTGTGACATCCCCCCAGAAAATAGGACTCGTCAGTCACCCCTCAAGATAACCTCAACTCTTACCATGGTTCCACAAGTCACCACTGGCGGCGACACATTCACCCCATCCTATAATGCAAATCGTCAACAAAATTAATTACCTGCGTTGAACATGAAGTTTAAAGCGATAAAAATCAATGAGGTTGAGATTATACACGACACGTAGAATCTATGAGATATAACAAATTCATGTAAAAACCTCGGCACAGATGAGAGGATAATATTGAAATGATTCTTAAGAAATCAGATGTGAGGGCACGGACTGCATTCATTTGACAATGTTAGAGCCCCAGACTAGGCTTTTGTGAACGAAACAATGAATACCCAAGCTGAATGAAACGCCAAGAATTACAATTGTATTGTATTGTATTGTATTGTATTGTATTGTATTTAAGTTAGTTCGTGTCACTCCGTTACATTCTGGACTGTACATAACGGAGCTTTCGACTTTAAATGAATAAGCTTGTCCAGAATGTAAGGTTGGAAAGGCTTCTGTAATGCCAAATAGGCAGGGAACGTGATTCATTGAATCATGAGGTTTAATTTCAATAGTTTTAATAGCACTGGAAACAATACTTCTAGTGCTTCATAATTATTATGTTTTCCTTAACGTTCTGTTCCCTAGGTTTTCGGCTACTTATATTAATCTTGGTGTATTCCACTTCTATGTACAAACAGATAAAAGTAAAGTAAGTAAAGGTACCCCTGTAACAGGCCGTGGCGGCCCATAGGGTTGTGAGATTTTGAGGGTCCCACATTTTCTAAACAATCGGCTCACAGATGGCGGCAAGGTTGTCGTCCTTTACCCCCAAGAATATTCCTGGTACTCATTTCTGTTAGAGACTCAGTCGACCCCAGGGCCATAGTGCTGCTGGAAGGGTTAGGTGAATTGAAAAATCCAATGACCTCACCGGGACTTGAACCCGTGACCTTCCGGCTTGTAGCATAGTGCCTCAACCAACTACGCTACCGCGTACGTCAAGATCTACTGACAAGTTACGAAACTTCTATAGACTGGAGTCTACATACCAACTACCGANCTCTGTGCTTCAAGTCGCTGCTGATGACGCTGCTTCCGGCATCAGTTTTCGGTGTCTCTCTTCGTCTGATGCCTACCCTTTGACCTGTCCAGCAAGGGAGGCCCTGCCAGTAGCTACGCTACCGCTGGTATAGCTCTCAGGGTCCTTGGCATACTCATACCCCCTCACCAACGAGGGGGAAATGCATGACATATCTGTTACATTAGTAGATGTATGCGAAAAGCGTTTGAACTGCAAATGTTGCAAATCTTTGAATTCTAGTACATAAACCCACATTTCTTGAATGTTAAGTATTCCAGGATCTGCGACTAAATGAATACACATTACAGCCGAGGATCCAGTTACCAATGCTGTGGTAGTAACCGAAGGCTGGAGGCAGATAATACATACTCGTATGCAAGCCACTGAGGACTAACCTGAGCTGGTTCCACCCAGCACACCAACCTACTTCCTTAAATTCTCTCTTAAAATTGTCCTCTCATTCTCAGCTGCCTTCCTTGTGGTTCCTCAACCCTTGTATTCACCATCCTAACTACACGGCTAGCCCACTGTACAGCCAGCCTTCTGATTCCACTGCCCGCTCAACACACATCACAAGGTTCCTCCTTGTGTATCATACACCTCTAGGTTTCAGACATTTTCTTGGACACTTTATTCTTAAATACCTGTAATTCTGATTCGTTCCTCAAAATAAGACACCAAGAGGAGCCGGAATAGCGTAGTCGGTACAGCGACTGACTAAGGGATGGTTAACCGAGAGGTCGGTGTTCGAGTCCCAGTAGGGTCAACAATTTTCTTTTCTTGACGTCGTCCAGACCGGCTCTGGGGCCCACCCAGCTTCCTTACCAATGGGTACGGGCCCCCATACACACACAGTTTGGCCTCCAGTTCGGCCTGCAGAGTTGAAGACTGAAAGGCAAAACTGACGTGTGTGGTGCGGCCGGCCGGCCAATCGTTTGGACTGTTGGCCTGTGGGAAACCCGTCAGTCCGTCAGTTCTGCCTGCAGGACCGTAGCACGTGACGTGTGTGACTCAACATTATAGGCTGGAAGACCGTGATTGTGGCATGAAGCCTACCGCTTTATCTGCGCGTGTATGGGGAGGAAAGGGAGGGGGTTAACTGTCACAGTTTTGCCTGTAGGGTGGACCGGAAGGCCAAACTGTGTGTATGGGGGCCTAACGGGGACTCTTTTCGTGGGGGTTAAGTGGCAGGGGCGTGAAGCTAACCACTCACCTCCAGCTGGTGCCGAAGTAAAAAAATG
The DNA here is from genome assembly GCF_002891405.2 of Cryptotermes secundus. NCBI lineage: Eukaryota > Metazoa > Arthropoda > Insecta > Blattodea > Kalotermitidae > Cryptotermes > Cryptotermes secundus. The sequence goes on along the minus strand of NW_019741974.1, from coordinate 1,763,999 downwards.
TGGATCCATACATACACTCCCCCATACGCCTTCATGGCGTAGGGCCAACTTTGCCTTATCAGCGACCACTTGAGGACATATGTAAGTTATCACTACTTCAAAGACTGGTAACGCTACACGACCTCCGGTCACGTGACGTTACTGGCATCGCCTTCTTCCTGCGAACGCTGCAAAATTGCATTCCTGCACTGGCAAGCAACTTGGCGATATCGCGTGTGCTTCCTCTACGGTTACAGCCACTGAGTCCTGCGATGCCACCGCTTCGCAGGACAACTCCTCCTTCACTAGGTTGCATCATTGTTTGCAGACAAACATTTTACTGATTTCACGAAGGTTTGTCTTAACATTTTGCAACCTATACATGGTGATCTGCCGCCTCTGTGGTCTAGTGGTCACGGTTCGATTCCAGGCGCTACCATATTTTCTGAGAAGTATCCTCGTGAGGATAATTGGGGAGCTACTTGAACGGAAAAGTAGCGGCTCCGGACTAAAAAACCGAGTTTTAATGGCCGTGGAGGAATCCGTTGCGCTGAACACGCGACACCCCCTATCCGCAAAAGTTGGCACTAACTTCGCCGAGAAGCGTCGCAGTGGAGATCTCAAGGACACATCACTTTCCGTTAGGTTGCTTACTCAAGACAGGAATACCCTCAACACACACTAGACAGAGTATATATAGCTTATAGCATTTGGGGGACACGTGGTAGAGTAGTTGGTTGAAGCACTATGCTACAAGCCGGAAGTTCGCGGGTTCCAGTCCCGGTTGATTTTTTCAATTTACCTAATTCTTACAGGCGCACTACGGCCCTGGGGTCGATTCAGCCTCGTAACAGAAATGAGTACCGGGGGGTGGGGTAAAGGGTGGCCGCCGCGTAAGGCTGACAACCTTACCATCATCTGTAAGACGATTGGTTAGAGAAAATGTGGGAGCCTCGACGTCTCACAACCATATGGGCCTGTTACAGTGCCAGATTTACCTATTTTTTTACCTTTTTATATAGCATTTGAGGTTCTCACAACGGTGGTTATGAAGTGTACTATATTATGAGATTTTGCTATAGTCCACTAAAGTCAACCGACGTTTCGGAGGAACATATTGCCTCCATTTTCAGGATCAAAGAATACGCCGAGCAAGATACCAGCGTCACAGCTCGAGGTAAAACACCGTGGTGTAGAGGTCACCACTCTTCTGACGTAACTGAGCTGTACCCATGAAGAGTATCTGTCATGAGACTGGTTACCACGAGACAATGCCTGATTTTTCTCAATTCCACCAGACAAATTCTGAGACAGTACGTTAAGATACGCCTCGATCCTCCCCTCCAGCAACGTGAATAAGCCATTCTATCTCGTTTACCCTGCCATCTATCCCAGGGACCGGTTCCACTGTGGCTCACCATGGGCCGAGAGCATGCCGGATTAAATTTAACGTGCCTTGTGAGATCAACTTGGTGTCTAGGTGCCTGCCTGTGTCCCCCCCCCCACAGACACACACATTCCACGGCGGTAGTGCATTCAAATGGTTGAGGGCTGTTACTGAAATTCTGTTCAAGTGACCCAACCACATTATCATCTAACAACCCTGCAATTCATATAACATCGTGTCGAGGAGGTACGGTTAAGCGGTAAAGCTTGTGGCTTGTATTTGGGAGGTGACTGGTTCCAATCCCGGCCGGCACACCTGCTATCCTCAGAATTTCCATAGTATTCCTCAGTAAAAAAAGGTGAAGTTATCCCTATGCTTAACCATGGCGTATGGAGGAGTGGATGTATAGATCCGCATTTTCTTGAACACGTCATTAGTTGGAGGTCAGTGGTCAGCTTCACGTCCCGGTCGCTTTACCCCCGGTACCCGTTGGATAGGAGGTTGTGTAGATCCCAAAGCCGGTCTGGATGACGTGGAGAAAATTCTTGGTACTACCGGGACTCAAACTCCGAACTCTCAGTCGTCCAGTCCGTGACCAGCCGCTATACTGACTACCCTATCCCGGATCATTAGTATTCCTCGGTTCCTTCTGGTAAACGCCGCGACAAGCCACGGCGTCTTCCTTCCAGATCCTTTCTAGTTCATTAACTCGACCTACTATTCGGTGTTATACAGCTTCATATACTGATCATGTGGTCAAATGCGTAACAAAATGAAATAACAAATACAGCATTGTTAACGACCATTCCAATCCAACTGTCAATGGTTACTCAACTATAAATGCAGAATTGTCAGAAATTTCTGAAAAATCAGTGTCAGAATTAGGGGTTTATTGTCTCTTGAAATTCCGTCTATTGGTGGCTTTGCCAACTGTCGGGTCACCACTTCGCGAAACCGGAAGCCTGAGACTAGCTGCCTGTCGCAGCAACAGCCACTCAACTCTTCAAATATCTTTCCAAAGTATTCTAAAAATAAACACTGCTAGTCGAGGGTGTGTGATGTGCTTCACAGACAACTCGTACCCCAACAGCCACTAACGCGTATCTAGAAATCTGCTGCAACTCTACAAGTTCGCAAATTGCAGAATGGGAAAAGTGAGCTAGGCCTATTTGTTTCGTAAGGTAGAAGGTAAAGTTGTTCCTGTGCTTAGTTAAGCACTATGCCATGAAGATATATGGGGGAGTGGAGGTACTATACTCCACCTTTCTTGACCTCGGCACTAGTTGGAGGTGAGTGATCAGTTTCATGCCCTGGCTGCTTTACGCCTGGGGAAAGAGCCCCCGGTACCAATTTGATACGAGACTGGGTGGGCCCCAGGGTCGGTCTGGACGCTAAGAGAAAACTTTTCGCTGCCGGGAATCGATCCCGGGCCGTCACTATACCGACTATATTTATTTCATGCTAATGAAAAATATTTTATACAATTTTACAATTTTTATCACACTTTGATGAAGTTTTTTTTAAGTAATACATAATGCTGATGTCATATTATTACGTCCGTCTGAATGTTTTACGTCCCAGTTCGATTAGATTATGTACTTGAAGTCTGTGCCAATTTAATCCGTATGCTCCACATGTAATTTAATTTATATTTCCTAATTTGTTTAAATTAATTCCGGCCACACATCTCTTCAGTTTACCCCGGAATATCTGAACGTTCTCAAGACACGTAACGGACTCTTAAAGGTTTCTCTGCTGTTCGTGACAAACAGAGGCTTCGAACACACGTTAAGAACGAAGGTATGTTCTAAACATCTGATGTTTGATGGATGTAACGATGACTATGGAAATTCTAAAGGATTGTTAGAAATGTTATGTTTCCGGACATTATTCATCATCTTGTACGTGTATTTTACTAAAAACCGCCCTGTTTATTTTCCAAAACACAACGTTTCGGAGACTGGATCCTGTCTCCGTCTTCAGGTAAAACCTACTCAGTTTGGCCCGATTGATAGATCTCCGCTCCGAAGATAGAGACTAAGCTCTATCGGTTGGGCCCAACTGAGTAGGTTTTGCCTGAAGACGGAGACAGAATCCAGTCTCCGAAACGTTGTGTTCTGAATATGAACAGGGCGGTGTTTTGGATAATGCATAATGTCAAGAAACATAATATTTGTAGTAAGCAGATTCTAGTTTACAAATTGGAATAGGAGGAAAATATACTTAGCCAAAGAAGAACTGGAAAAGTCTCTAAAGCGTTGTAGTAAAGTGGTTTCGCGTTTTGGTTACGTCATATTTCTTGCTGTTTAGCGAACGTCTTTGAAAGCAATCGATCGTAGGATTGAAAGCAGGTCTTGATCGCCTGGCAAATGTCACAATGTGGGGCAGATAACATGCCTTTCCCTTCGCTGGCGAGTGATATTGAAAACACATTCACATTAACACCACCATATATCATTCATGTTTCTCAAGGGCTGCAGTTTACTACGTTTGAGAAATGAAGCGATTTACGCAATTATCTAGAAACAAAAATCATAAAGGGAAGAAAATAAATTATATTCCGACAAAAATTTTTATTTCAGAATTTCAGGGAAATAAATCACTTGGGTGGGCTAAGCGTCGCCTTGAGCAGGCCTATAATACGAAAACTGGTTACACGGCTTTTAGATAAAGACAAGACGATTGGCAATTTCCAGAAACATAATATTTGTACTAATGCACCATCATCAAAAACTTGTAGATCATAATGGAGTTCACTTCACACGAAGAACCCTTAACTCCACTACTGTCGGTCGAAAGGGGCAACTGTTTTCGCAGAAGCACGTGGGACATATCGTGCCCAGACTGGGATATGGAGAATATATCTCTTTAGAATCGGCAACTGGAGAAATTAGGTATCTGGATTACACGTGGTTCGGGTGACCGCCCACTTTGTCATTAACCAATAAGAATGGAGTTTTAGTTTGACCAAAATTAAGTTATGGGAGAAGTGTTTTAAATTTAAGGGCAACAGAAGTCACTGAGTTTTGAAAGCTAAGGGTAGCAGATGTAGGGGCCGGCATAGCGTAGTCGGTATAGCGACTGGCTACGGGCTGGACCAAGGGATCGGAGTTCGAGTCTCTGTGGGGGCAAGAATCTTCATTTTTGCATGTCATCCAGACTGGCTCTGGGGCTCACCCAACCTCGTATCCAATGGGCACCAGGGCCTCTTTCCCGGGGGTAAAGAGGCCGGAGTGTGAAGCTGACTACTCACCTCCAACTAGTATCGAGATCAAGAAAACGTGGGTGTATACATCCAATCCCCATACGCCTTCATGTAGTGCTTAATTAGTTAAGGACAGGGACAGCTTTACCTTTTACCTTAAAAGTAGCAGAGGTTCAGTGAGTGTTCGCAGGTTAAGGGTAGCGGAAGTTCCGTGGATGCGAGATCAAGGCTCCGGGCCCCACTCAGCCTCCTACACACTGGGCAGGGCAGGCTATTTTCCCGGGAGTAAAGCGGCCGGAGAGTGAAGCTGACCACTTATCTCCAAGTGCCGAGGTCAACAAAAAGTGGATCTACACATCCCCTCAACCATACGTCTTCATGTCGTAGGGCCTAATTAGATAAGCAGAAGAAGAACTTTATTTCTGGGGGCGATAGCTGTAACGGTGAACTGAGCAAGCCACCAAAGGAAAGGAAGAACTTGATAAGTCATTATCATCAAAGAAATATCTCTTAGCGCCCAAACTAAAATCCTTTCATACACGCTCTGGTTTCGTTTATTCGGCTGTCGGTCCCCATATCGGTCCTTCAGAGCTCCGACCCTCTCTACTGCGCAGCTACGTTCGCCTTCTCCACTAAGGTTGGCTCCTTCCTCTCGAGGTGTGCCTCCCGTCTTTTCTGGGTAGGCTTTATTCCCTTTCCGCCAGACATTCATATTGGCTTCCAGCCTTCCCTGATGGGCGTCCATGTCGACTATTGTCATTCCTAGATTGGCGCTCGTTCGTGTCGGCCAGCAGGCGTGCCATCATTCGCTCCGTTTCCATAGCATGGTGACATAATCCAATGTAGTCTTCAGTCCAATAATTCACTCTGATCCCAGTTCTGACATCAGCTGTCGTGTGTGTGTGTGACTACAGACAAGGTTTGAATTGGTAACTGGAGTTCTTGAACACTTACAGAACGTAACTAGCGTAGCGCTAACGCTAATTCACATACTATGCAGTTCACTACAGCACGTATTAAGTCTTCTCAGTCTGCTGTATCTTCACCGGCTGTCGCCTGGTAACGGCTTCCAACACCGTAGCTTCCTCAGTTTCCGCGCCCACGTCCTTACTGACCAGCGACTGTCTCACAACTAACTCTAGACCTGTCCTGCCTATAGCACCTCGGTACAGACCGCCACAGAAAACCTCTCCCAACAATTCTCCTATTGTTGCATCACGCAGCCATCGCACGGACCGCGTAGAGACCACCCATTCCCAGTTACTTCATCGTTGCGTGTTACAAATATGCTGCCTAGCAACGAGTGTGTCTTCAGAGCCGTTCCATAGTAACGGGTGTCTCTGCTGGCTTCATAGTGCTTCCCTTGAGCAAATATATACCACAGCATGTACGTATGTATGTATGTATGTATGGTTTGGTAATGGATCTGTAACCAGACGAGGCACTCAGTTGAACTGCGCCTCCATTGACAGATGCCTTGTTCACACGTACGTGTGTGTGTGTGTGTGTGTGAGTGTGTGTGTACGTTGTATTGTACAGCAAGTTTAAACAGATAAAGCATACGCTGTATATATATACAGAGTGTCCCAGGAGGAATGGATCAAACTTCGGGAGGGTGTTCCTTATGTTAAAGTATGCCGATATAACCCAAAACACCTATGTCCAAAGTTGAACGGTTACGGAGATAATGGCCAGAGAAGTGTGAAACTTTGACCGGTGTTACACACTTCTTGATTACAAAATACACATTAAAACTGGCAGGAATATGTGGATTCTGTAATGTTAATAATGTACGTAACATCAAACTAACTTGTGAGTGACATGAAGCCATAAAATTGAAGTACAAAATACTCGCTCGCCATGTCATAATTGTCCTTAGGGTTTCCAAGCACTATACATGACACATGAATGGCAAGCGCTGATAACATGACTGACTGCGCGTTCTGGTATAAGCCAACTACATAAGTACGGCTAGGGTGAATCACCGCACTCAAGGACAAACATAGATAAGGCTTCTCAGCTGACAGGTACAGTGCGTAGACCCGCCAGAAGACCACACTTTTCTCGGGCCATTATCTCCGTAACCGTTCAACTTTAGACATAGGTGTTTTGGAATATATCGGCATGCTTTAACATAAGGAACACCCTCCCGAAGTTTCGTCCATTCCTCCTGGGACACCCTGTATATTATTATTATTGCTAGTGATGTGGGACTAAATTCCTTGTACTGCGGCCACTTCTGGCCTATTGTACCAGCCCCAGATGATAGGTGAGGGTGATTGTGGAGCAATTGGTGGAATGAAGATTGGCAGGGGAAATCGAAGTACTCGGAGAAAACCTGCCCCAGCGCCACTTTGTCCACAACAAATACCACCTGACCAGACCCGGGATCGAACCCGGGCCGCCGCAGTGGGAATCCAGCGACTAACCGCTTGAGATATGGCGCGGCCCTTAATATTACTGACTTAAATGAAACCTTTATTTTCTGTCTCATCTTATTTTACTATGACACGTTTCGGCCGTATAAGGCCTTCATTAGGTACATGTAGGTCCTGCTAAAATGGGTTCACTATATGCTCTATTTCTTGTCACGTGTCTATATTACATGCTCATTTTTTAAATTATTTGTTGGTATAAAAATAGCAAAAGATCTTTCAAAGCTCATAAAAATATATCCGTTAAAATTCTGTTGCGCTGTAACGGTTTCACGGCGTGGATGTTATCTACAATGTGTAAAGAAATGTATTGTTATACAAAGTGTTACACCAACTGCGCTATCCCGGCTCATGGATGGTGGTGAGGTCAGCCTTACGCGCCGGCCGCCGTTAAAACCCAGGAAGATTTCTGGTACTCGTTGAGTCGACCCCAGAGCACAGTGCGACTGGAATAATTAGATCAATTGAAAATAATCCAATGACCTCATCGGGAAGGTAACCCGTGATCTTCCGGCTTGTAGCATAGTGCCTCAACCGACTACACTACCGCGTGCGTACGTACGTATATTTATGGGGTACTGTAAGATATGTGTAAACAGAAAATAACCATCTGTTAATTAAGGTCTCCAATGCCAGGATCCTCGCTCACTTGCGTGTATATACGTATAAATGCCACATGGCACTATTAGGATTTGCAAACAGAAGAGACATCCTCTGCTAAACAAGTCTCCAGAGATAAAGAAATTGTCAGACTATTCTTGTCCTCCCTTTCCGCTTTACCTTACGAAAAGAGTACAATATTTTAAAGACTTTATTTAAGGCTTTATTTAAAGAGACATGCATTATATTACAAATTAATTTTGCAAGAATATGTCAAAAATAAGGTCACTGTAAGTGGTTTTCTTGGCCGTCAACATAACAAATTTATCAAAAATTAAACAGGATGTAAACAATAAAGAAACACACCATAGCCTAGGTTTTGAACTACATTTTTAACATATTTCTTAAGTTATAGGTACTTTTTTTGTACATAATGTATATAAAAATATGCATATTTGAGTAAATATATAATTATAGGTATATTTATATATAAAAGTAAAATGCAGAGTTTTCCCTGTGCTTAATTAATTATGCACAATGCCATGAAGGCGTATGAAGTTCATGTTGCCCGCATAAGAAAACAGGCCTCCGCTAGGATGACAGATGAACTGGGAAGAATCCGGAAAGAAGCGGCCTTGGCCTTAATGACGTACTAATTTACCTACAGGCACTGAGCTAAACTACGAGAAGCCTCGGTCGGAACAGCCGGCGCCCCTGCCGAGATCTACACAAACACAAACATAGAGCGGAACCGCTATTTCAACCCGCTCGGTGGTTTCTATTTGAATTCGTCGACCTAAGCTTTGTAACAACAGGCGCACTCGAAGAAAACCGCGCGTAATAACGTTTCTGGAGTGAAGGGGTAGCCCCTCATATATGGTTATAGCTCGCACCCTCAATACCTTCACACCCCGACAATCTGACACAGCGCCAACACTAAATACAAGTAGTACGCAATTTCCAATAATATATACAGTTAAAATCTAGTCTACCTGAAGACGGAAGGGTGCGCCCTGAGAAGCGGGGTCCCGGCGAGACCGAACTCCGGGAATGCCTACCTAAGGCCCCTAAAGAAAACACGTACTCGTACGGGGGATCGGCCCGTCGGTAGACCGCTACATGCACACACAACACCGCAAACACAGAAGGAACGCACACAGCCTTCCATGCCTAGAATTGGATTCGAACCCAAGATCCCAGTGTCCGAGTGGGCGAAGACGGTCCATGTCTTAGACTGAGCGGCCATTGTGATCGGCCATTCGAGGTTACACACAATACAGCTGAAGGCGTTCAGTTAAAGTTGAATTATCGCCAAATTATTTTAAATTTACTAAGTCTGAATTGGCTGGGTGGGTGCACGCGGTAGCGTAGTTGGTTGAGGCATTATGCTACAAGCCGGAAGGTCGCGGGTTCAAGTCCCGATGAGGTCACTGGATTTTTTTTCCAATTGACCTAATCCTTCCGGCCGCCATATGGCCCTGGGGTCTACTCAGCCTCTTAACAGAAATGAGTACCAGAAATATTCTTTGAATCTCACAAACCTATAGGCCTGAACGGCCTGTTTCAGGGATACCTTTACTTTTTTACTTTTTTTGGATTGGCTGGGTGAAATATGTAGAATACAAATTTCTAGTATGTGAAGCCGTGCGTTTTTTAAAGTTGGTTATTTAATGATGCTGTCAGTATCTAAACTGTACAGCGTCGATTACAGGATGATTAATGAATGTGCGACAGTTTGTGAAATGAGAACTGGCAGGGGAAACAAAAGTACTCGAAGATACCTCGCCCAACGCCGCTTTGTTCGCCACAAATCCCATATAACCTGACCTGGGATCGAACCCGAGCAGCCGCGGAAGGAAGGACGCCGTAGCCTGATACTGAGTACCCTTTCAGTAGCCCCAAACACTCAGACCGCTGCTGGATGCACTGTGTGGGGCACAGGTTCCGCTAGGACCCATACAAATGGTCCTGTCCTCAATGGTTAAGTCAGAACCTTCCTGACTGCGGCCCTACATTATTCATCGCCCTGGTTTTAGTTAAAAACAGTGTTTCAGAGACTGGACTCTGTCTCCGTCTTCAGGCCAGTTGGGCACAATCCATAGAGATAGTTCCGATCTCCTGAGAGAGGGGGGCTAGCTCTATCGATTGTGCCCAACTTTATTTTTATATATAAGAAACATGGCGATGTATAATGTCCGAGAAGTCAATTATTGAATGAATATACCATCGTCACAAACATTAAGGCGAAATGTGTTTTCTGTGCAAAGAACCGAATTTTTTAACGATAATCAGACGAACTTCAAGCTTAAAATCCGGCTGTAGTCGCTGCTCGTCACTCTTCTGTATAGAAAGTCACGAATTGCGACTAGCTGAATTTCTGTCACTGTTGACACATTTCTACAAGGGGCTTAGACGCTATTAAAGGGCGTTGAACACTGAGTTTCATGCACTTCCATTTGTCCGTTAAGCAGTTTCCATTTAAAGGCAAGTTGTCCCTGTGCTTAATCAATTAAGCACCACACCAGGCACTTGTACAGGGTAGTGGAGATATTGTTCTACCATTTGTTATCTCGGTACAAGATACAAGTCAGTGGTCATCTACACGGCCCGGCCGCTTTAGCTGTGCGGGAAGAGGCCCCCACCCCCGCAGTACCCTTTCAGTAACTGTGTGGGCCCCAGAGCCGGTCCGGGCACTGCGAAGGGAAACGTTTCTTACTCCTGCCGGGAATAAGAACAACAGTAGTCCAGGTCGTAGCCAGTCGCTATACCGACTGAGCCATCGCGGTTCATTGAACAGTTTCCATTTAGGAGATGCAATTTACAGTACTTTCCCCGTACATTCTCGGGGCCGGAAAAAATCTCCCAGTATAGACAAATATCTGCTTAATCCATATTCCGTTTGATAGGTTTTAGTGTTTTTCAACCGCCTCTGAGGTCTAGTGGTTAGAGTTCCTGGCTACAGATCCAGAGGTCCGGGTTCGATTCCCGGTGCTACCAGATTTTTTTCTGAAAAGTAGTGGGTCTGGAACGGGGTCCACTCAGCCATGTGAGGACAATTGTGGAGCTATTTCTAGGAAATAGCAGCTCCGATCTAGAAAACCGAAATTAACGGCCTTGGGGATTCGTTGCGCTGACCACGTGACACCCTCTATCCGCTAAAGTTGGCACTAACTTCGCCGACAAGCGACGGTCGCTCGGTCGGTATAGTTCGCTTGCGGGCTAAAATCACAGAGTTTCGTTTTAATGTTTTTCAGGCACGCTCTGATATGCACTCTGTGAAGTACATCTTGTTCGTACATTGAGGCCTACACACACGCTCTGAGGCTTCCGAGTACGATCTACTGCAAGCAAGGCGCCGGGCCTGGTAACACCTCTACACTTGCTGCCTATCGCATTGTTACGTAATACGCCAATACAGCAAAATGATCCGTGAGGTGGTTGCGTCACTGGAAACACGTGACTACACACACAACTCCACCTCCACTGGAGCGTGTCTGTGATGGCCATCCGCTCGCTGCTTTCCCTACAGCAAGGTTCACTTTGTGACGTCTACCTTTCCTTTCTTCGGAACAGACGCTTTGGGACAGCTGAACATGCACATAAGAACTTACAAAGTAGATCTACGTGAACATGATCCATCTGCCTCAAAACAGGGTTCAACCGTGGGCTTCCGTGGACACAGAGAAAACCTTCGAAATTCATGACAAGGAACTTACCCGCGAGTTATTTGTCGCGGCAATATCTGGCCAACAGTGTCGTCGCCACATGCAAGTTGAGAAGTCTGTACTGTGGTACAGCGGCGCTCGCTGGAATCAGACGCTTATCACTGCGAGCTTGCACAAAACTGCACTCCCTGTTCCTGTGCCGCGATACCTTGCAAACAGTTTTACATGTGCAGGTGGGCAAGTCTGTACTGTGGTACACCGGCGCTCGCTGTAATCAGACGCTTATCACTGCGAGCTTGCACAAAACTGCACTCCCTGTTCCTGTGCCGCGATACCTTGCAAACAGTTTTACATGTGCAGGTGGGCAAGTCTGAACTGTGATGAAGGGGCGCCCGTTGTAATCAGACGCTTATCACTGCAAGGTTGCACAAAACTGCACTTCCTTTTTCTTGAGTCGCGTTACTTTGCATACGTGTGCAGGTGGGCAAGTCTAAACTGTGATGAAGGAGGGCCCGTTGTAATTAGACGCTTCTCACTGAGGCTGCGTAAGACAGCACTTCCTGTCCTTTAGTCATGTAATCAAGCCAATAGTTTCGCAGCACACATATTCGCAAGGGTCGTTTGACTTCATGGGCGATCCGTCCCGGCGCCATACTCAATTGCGGAGGTCATTATTACAGGCACTAATTGCCCGATGTGCGTGAAAGTCCTTGCAACATATCAATGAAAGCAACACAGTCAAACTTCCTTGATTATTTTTTTCTTGGCACTACAGCCCCAGTGGGCCTAGGCCTACCTCCACGAACTTCTCTGTTCACTGATCTTACACATTCGGTAGGACTCCTTGGGCGGCTGATCAGCTCGTCGCAAGGAACTCCCTTGATTAACTACAGTAACATAACGACCTTAAAAATTCTTCCAAAAACCTCTGTGTAGTAACAGATAAGTTCACTGATTACATATTCAGCAATACAGCGCAACATTCTGTCACGTGTAATAGTGCAACTATAGAAGGGGTTTGAATTGGTGAATAGATTTATTGACCACTTACTGGTCGTAACTACAAATAACTAGAACACTATTGTTATTTCCACACTTTACAGTTCACTAGACCCGATGTTCTCAGCCTATTAGACGTCTCCTGGTAATGGCTCCAACAACGGCTATTCCTCTCCCTTCGGCTCAAGTCCTCCCTTCACAGACTCCCGTACAGATCTAAGCTCTAACCTTGTCCCTTGCTTATAACAATTCGGTATTGACCACATAGAAAACACAGCTCTTCTATTGTTGCTTTCGTGTCTGCTGCTGCGGGAACGTGTGTACCGAGCCACTGACCAGAAACGGCCCTGGTATACCCGCCCATATCATGGTAGTTGCATGGCAACGGCTCTACACGCTATAATATTTATGATTACATATGTAAAAACCCGAGGATGGTCAACCACGACCGAAACAGACAGCGTTTACTATAATGAATTGACTGATCTATTCCTATATTTAACTGAATCGTTTATTATATACAGCAGAATCAATGTGTTGTGGTGACAGAGAAACCCCTATATCTATATACACAACAGGATACATAAAGAGTAAGTCCACAGCCTAGGGTCTTTCTTAAAAATCTGACAGTCGCTCAGCCAGTGAAAAAAATTCCCCGAAGGTTCATTACAGTATTCACAAGAGTGCACCATTGGACCCTAGGCGAGCCCGATGCGACTCTAGTCCACATCGCCACACGTTGCAGGATCTAAGGTTATGAAGAGTAAAAACCTCTGGATATAACACCGTGTAGTCCGTTGAAAGTCAATCAACGTTTAGAAGGAGCATGTCCCTTCCATCTTCAGGGTCGAAGTACTAGCAGAGATCTGCCTGCCACCTGCTTTCATGCTGGCTACTTGCTCCGTTTATTCATTGACCCTGTGGATGGAGGCGATATGTTCCTCCGAAACTCCGACTGACTTTCAAGGGACTAGACGGCGTTATAAGAGTATTCTAGATGAGAGCACTCTTCAGCACGCCCAGTTTAAAATCCATTTTAAATTCTTTTCCAGTACGCCGAAGTATCCCGCAAATCTCATAACCATATCTAAATTTCCCCATGCCTGTTTCATGTCCCGCCCATCATATCCGTCTTTACTTGGGTAATTAACAATTTTTGGTGTATAGTACAGTTTATGAAGCTCCTGACTGTGTTTTCTCCAGCCGCCTACAAAATGAGCCCTGAAAATAAGAATACATAAGGAAAGCGTTTGGAAGTGTACGGAAAGGAGAACCGCTGACTTACCCCACAACGTTGTGAGCATCTTGACGGATGTGAAGATGAGGTAGAAGCCGTAGATGCAGCCAATGTGTATGAAGAGCTGAACAGCGAGATCTGGCCAACGCCACTTCGGCACGTAGTTAATTTTATCAGTGGCATGCACCTCCGTCTCTGCGTTTCCTTTTGCCGTGACACTCGGTATGCTTGTAGCTGTGATTGTGCCAGGTACGTCCATTTTACTTGTTGCCTCCTCTGGTCGTCGTTTGGTGCAATTCATATTGGCGTCGGCGTCCATTAAACTCGCTCCACGGTGCAAGCAAGTGCCGCCTGCAGCTACCATTGCGCCACTGGAGGCCAAATTGCGGCCTGAAACTAAAGAGAAATGTCATTATGGTCACCGACCGATACATTACATCTCACATATGTTCAGTTTCATGAGCTGGGATAGCGCAATCGGTAAAGCTAGTAGCTACTGGCTCGACGACCGAGGGGAAAGAGTTCGAGTACCGGTGGAGTCAGGAATTTTTACTTCTCCATGTCGTCTAGACCGGCTCTGGGATTCCCGACCTCCTATTCAATGGGTATCGCGGCTCATTCCCTGGGGGTAAAGAGGCCGGGGCTTGAAGCTGATCACTCACCTCCAACTAGTGCCGAGGTCAAGAAAATGTGGATCTATACATCCACTCCCCCATACGCCTTCATGGCGTAGTGCTTAGTTAAGCACATGGACAACTTTTACCTTTTTTTACCTTTATATCTTTAGTTTCACATCATATTAATGGGTCTTTGCCCCTTACATTGCAAATATCTACCGTCATACAGAAAGTTGTCCCTGTGCTTAGTTAAGCAACACACGAAGACTTGCCGGAGAACTGAGACATTGCTCCACCTAGGTTCCCAACGACTTTCGTTTAAAATTCATGTACTTCTGTTTCGTTATTTAGAACTACCTTGTACAAGTATATTACTCTTGGTATCTACACGCCATGTTAGGTGGGTCCCTTGTCAACACAGCATGGCGCGTCCTCAGGGTTGCGGATGGAGAAGACGCCCTCAAGTTTTGGAGGGAAGCTGTGAATATATTGAATAAGCAGTCGCGGTCAACCGACAAGGGATGGACCTCCGGCTTGCGAGTTGGGCGTGAGGCTATCAACTCCACACCGTAAAAAATGATTTCTTTAGGGAAATGAACACAAAGCCTCGGACCTGGTCGGATTCCTTGGATAAACGACCTAAGCTAATGAAAATGGATATGAGACTTGGCACTTGGAATGTTCGAAGTTTGTATAGGGCAGGTTCGCTCAGGGCAGTGGCAGAAGAAATCTTAAAATATAACTTAGATTTAGCGGGAGTGCAGGAGGTCAGACGGGATGGAGGTGGCATCGCACCAGCAGGAGACTTCTACGAAAAGAGGAACGAAAATCATAAATTAGGTACAGATTTTTTCGTACATAAGAGAATCCTATCAGCAGTTAAGAGGGTAGAGTTCGTTAGTGATAGGATATCATATATAATACTAAAAGGTCGGTAGTATAATATCATTGTTATGAATGTTCACGCCCAAACACAAGATAAAATTGATGACATGAAGGATAGATTCTATGAAGAACTAGAACGTGTATTTGATAAATTCCCGAAGTACCCTATGAAAATTTTGTTAGGAGATTTCAATGCCAAAGTAGGGAGGGAAGACATTTTCAATCCAACGATTGGGAATGAGAGTTTGCATGAAATTAGTAATGATAATGGAGTTAGAGTTGTAAACTTTGCCACGTCAAAAAATCTTACTGTCAAAAGTACAACATTCCTGCATCGTAACATCCATAAATTTACTTAGACATCTCCTGATGGGAGATACACAAACAAACAGACCATATTTTGATAGATAGGAGACGGCATTCAAGTATTCTTGATGTCCGATCATTCAGGGCAGCAGATTGTGATACTGACCACTACCTGGTGGTGGCAAAGGTTAGGGAAAGACTGGCAGTGAGCAAACAAACAACGCACAGGGTTCATATGGAGGGGTTCAATCTCAAACAGGTTCACGGCTTTGGAAAACCTGAAAACTCATGTGGATGTTAATAAAGCTTGGGAAACTATTAGTGAGAATATAAAAATGTCTGCTAAAGAGATTCTAGGTTACTATGAAACGAAGATGCTCAAAATTATTAGACCAAAGAAAGCAGGCCACACTGGAATGGTTACAGGATCCAAACGAGTTAAATGGGGATAATCTGAACAATATAAGACATGAAACCGGCAGGCATTTCAGGAACAAAAAGGGGGAATATCTGAAAGACAAAACTGATGAGCTTGCAATGAACAGTAAGAACAAGAACATTAGAGACCTCTATAGAGGAATAAATGACTTTAAGAGGGGTTACCACCCTAGCAGTAACTTAGTGAAGGATGAGAATGGTGATCTGCTTGCAGATTCCCAAAATATTTTGAATATGTGGAGGAACTACTTCTCTCAGTTATTCAATGTACATCGGGTCAGTGTGTTAGGCAGACAGAAATCCATACAGCTGAGCCGTTAATACCTGATCCTAGCCCTTTTGAGGTTGAAAGTGCTATTGCAAAATTGAAACGGTATAAATGCCAGGTAGTGATNGTAGTTACTATAGGATTCTGACGATGGTGTATAACACACTGATATATTGGGTTTTTGGAGTTTATCCATCGTCCTGGTTTTTAAGATAACTAATAAAAACACGACGTTTCGGAAACTGGATCTGTTTCTGTCCTCAGGTGAAGGACGGAAACAGATCCAGTTTCCGAAACGTCGTGTTTTTATTAGTTATCTTAAAAACCAGGACGATGGATAAACTCCAAAAACCCAATATATCAGTGTGTTATACACCATCGTCAGAATCCTATAGTATATACCCATAAAACTGGTTAGGCTAAATAAAATATTTTACACGAAACGCATAGCAAAGTCCATATAGGTAAACATTTGTCCGATAAATTTCCTATCCAGAATGGTCTAAAACAAGGATATGCTTTATCGCCACTTCTTTTCAACTTTGCTATACAATATGCCATTAGGAAGGTCCAGGAAAACCAAGTGGGACTTCAATTAAACGGGACAGATCAGCTGATGGTCTATGCTGATGATGTGAATCTACTGGGTGATAATGTAGATACCATAAAGAAGAGCATACAAACTTTAATTGACGCTAGTAAAGAGGTTGGTTTAGAAGTAAACACAGAGAAAACTAAGTATATGTTACTGTCTCGTCACCAAAATGCAGGACAAAATCATGACATAAAGATAGGAAACAGATGTTTTGAAAATGTGGCACAGTTCAGATATTTGGGAACAACGATAACAGATCGAAACCTGACTGAGAAGGAAATTAAGAGGAGACTGAACTCGGGTAATGCTTGTTACCATTCAGTCCAGAAACTTGTTGGCTTCTCGTCTGTTGTCCAAAAACATAAAAATTAGAATATGCAAAACTATAATTTTGCCTGTGGTTCTGTATGGGTGTGAAACTTGGTCTTTGACATTATGGGAGGAACACAGACTGAGGGTGATTCAGAACAGGGTGTTGAGGAGAATATTTGGACCGAAGAGAGATGAAGTGACAGGAGGCTGGAGAAAACTGCATAATGAGGAGCTTCATAACTTGCACTCTTCTCCAAGTATAATTAGAATGATGAAGTCAAGGAGGATGAGGTGGGCAGGGCATGTAGCACGAATGGTGAGAAGAGGAATGCATATAGGATATTGGTGGGAAAGCCAGAAGGAAAGAGACCACAGGGAAGACCATGGCGTAGGTGGGTGGACAATATTAGAATGAATCTGAGAGAGACAGAATGGGACGGATTGGATAGATCTAGCTCAGGATAGGGACCAGTGGAGGGCTCTTGTGAACACGGTAATGAACCTTCGGGTTCCATAAAATGCTGGAAAATTCTTGAGTAGCTGCTGAATTGGCGGCTCCTCCAGAAGGGCTCAGCTCCATGAGTAAGTAAGTAAGTGTCCTACATGCAAATCCATCTGCTGAAAACAGTGCTGTAATATTATCTGTAGTAGTTCAACGTAATTCTTTCCCTTCTTCGTTATATTGACATAAAATTTCATGCAAAACTGTTCCAATGTTAGTTCAAGGAACATGGATTTAATGTCCGTCGTGCCAATCGTATTTGCACGTACCCTATCTATACCGCAAAACACAAGATGCTTTGCACAGTGCGCTGACCGTACAGCTTCCCGCCAAATCACTGATCTGTTCGGGAAAAGAGGCTGGACTCTCTGCGGACTGACACTGGAAGGGACAAGCCTACACCCCAATAAATTACAAATATAGCTGACTGGAAGTGTCTTTGAGAATGCTCTCCTGCGTGCCTCTCCAGCTAATGTCTGCTTGTACCGGTTCTCACGGTATCTTAGCTTGCGGATTTTCTTATTTTTCTTTCTACCCTGAAGATAGATACGTTCCTCCGAAACGTCGGTTAACACCACATCTACACGGTGCCACATCCCAGAAAACTGCTTTCTTCAAGAATCAAAATATTTCATTTTGTATGAAAGTTTCTGTTTTGAAGAGATTCATAAATGCAACGCTCTTACTGTGTTGTGCTGTATTACGCACTGAGCGCAAAGAGCAGACTTTTACCCTAAACTGTAACAACACCCCTTATATCACTGTGGTCGTACGTGATGTTAAGCCACCCTCTGTGACAAACAAATTACTTACGATAAGCCAACTTTATCTCCTGCACAAACACTGATATCAATAGGGACGCGATGGCAATGGCTAGCAATTAGACTATTTATTAAAAGATGTAAATCATTAATGGACGGTGAAGAAGCGACTTTAAAAAAACACTCGTAAAAACGTATAAACTTACCAAATGGTTCTGCATGATCAAAATGCTACATGAACCACGTAAATGTTATACAAAGTGATTCTAAATTATTGTCGGAGTTTCCGTAGCCTATAATTTTCAAATCGGAAGGAACAAAACAAAACTGCTTATGGAATATGAAAGCGTAAGTCAAAAAGGTCCATTATTTATACAATCAGTGCTGCAGAATGTTAAATAATTTCAACATGCGCGCCTTTCGTGGCACGTAAGATGTCCTAGTCGTATTCAATTTCCCTCCAAATGTCCTTGAAGTACTCGGTCTTCCCGTTCCGTCTCTCCTGAAACTGCTTTAGCGAACGTTGAATAGCATATCTGAAGGTGGGTCTTTTTCCTTACTGAGTTCGGTAACGACGTTGTGTTTTGATAACGGACTTGTTCCGAAAAACCAAAGTTGCCATTTGGATGTACGACAGACACACTTGCGGCGAGTATATTGTTGCCAAATAACTTTCTAAATCATAATTTCACATTCTTTAAACAGTTTTATCGTGCTTTTTCGATTTTATAATAAGAGTCCACGGAAACCCTGGCAATGATTCAGAATCACACTGCACTCTGTACGGCTGAGCAGTAAACATCGTTCATGCTTGCTAGTGGAAAGGTACTACGTGGAATCAGGGTTTCACAATTTTCGTGAAAAGCCCCTTAACAATATTCCGAGCTCCCCCCCCCCATATCCCGCCGGATTTTACTTTCGTAGGGTCCGGGGGGCGGGGCGTTATATACTGAAAGTTGTTGGTTACATTTCATTCTGATATGCCTAGCTCCTACCGCCCCTGTTTCATGTGAAATTTCGAAAAAAATTATCAAAATTGGCATGTCGTATATAAAACACGTCCAATTCAGGTATAAAGAAACAATTTAAGCGTATTGTCGCGTGTTACGTAGTAACATACTTCTGTCTCCTAGGTAATGCGACGAATAATTTCCCGTAGGTTTCGGAGTCAGCGACTATTTATTGTGCTTCGCTTCTACACTGACACACTTTTACACTTATAACTTGGCAGTATCACAATTACTGCTTCCACTATATCTCGGAGAGTACTAGACTGCCTTCGGCGACGACTCACTTAAGACTCATACTCAATACTGAATAGTCCACATGGCGACTGACGGTCCGTCAGTCTGTCTTGGTGTCGAGCCCCAGTCAGATTTTTTCTTTTTTCTTATATGAAAGTTACTGTCCTCTTCATTTGGGGTGCCCTCTCTGACGAGAAGTCGGGTCTGTCATTTGTCAGTCATAGTCTGTGTCAATAAGTCCATTGTCAGTATTTACATATTTTTTACAAATTTAATCTTAATTCCTATTTCTATGTACAATAGCCTTTGTCAGTCCAGGCTCAGTACAGCAGATTTTGCCCTATTTTCTATCAGTATTCGCTACCATGGCAGTCTAGTCACTTGAACGGTAGTATACCTGACCGCCGCCAAGTTTAAGCCAAGTTTAAGGCTTCGCCTTGTCCGATGTTGCGAACATTGTCATTGTCACGGTCAGAGTCAGAGTCAGAGTTACTTTACGACTGGCTGTTTACCGCCAATTAGTTCGTCTTGGCACCAGGCCGCTTGAGACCCACGACCAGAGATTATTTTCCCAACTGAACTCTTGCGGTAATAGTCCTTATGTAACACCCTCTCTGACGAGAAGATGGGTCTGTCTCTTATGAATACATTCGACCTTTCGTCAAGTGTATATTTCGCACATATAATACGGTATCGAAAACTCTTCCTTTTGCTTTACACACAAGTCCCCTGTCGGTACAGCTTTACAGATCAGATCATGCTTAACTTAAGGATCTTATGCTACAATGAAAACTTAGTCATTTGAAAGGTCATAAGCTAGACCCCCGCCAAGTTTAAGCCTCTTATATTTTCTGTGTCTGGCTTCACCTTGTCCTATACCGCGAACATGTTCATGATCATGGTTTTGTATGACGTCTGCTTGTCGTCTGCACNGGGGCCTAAGTCTATGAGAGAAGTAGATTGCCTGAGTTTTAACTTCATTGATTTTTATGTTCCAGCCCTCGTCTCAATAGCACTGAGACCTCGCTGCAGCTTTCTGAGAACATAACCCTCTTTGCGGTCTGTCGCATATATACAGGTGTCGTCAGCAAAGAGACCTAGACAGACACCACGTGTTTGGGGCGTATCGTTTATATATAGACTGTACAGTGTGGGGGAGAGAACAGAACCTTGTGGCACTCCTGCTTGTATTCTGTCATGGTGTTCGCTGCTCCTTAGGGTGGGAATACACGAGCGCGCCGCGGCTGTAACGCGGCATTACAAGTGTTGCGCGGAGTGATTTGGTGCACCTCGAACAAGCGACGCGCACGCACGAACCATCTGAATGGGGCACGCAAGCCGCGAGCACCTCAGTTCCATTCTGTCTCCGCCGTCCAAACGACCACGGAAGACGAGGAAGCTTTGCTTGCCTGCAGTGGTGCTGCGGTAGTTATAGCATACATTTTGCAAAAGCAGCAACACAGACCTCGAGAACGGGCAGGTAATGACTTGATGAGAGCTCTCAAATGTCAAGAAATAAGCGGCCAATATAAAAACTTCACTCGGATGAGTCCCACCAATTTTGAAGATTTATTGATGAAAATTGGACCAAAGATCGGAAAAAGGCCCATCAACATACGAGAACCAATCTCAATTCAAGATAGGTCTGTATTTACCCATTAGTACTGCTAACAAACTGAATTTATCCAGTGAAGAATGTAACTGTGTAAGAAACAAAATTTAAACCACACTATTCTTTGACAATCTGTGTATATCGATATTCCAGGTTAGCAGTGACTTCACGATTCTTGGCGACAGGGGATTCGTATGCAAGCCTTCAATACCTGTTTCGATTTTCAAAACAGGCTATCGACAAATAATCCCAGAAGTCTGCGCAGCAATTGTCAACGCATTAAAGGAAAATATAAAGGTGAGTTAAATGAGACTATGTACATTTCTTGTTTCCTTAATGTGGACATTTATTTATCACAATACATATTTCCAAATATTGAGAGGATTACAGTGGAAAATTTGAAACACGATACCAATAAAAATCAGAGAAAATTATTTCAAAATCACATTAGAATGAAAAAGTAAACCCAATACAAAGTAGAAAGAAGTTTTTTAAGTAATCAAAATGTACAAAATTTAAACATCGAAGAACAGTTTAAATGCAATGTAATTAATAATTAAAATAAATATTTTAAATCAAATTTAAAGGATTTTTTTTTTCACAATCAAACATTAAACCGAAGAAATACATTCAAAGATTTGTTTTCAACTCATCATAAAAAGGAAAACTTAAACGTATTCGTTAATATCATCGGAATACTGTGATGAACCTGCTGGGGATGGAGTGTAGTCAGAATGATGTTGCGATGACCCAGAAGTGGGAGGGTGTGGTGTACTGAGAGGTTCACTCATTAAATGGTCAGCTTGAGAAGACTGTTCAGTTGGAATATGTTGATGCAGTTGGGAGGCAGGAGCATATGACGTTGAGAGAGCGATTGGTTGAGAATGCGGTGGCACAGGATAAACCATTCGGGCAGAAGACTGTGCAGGTGACTGAAAACCTTCTTGTCCGTACGAAGTTGACGTTTCCAAGAGTCCTCGATCTGCTTTCATCAGAATGTCGTATATAGTGCGCTGAACCATTTGCCTTGTAGCCGGCCGATATGCCATCATTTTTGATGTTAAGAAAGAACAAAATGACTTCACCTCACAGTGTTCCGCAGAGGCGTTTAACCTCCCAGCAGTGGCTTGTAGAATACTAGCGACGTTCGACAGCAATGCTGTGTTATCATCCTGCTTTCTGAATAGTTTCGGAGGGCTTAGAGTGAAGAACCCCCGTCCCCCATTCAGCTGATCCCCACCTTCATCTTGCGTGTTCATTGGCACGTTGCTTTGGGTGGGATTTTCTTCATTCGTATCATCCGTCTCCATAAAATAAAAAGCACAAATAGCAAATAAATGAAAAATGATTACAAAAGCCAGTATCTATTATTTCATACTTTATACATGTAGCTAGATATACGTATTAAGATACATGATTTTCTTTCAGCTTCCCACAAATCCTCTGGAATGGATGCAAGGTATTTGAAGATGTTTGGAATTTGCCTCACTGTGTAGGTGCCATGTACAGCAAACACGTCGTGCTGTAGTGTCCAAGAAAGTCCGGCGGTGAGTTCAATTATAAAACACACTTTAGTATTGTGTTGTTTGCTGTTCTTGATGGAAACTACGACTTTGTATTTGCGGACGTCGGGTGTCAGGGAAGAATTTCTGATGTTGGCATATTCAATAACAGCAAACTACATGCAATGATGGCAGATAACACTTTGAGACTGCCTGTTCCAACAGAACTTCCTGGACGACAAATGAAAGTACCGTACTTCATTGCAGCTGATAGCGCATTTCCACTTAGAGAAAACATGATGAAGCCGTACTCACGAGATGAGATCATGTGAAGGGATCTTACCTAAGATTCTTCAATTACCGATTAAATAGAGCTCGTAGGGTGGTCGAAAAAACTTTCGGGATACTAAGTTCAGTATTCAGGGTTTTAAGAAAACCAATGCTGTCGGAACCAGAGAAAGCCCAATTATTCGTTATGACAATTATTCATCTGCATAATTATTTGAGAAGATATTCATCAAACGTGTATACATCTCAAGAATTACTGGACAGTGAGGAAGACGGAGTATTGACAGAAGGTTCATGGAGAAACGATGTAAATATGACTTCCATGCTTCTCCTACAGAGGCTACCTCGAAGGTCCTCAGTTTACCTCCAAACACTTAGAGATGAGATAGCGGACTACTGCATTAAAGAAGGGGCCGTTCCATGGCAAAATATGTGTGCATGATACAGATGTGAAATTTCCAATCCTCAGTGTTCAGCTTACCGTGTCGATTCTTGGCCGTGGTTTAACTCGATCCTCCAGGAATCGCAGGGCTTCATATGCAAACCAGCGGCTACAATACACTTCTGAGGAACCTGCAACAAATTCAATGAAAGGAGTAAAATGTAATTTGTAATTAAAATCAAAACTAAATGTAAAGAAAAACAATTAAATGTATTAAAATGAAACCTAAATAAGTACAATAAAAAGTTTACCTTTTCCTGTTGCTATTGATTTTATCTCGCGTAACTTCTCCGTTTGGTACGACAAGAGCAAGCAGATGATTCTTCTTTGGCAATCGTCTTCCGGACGCCCTACATTCATAGCGATGTCCCGCCAAGCGTCACTTATTTTGTTCTTTTTATAATAATCATTTTCTCCGGGATTCCACAGTACAGGGAATGATTTGAATGCCTCTATGAGCCGCAAAGCATCTTCTTTTGACCACTCCATGTTTGAGGCGTGCGCGCTTCACGAGACAAAAAGTCGCGAATCCCGTTCGATCTATGTTGCAGTACAGCAGCGGCGCTCTCGTGTATTCCCACCTCTATACGTATATGCTCTGCACGGACCACATAGAGAACACATTGCTGCTCGGCAACAGATATCAGGTATTGTTGTCAAGTGTGTCTACCTATGCGTTGCCTAGCAATAGACGCCCTACTGTTGCGTGACGTCACAGCCTAGCAGGGTGGGGTGTTTACCGAGCGTTGTTACGCAATGAACATTCGTTGCTATGGATATTCATACGCAACGGTCTCAACAATTTCCATTGTTTCGTTGCTCAGCGATGGACAACATATAACACGCCACAATATTTATATACGGTGTTGAAGGGCATGCCATGAAAAGGCAGACTGAATTCATCTCAATTCAGACAGACACGTCAAAAATCTATAAATCACAGTCTCGTGTGTTTTCTCAAACGTTACTAAGCCTAGACAGACATGAAACGTGGATTTCCTTATTTGGGGAAAAAATACTGACACTGATTTTTTAAAAGAACTAAAGAAACGGTGTCCTAGGGAATGACAACTCTTCTGAATTAAAAAACGCAATAATTAACTACTGAAAGAATTTTCGTTTTAACCTACGTTCCCTTCTTGGGGGGGGGG
>NW_019741974.1:1719217-1735836 GCF_002891405.2 Cryptotermes secundus | reverse complement strand
TTGTCATCCTTATGTCGTATCTCAATACGCGAGTCACACCCATCTTCTTCTATCGGAGTATTCTTCCTACTTTGTGTGTGTTGTGCTTTGTGTTGTGTCTTGCTCCTGTGACTGCGTGTGTTATACTGCTGTTGTACTGCTTATATCCAGCAGACCCAGCAGTATAACACACGCAGTCACAGGAGCAAGACACAACACAAAGCACAATACACACAAGAAAGTTGGAAGAATGCTCCGATAGAAGAAGATAGGTGTGACTCGCGTATTGAGGTACGACATAAGGATGACAAATCCAGAACAGTTTTAATATTTAAAATTTTTCATTATATATGACGAATATACATATATTTTAGTTATGTCAGTATATGCCAACAGGGCATGCAATGAAGTAGTTCGACGTACATAGAAAAGCACCTGAAGATGGCACTTTAGTGCTGAAACATGTAGTGCAAGAGAGAAGAGTAAGGTGAATAAATGTATGCACTGTAAGACGGTCAGAATAAATCATCGATACATTAAGATCATATTAAGCTAAGGACTCTACAAACAAGTGTGCATACCTGCTGACTATAAAGCTGCATAAAAGTAATACGTTTGGTTCAGTTAGCCTATGCAGTACAGTACCATCAGTAAAATTACAACGCTTTGAAGTGCCCCCACAGAATGTATTTACGGGTTTCGTATAATTCTCAGAATAAACAGTAACTATTATGAAAATGTTAAATAGTTCCGTCCAGTGTGACTGGTTAAGATTTTTTCTTGTTTTAATTATTCATGCCCTTACATGTTTCGGTCTTCAGAGGGACATCTTTAAATCAATACAGTCAGAAGCCACTATTACAGTACATGTTCTAAAAGTTAAAACATGTACATACAATATAAATAATATACAATTGGGAGTAAAATCTAAAGTCTTTACAACTACAGCGGCTGTCCCAATACATTAAAATATTTATAGTTAGTTTGATAAGATTCAATTGGAATTTGTAAACCAAGCCGGTTCGTGTCGTCCCTCTTATTAATTTGCAATAGAATCTTATCAAACTAACTATAAATATTTAAACGTATTGGCACAACCGCTGTAGTTGTAAGACTTCAGATCTTACACCCAACTGTATATTATTAATATTGTATGTATACTATATTTTAACTTTTAGAACATGTACTGTAATAGTGGCTCCTAACTGTACTGATGTAAAGGTGTCCCTCTGAAGATGGTCTCGGAAGACCGAAATATGTAAGGGAATGAATAATTGAAATAAGAAAAAAAAATCTTAACCAGTCACACTGGACGGAGCTATTTAACTTTTTCATAATACTATTAGTGTGACGGACCAGAATGAAACAAATCAAAAACAGTAACTACTTCACACACCAGCATTAACCGGGTTGTATTTTAATGAAATATGGGGGTGTTTTACATTGGACAAAAAAAAGTAAATCTATTCCTGTGACAGACCGTGAAGGCCCATAGGGTTGTGAGACGTCGAGGTTTCCACATTTTCTAGACAGTTGACTCACAAATAGCGGTGAGGTCAGCCTCATGCGCCTGCCTCCCTTTACCCCCAGGAAGATTCCTGGTGCTAATTTTTATTAGAGGCTGAGTCGACTCCAGAGACTTGGGGCGGCTCGAAGAATTAGGTCAATTGAAAAATCAAATGACCTCATCGGGAATCGAACCCACGACCTTCCGGCTAGTAGCATGGAGTAAGGATGGTATCATAAAGTAATCAGATTCATTTATTGACTTTTTGAACATATCATCGTCCTGCTTTTATTTAAAAACGTTTTGGAGACGATTCTGTCTCCGTCTTCAGGTAAAGGCCTACTCAGTTGGGCCCAATCGATAGAGCTAGTCCCTATATCTGGAGAAATGTCAAGCTTCAAAGATTTACCAGAACTGTCTACAGCCCATACTTTCTTCTCGCTCGTCAGAACTAAAGCTATGCTTTCGCTGTCATCTCACCTTCATCATCACGTGACGGATGCTTTTTAAATTACTAAACAAATAAGTCTGTGACTGATATTACAGCAAGTGCACGCGGTAGCGCAGTTGGTCGATGCACTATGCGACAAGCTAGAAGGTCACGGGTTCGAGTCCCGATGATGTGGATTTTTTTGGTTGGCCTAATCCTTCCTCAGCCTCTAACAGAAATGAGTACCAGGAATCTTGCCTGAGGGGTAAAGGACAGCAGGCATGTAAGACTGATAAAACTTACCGCCATCTGTGAGCGGACTGTCTAGAGCAGGCATGTCAAACTCAACTTGTACAGAGGGCCACCTCAGCCCTATAAATAATAGTCCAAGACCGCACTTCAAAATAGAAATATACATTAGACTTTGATACAAGGAAATTTAATTCTATTTATTATTTAGGAATAATTTCAATATAATTACCTAAAGTGGAACACTTATATTTTGCCCATAAATCAAACATGTAATTTTACCTTCTATTTCACAACAGAAATAGCGATTTCCCATTTTTCTTGAAAAACACGGCGCTCACTTTCAGTAGTTCTTTTTTGCTACTTCGATTTTTTGGAAGCGACATTGCCCTTTAAAAATTACTGTACATATACAAGAAAACTCGTAGTTGATAATTTAATGTTTAATTATAACCTTTATACGTTCATCACAATGTAACATCAGCACCTGTCGCTGTGTGAAAATGAACTGAATGACAATGTACAAGAGACTACCGGACTAGTAGGAAGGCGTATCTTGTCTCAATGGTCATAAAAGTGAACGTTTGCTAGCAGCCCATTAGAAAATGGCTGCGGGTTGCAAGCTAGTTTTGAAGGTAGAAATCCCTTGCACGTGTCTGTCAGTTGCCACCCTCCTTACATTCTTACTACGCCTCCAAAAGGGATTCTTGGAAATACTTGGGGTGGTGAGGCTGTGCGGATTTTAGTGCATTAACCTTCCGAAATACAATAGTTTGTCCTTCAAGAACTTTACAAACCGTTAGTTGGACAAATCCTTCTGCAATTCTCAGAATCACTTTTCCTGCAGCCTGCTAATTTATGTCTGCGTGAGACTTCTTGTCTTCTGGTCTGTTGGAAAATTGTCTTTACAAAAAATATTTCTACTAAAATTTGTATATTGATTTTAATATCAATTAGCTCTAAAAGTTGAAGGGCCGCACTTTGTGGCTATGGGGGCCGCACGTTTGACACGGCTGGTCTAGAGAAAATGTGGGAGCCTCGACGTCTCCTAACCATGTAGGCCTCCACGGCCTGTTACAGGGACAGCCTTACCTTTTTACCTGATGTTACAGCAGTCCTACTCTCTGCCTATTCATTCAATATTAGGAGTTACAGCCAGTCACTAAATCGTCTTCACACTTTTCTGCTATCATAACTAAGATCTGGATTTGACTATTATAATTGGAACGTCCAAGCCCGGTAGCAACATCTCTCGTCAAGCGATATATTAAAAACATAAAGGTAAAGTAAAGGTATCCCTGTAACAGTCCGTGGAGGCCCATAGGGTTGTGAGACGTCAAGACATTTTCTCTAGACAGTCGGCTCACAGATGGGGGTAACGTTATCAGTCTTGCGTGCCGGCCGTCCTTTACCCCCAGGTAAGATTCCTGGTACTCATTTCTGTTAGAGGTTGGGTCGACCCCGTTGCCATAACGCGGCTTAAAGGATTAGGTAAATTGAAAAAATCCAAATCACCGGAATTCGATCCCGCGACCTTCCGACTTGTAGCATAGTGCCTCAACCAACTACGCTACCGCGTGCCCTTACTAAAAACAAAGGACTATGCCAATCAAATTACAAAACAGAGAGCAGATCCAAGTTCTGGGAGCTTTTGCGGTATGATCTCCACCTTCAGGCGTTACGAAGGCTCCACCACACTAACATTTGACAGAATCAAAACTGAAGGTCCGAAACACCAGCTAGAGGAAATACAGGCAATCCGCCCATGTGTCTCTGCTGGACCACCTGATCATTTAGCCCAGCTTGGACATCTCTCCCCTCTGGGATCCCATTATCGCAGCGGAAGTAAGAAGACTACAGCTCCGTCCAGTGTAAATTAACTGGGAAATTTTGTGTTTTTATTTTGGTACCATACAGAGAATTTATGTCTGTTCTGATAAAACTCTGGCCTCACACGGGTGATGTTCTTTAAACGTTTTCAATGTTTGTCTTAACTCTCGCAGATGGTTTGTGCTGTGTTTGGTTTGTATACCCTATCTTGTGTTGGCGCAGGTGTCCGGAGATAGGGAGTAGCTTTATCGATTGAGAACAACTCAGTAGGTTGCACTCGAAAACAGGACGATGTTAAAATAAAACCAGAACAAAAGATAGTGTCTAGAAACAAGAGTTGTATTAATATACCATCGTCACGAACCTTTACATCTTAATTAAAGGTCTGAAACCCCGTAACTCTGACACGTCAATAAACTGGACAACCTTTTGTTAACAATTTTTCTCTCCAAATTATCTCAACATCCTTCTAAAGTTTGTCTATAGAACTAATAAATCACTTTTACTATCCACGAACGAGGAGAAGGCGAGGCAATTAATCAAGGTCCGCCCCAGTGTACTGTCCAAGATGAAAACATGTGTATGATTCTCGGGCGAATTTTGGCGTTGCGCCTGGTACACTGAAGTCTGTGTCCATAAATAAGTAGAAGCATGGTCAAGGTCGACCAGTTCTACCCACAACTTGTCTCGTCATCTTTTGTTTGTATGAGAATAAGCAGATGAATCTTAGAAATGTAGGCTCCTGGAGATGATAACCCAATGGCCCAACCGGAAACGGCACAAGGGCTTCTAGTATATTACCACACCAGCTTACTGCCTGAGCCATTGCAGATATAGGTTTCTTTGGAAAACTCAAGACCTGAAGACGTAACAAGTTATCTGTTTGGCGCAGCAGACACCTGCATTCTCCTATGTTTACACATGTGGTGTGTCAGACGGCTGTTTCGCGAAGACACGCATGTCACGCCTTAAAAACTATACCAATCAATAGCACCAATACATACTTACAGAATTATTGGGTTTTGGGACTTTTCCTTTCGTCCGGTATTCTAGAAAATAGAAAACACCACGTTTCGGAAAACTGTATATGTTTCCGTCCTCATGTGAGGGGGGGGGGAGACACCTACTCAGTTGGGCCCATTAGAAAGAGCTAATCTCAATCAGAACCCATACATACTGCCTGGCACATATTGCATAGTTAATGTTTCTGCTGATCGCAGCTGCGTCCGGTTTGCATTTTGTGCCTGAACTAGTCGAATAACAGGATCAGAGTAAGCGTAGTCGGTATAGCGACTGGCTACGGGCAGGACGAGGAGGAGTTCGAGTCCCGGTGGAAGCAAGAATTTTCACTTCACCATGTCGTCCAGCCGGCCTTGGAGTCCACCCAACCTCATATCCAATGGGTACCGGGAACTCTTTCCTAGGCGATAAAGCGGCCGAAACGTGAAGCTCACCACTCATATCCAGCTAGTGTCGAGATAAAATATGGATCTATACACCCACTCCCCCCATACGCATTAATGGCGTAGTGCTTAATTAGTTAAACACGCGGACAACTTCACCCCTTTACCTTTTGCTAGTCGAACAACAGAAGAATTCGTGAAATTATTTCGAATAAAATCAGAGCATTAAGAAAGTGAAGTTAAACGATAAATTAACAAGCAGAACCATAATTTTTAAAACAAATAATTAAAATTAACATAATAAGCCCATTATTCCGTCAAAAGAACATGCCAGTAATGTAACATGAATAACCGCAAAACAGACTAATGGTGTAACACTGGTTACAGCTTGGAACAACTACAACGGCATAGTATTGAGGAAAAAACTTTTGACGAATTAATATCCACGTTAAGCATTACGTCATGTTTCAGAGTTGTTGGAAACGTGTATGTTATGCAGAGGTGAAAGTGAAAGCTTGGACACTGGAGGCCGATTTGCACAACACCACGATGCAGAGAAAACGACTGTAATACACTGTAGCCAGTAAATTCAAGAACGTCAGAGAGAAGCAATATTTTTAATACAGAAGTGTGAACAGTTGCAACTGAATTAATGGCGTTCTGTCCCAGGCTGTCCCCATTCTATAAAGGTAAAGCTGTCCCTGTATTTAATTAACTAAGCACTTGTGGCATGAGGACACTGGGGAGAGTGGAGGTATAGCTCCACCTTTCTTGATCTCGGCACTAGATGGAGGTGGCCAACTTCTAGTTCCTGCCCCCGGTATCCACTGCAAAGGAGGCTGGGTGGGTACCGGAGCCGGTCTGGACACTGCGGACTACAGAAAATTCTTTCACCTGCCGGGAACCGAACGCCAACTGTCCAGCCCGTAGCCCGTCGCTATACCGACTCGCTCATTAGAAGGGCCTCAACCATACAGGTTCGGAGTCTAGTACAGAGGACAGGGTTCCTTTGGGGGGGGCACTGGTGAAAACAGGGGCGAGAGATGGACCCAGTAGTGGTCTCAGTACTTGGAGCGACCGGAATTTGCCCCCCCCTTTCCCCAAGCCAATATAAAACTGCGAATCTTCACAGTGTTCATCCTGTTGCGTGTCCCAAACGGTAATCGTTAGGTTAGCCGTCGCCATAGCAGAGATTTTTATAATCAATCAATATTTTACTATTGAAACAATTTTTAGTATCTCTAATATTTTTTAAATAATTTTAATACCTTAATACAAAGTCAACACATTTGTATAGTATATTTTTTCAGTATATTATACGTATACTTTATATACTTAATTTCAATACTTTTAACTTGAATCATAATGCTGTATCATACTCGTAGAGTATGACACGTTACAGCAAATATGGATCCACATTACCAGTTCAACGACCCTAGATGTATTCTTATATCACTGCCTGATGATGGTCCTGAGACCGAAACATGTAGCAGGAAATAAATATTTCAATTGTAATATACTGAGTCATTATACGTAAATCACCTTGTTGTGGCGACGGCTAACCTAGCTATATATATACCTACTGCGAATGTCCGCCTGCCTAAGGTCTTGGCTATTAATAGGTTTAAAACAAATGTTTGTTTAATGCGATGTGGCCAATGTATTAGCGACGAATTCACCTTCGGTAATACAAAACTCAAGTTCTGTGATATAAATCTGCATCGGTGATTTGTAATATACAGTCAAGATGTGCTCTTTACTATTTTAAAAGGGGGAAAAAAAATATTTGCTAGCAGTTACCAACTTGTAATTAATAGCAAATTTGCACAGGCCACGAATAGACGAAAGGTACCTGACAGTAGCAGCAAAATGAAGTTAAATCTGTGCTGTTAAATAAACAGAGACCGGGAAAGAATTCTTCACGCATGTAGGAACTCCTTCCAAGGCCGAAGTTCATCAACCTCATGACCGCTGGAGTAGCGACAGACAACAGATTCTGAGATGCAGCAATCCTGTTATTCCATAACGCAGAGCACAGCTCAATTCCTCTCACAGAGTTGCTTTTACCGGTACAGGTCACTTAGTTTGTATATTGAGTGACACCATACCAACTGAAGAATGGAAAGCTATGATTACTGTGGAAGGTAGATTGTTCTTGTGCTTAACTAATTAAACACTACGCCATAAAGGAGTATGGGGAGTGGATGTATACATCCACATTTTCTTGACATCGACACTAGTTAGTGAGTGGTCAGCTTCACGCCCCTGCCGCTTTACACCCGAGAAAAGAGCTCCCGGTACCCATTTTATAGGAGGCTGGGTAGGCCCCAGAACCGGTCTGGATGACGTTTAAAAAATTCTTGACACTACCATGACTCAAACCCTGACCGGTCGTCCAGCCTGTAGCCAGCCGCTATACCGACCGAGCCATCCCGACTCATGATTACAGCGTACTGGAAAGAATGTAGGATGTAGAATGTAGAATGTAACATTATCTAATGACATAATTTTAATCGCATAGATTACACAGCGTCGAGTGAGATTATGAGGGTAAATATTTTGTAGGAGGTGGTCGTGGCATATTTCGTGAAATTAGCCCGGCAATGGCTGCAGAGATTGTATGATGTGGGTGGTGAGCTCAGCATAGCCGGTAACATGATCATGATTCGAACCAGTACCGCTGAGTCAAGCTTCCTTTCCTCTGATTAGAACTAATTACACAATAAATAAATAAAACCATTCGCAGGAGGGACAGGTCAACCTGTAACACTACTGCTGTTGAAAGAGAGGTTCTAATTACATCTATTAGAGGTCCAGCGATGGGCCTACTATATAGATTATTAAAACTTCTCTTAACCTCTATTTCATAAGAAGTTATGAAATTGTTATCACTTAGATGGTTTCGCATTTCAATGAGCCATTTGCCTGCATACAGTTCACGTGAATTATAATGTAACTGCCCAGAATATAGGCCAAATTAATAACATTTTAATTTTGTATTTGACTGCATTTAAAGTGATTTATTTCCATTTATTATTATGATATGCGTATTGTCAAGTGTATTAGTGACTATAGACGGGATTTGGATTGGTGAATAGATTTACTGACCAATTACAGGTCGTAAATACAAATAGTTATTACACTACTGATGATTTCCACAACCCAAATAAGTCTGCTTTCACTAGTCGTTGCTTGGTAACAGCTCTACACAATGGCTATTTCTCTGCGAAGTTTTCACTTGACGTTTCCTGGTAACGAATCTTAGCGGTGGAGATTCTTCCGCTTCCGTTGTCCGCTGGTTACACTCCACAGCTGAACCCTCAACTGTCAACTCAACTGAACTGAATCCCAATTACTGTTCGCCTCTTGTTATATAGACTCGGGTCGGAACTCACGGAATACACGTGTCATGTGTCAGAATGTGTGTTCATTGGCCAGTCACCCAGCACTGGGCATGGCGCGGACAACGTAGAGAACATTTCTTTCAATCCTTTTCTATTGTTGCCTGAGCGTATTTCGGGCGTTGCCTAGAAATGGGTCTACATGTCACAGTACCGTATTTACGCATGTATAGGCCGCACATTTTTTGCCAAAAATTCAAGAGGAAAACTGGGGTGCGGCTTATATTCGAAATCACATATTCATAACTAGTAATACAGGGTGTTCTACTCCTGAAATAATATTCCAAGAAAATTATTTTTTCTATAATTTCTGTCTGAAAATTGTGCTGCGGCCTATACATGCGTAAATACGGTATTTTGGATTACCGGAGTGATCTGAATTCACGAACATTACATGGCATTGGAGTCGGGATAGAGGCTGGCTATGGGCTAGATGACCAAGGGGTCGGAATTCGAGTCCCAGTAGGTCAGGAATTTTCTCTTCTTCACATCGTTCAGTACAGCTCTGGGGTTCGCCCAACCTCCTATCCATTGGGTACAGGGGGGCTCCTTCCCCAGGGGTTAAGCGACAGGGGCGTGAAACTGACCACTCACCTGCAATAAGTGCCGAGATCAAGAAAATGCAGACCTATACATCCACTGTCCCATACTCCTTCATGGCGTGGTGCACAGGTACAACTTAAACAGAATTCAATAAATCTGCCGCTCTAAAAGTGAAACGATGTGGTTTCTGTCTTGGCTGCTGTGTGTATGCCTCGTGTAGCGACCCACCCACACTACGTACATAACCTAGTTACAGGTTCAGGTACAAATGCCACCTTACATCACTCTGCAGCACAAACTAGAAGTTCGGACGGGCTTCAGTAATTACTAGGTAGAGTGAAAAAATAACTGAATTAGAAATATTCTATAAGACTGGAGGTTCTCGTGGTGCTAAGTATCAAGCTTACAGGTCCTCTGGAAATGTGTTGCCGTGCAGCCTCGTGACTACCCTGAAGAATGAGACGGCAGGTTCCTCCGAAATTCTGGTATTTGTGTACTAAACCACAGTGCGTCACATCTTAGAACAGAGTAATATTAACTGAAAGGGCCGCGCCATAGCTCAAGCGGTTAGTCGCTGGATTCCCACCAGGTTCGATCCCTGGTCTGGTCAAGTGGGAGTTGTGGTGGACAAAGTGGCGCTGGGGCAGGTTTCCTCCGAGTAATTCGGTTACCCCTGCCAATCTTCATTCCACCAATTGCTCCACAATCACCCTCACCTATCATCTGGGGCTGGTACAATAGGCCAGAAGTGGCCGCAGTACAAGGGACTTAGTCCCACCCCACTAGCAATAAAAAAATAATATTAACTGAAAATGCTGTAACGTGTATGGCTGTTGCTATCCAACGATCGCGAGAAGGAACATCTGTTGCTTGGTAATAGCCGGTAAATACGTCAACAGTACCCGGGCTATCGCTAGGCAACAGCTCCGTAAACGGATTACCGCGACAAAGGATACGCATGAAACGGTCAAGATATTGTTGGACTACAAGAATGGAAACGGTGTTTTCTATGTGGTTCGTGCCAAAATGTTATAAGCAGTGTCAGTCAAGTTGCGAGCATTGGGAGAATTGAGAGAGTTCTGCCCGGGCGGCTGTGACAAGAGGACCAAAGCGCGGTAAGCTGAAGAATCTCATCTGTTAGAAGCCGTTGCCAGGGAACAGCTGGTGACTACACAGAAGGCTGGAAAACGCTTAGCGGGTGCTGTAGTGAACTGTAACCTATGGAAACCAGCGGTGGAGCTATAATTACTTACAGTTCCGAGTGGTATGTATAAGTGGTCAATAAATCCATTCACCGATCCATAGACCGTCTACAGACACACCCCTAAATACTGACTATACTGAAAAACAGTCTTAAGAAATTCAGGGTCCGTAGGACCTTCCAGTGTGCCCACAGGCTAATTTAATGAACGAAACCCCCACAACATTGATATGTAGACTCTATAAAGCATAGACACAGATAAGTTCTGAGGTATTTCATTAACATTCTTACATTCATGACGGTAAGGCGAAATTTCCCACGCCATGATGCGTAATACAAGGGGGCAATGAGGTAAACTTGCATGCATTCCAAATCTCGTCGTTAGAC
The DNA here is from genome assembly GCF_002891405.2 of Cryptotermes secundus. Lineage (NCBI taxonomy): Eukaryota > Metazoa > Arthropoda > Insecta > Blattodea > Kalotermitidae > Cryptotermes > Cryptotermes secundus. The sequence goes on along the minus strand of NW_019741974.1, from coordinate 1,724,906 downwards.
GGCGTTAAGTGGTCACCTCACAGCCCTGTACCTTCATTGCCGGTAAGGGGGCCCTGGTACCCTCGGATAGGAGCCCGATCACCTCATTTACTGAGCTATCCCGGCCCATGTGTTTCCTCACATAAATTATCAAATAATTAAACCGTTGTGAAAATATTGTCATATTTTCCATCGCGTTAACGGTAACTGTACTGATAACTGAAAACATAAATATATGTGGTATTTAATGATGTACATACTGTTTGTAGTTTATTTATCGGCGCTGCCAGCAACACACAGATTAAACGACACTGAATAATGAACCGGAAAGGATGCGAAAGGAAGTTGTAATGGCCTAATTTGGGTTTAACCCGGCATCTGCCTCGTGAAACTGATAAAAGTGATGAATAAACTTCAGAATAGCAGGTGTCCAGACTGAGATTCGAATCACAGACCTCCCGAATGTAAGTCTGAGCCTTCCCTCTTGAGATAATTTTCTTGGTCAGTAACATACGTACTACAGTTACACTGTCCCACTGGATTTTTCAATTGAGCTAATCCTTTCGGCCGCACTTCGGCCCTGTAGTCGACTCAGCTTCTAAAAAAAAAGGAGTACCAGGAATCTTCGTGGGAATTAAAGGCGGCCGGCGCGTAAGGCTGACAATCACACCGCCATCTGTGAGCCGACTGTCTAAAAAATGGGGGAGCCTCAACGTCTCACTACCTATAGGCCTCCACGGATAGCTATATGTCACACTGTCTTCTTGCATCCTAACCAGTTTCGAGCTTAAAAGTTTAGCCTTCGTGCAACAGCATGTTGCTCACTAATACAGCTAAGCCGTACGCGTCGTGAATATATTTCTGTACCAGTAAGAGCACTTCTAATATTAGCTCTATATATGCATACACTGAAGGTTACTCTGCATAAGTTAACAGAAGATCAATCAGGCACAAAATCAATATAATAAACATATAGGCATCTTCTGGGATGCAACGCCGTATAACCCGTTGGACGTCAACCGCCATTTCGGATGAACACGTCGCCTTCATCTTAGTGGCTGAAGAATAAGGGATGCAAGAAACCAGTGTGCGCCGGCAGCAAGCAGAGAACTAGTGTGGGGAGTCTAATCAAGGTTACAAAATATCAGGATTAATACAACTCCTGCTGCGGATAGATGCTTTGATCTTCCAAGCTTTACCCCAGTTTCTCAGTCACATCGCACAGAAGGTTAGCTCAGGTGGTACTCGGAAAGTATCCTCTAGGAATCCAAAGTGGATCACTGGCTGTGTGTGTGTGTGTGTGTGTGTGTGTGTGCGTGTAAAGAGTGGGCCATAAAAAGCGGCCCTCGCACTGCGACCTTCAAGGACCTATTGTACTTCCCCTTTGGATTAACTCTTTATTAATCCTACACTTAGAATGAAATGTAGGACCCTATTTATGGGGGCGTCATAAAAGTCACTTGGTTCCATAAGGAACCGGCCCAGGTGACGGAATATTAAATTAGCTATGACCTCACCAACACACAGGATGTGTATGGCTGATTCATCTTTCAGGCACCTTTCACAAGTGGGATCGTCTGTCAGTCCCAGTTTGAAAAGGTGTCCTGTGAACAGTCCTACCATCCTTCTTAATTGGTCTCTGTTTAATTTCAACAGATCCTTCGTTCTTTTGGCAGAGGGTCCTGATATAATTCCCTTTGCCTGTTAGAGTCCAATTGTGGATTCCCAGTGTTCTTGTGATATCTATCTGTCCAATCCCTGATAGCTTTCTTGGCAACTCCAATTGAGATGCCGCAAGCTGGGTCAGGTCCTATGAACGGCTGTTCAGGTCCTGTTCTTGCCAGCTGATCTGCGGTTTCATTCCCTGCAATCCCCTCATGACCTGGCACCCATGCCAGCTGAACTCCGATACGTCTGGCCAGTTGTATGAGGGATTGGTGGCAGTCCGAGACCAATTTTAAAATGATCTGGTGTGTACCAAATGCTTTAATTGCAGCTTGACTATCTGATAGAATACAGATGTTCCTGTTTTTATAGTTTCTATCTAAATTCTCAACTGATCATGCCTTAATGGCATACACTTCTGCCAGGAATACTGTTGTGTACAGACCAAGGCTGAAACTAAGTTTCCACCCAAGGATCACTGGCTATGGTAAGTCTTTATTGGACTTCATCAGCCTCTCCTGAAGAGTTCAATGACAGTACTTTGAAGTAGGTCACAACAACTTCCTGTTACCATACATAATCATATCCATACCTCGTTTGACTTTAAATAAACGCTTCAAACTAAAAGCCAAACATGAATCTGTCGTCACCTGTTACTGGACCGCGGCTACGTTTACTGTTTTTTGTCAGAGACTGTATTGAAGAGAATCACTTTCCCCGTCTTCGCGTTACGTAACAATGGAGACTAGCGGCGCACACCGGAACCTTGGGCGAGCGCGTGGTTCTGTTGGAAAAGCAACTGCTGACGTCACGACATTCATCTATCCCGCCACAGGCACATTGGCCTGCTTCGGCCAGGCATATTTGTACCAGTCTGCAACATGTCACCTGTCGTCATTTCATCAACTGTTGTGGCCTGAGGATCACCAGCATTATGTCAAATATTGGTTCCTACAGCTATGAAAACTCGCCGCATTTCACTTACAAAGATACCGCGGTTAATGCTGTGTAGTGAAATGACAGCTAGCAAATTTTACTTGGTTCATATTGGTCCGTCCAGTGTGATCGATAAATGGTTTCTTTTTTCTATTTTCAATCTTTCATCCGTTATATATTTCGGTAGGAGTGACCATCTTCAGATGGACATATCAATACATACATACATACAATACCATTACAATGTCATGAATATAAAATACTAGCTTTTAACACTTACAGTTACGTACATGAATTTATAAAAATATTTATAAATTATTATAATTANCAAATTGGTCCTAGATTTTAACAAAGTCTTTCTAAACCGAACTTGAAAATAAACAAATTATAATAATTTATAAATATTTTAATAAATTCAGGCATATCGCTGTAGTTGTTGAAAGCTTCGACTTTATATGATACTGTAACGGCATTGTCTGTGTGTACTGATAATGATCATTCACGCTGTAATAGTAGTTTCTGCAAGTACTGATATATCCTTCTGGTCGATCCGACGGAAACATGTCAAGTATGAAAGATTAAAAAGGAGGAAAAAACATTTATCAACCACACTGGACGGATATAAGCTTTATTTTGAGTTTGATGTAATGCACTCATGTCACACAATTTAGTTCTCACCATCGCGAAATGCAGCGTATGGTACTTGACCCTACATCCCGACATGTGTCTACTCTCAGAATGTCATCAAACTCACTCACTCGCTCATGGAGCTGAGCCCTTCTTGAGAAGCCGCCAATTGTGCAGCTATTCAAGAACTTCCCAGCATTTTATGGAACCCGAAGGTTCATTACCGTGCTCACAAGAGCCCTCCACTAGTCCCTATCCTGAGCCAGATCTATCCAGCCCATATCATCCCATCCTGTCTCTCTAAGATCCATTTTAATATTGTCAACCCACCAACATTTTGGACTTCCTAGTGGTCTCTTTCCTTCTGGCTTTCCCACCAATACCCTAGAGGCATTCCACTTCTCACCCATTCATACTACATACCCTACCCATCTCAACCTCGTTCACTTTATCACTCTAATTATATCTGATGAAGAGCACAAGTTATGAAGCTCCTCATTATGTAGTTTTGCCTAATCTCCCGTAACTTCATCTCTCTTCGATCCAAATATTCTCCTCGAAACCCTCAGTCTATGTTCCTCCCTTAATGTCAGAAACCAAGTTTCACACCCACACAGAAGCATTATTCTAATTTTTACGTCTTTAGACAGCAAGCGAAAAGACAAAAGGTTCTGGACTGAATGGTACCGAGCATTATGTCATCGTCACGAATGTTCTATTAACAAACAATTTCAGTAAAATCATTCAAGGTTCCTACAAGATTGTCCGTTCATCCTATGAATTAGTAAAGGTAAAGTTGTCCCTGTGCTTAACTAATTAAGCATTACGCCATAAAGACGTATGGGGAAGTGGATGTATAGATCCACATTTTCTTGACCTGTGCACTAGCTGAAGGTGAGCGGTCAGCTTCACACACAGGCCGCTTTAACCCCTGGGAAAGAGCTCCCGGCACCCAGTGGACAGGAGGCTGGGTGAACGCCGGAGCCAATCTGGACGATGTGGAGAAAATTGACCCTACCGGGACTCGAACTCCGACCTCTCGGTCGTCCAGCCCGTAGCCAGTCGCTATAATGATTACGCTCTGTATTAAGATTAATAAAATAAATATGGTACAATGTACTGATATGTTATGTTGACAGCATTAACTTTTAGAGGAATTACAATTCTGATGTGCATTTCATACATCATGGAAGGAAATTTAATTCTTGTATATGCCATGCAGAATCCATAAAAATGTTCGGTTATGTCTCTATTCGTGTTGTGCCTTGTTTAGTCATAAATAAGGCAGCGTCTACCTTTGTGGTGCGTAAAGTTGTATGATCATGTCTCTGCCCTGGTCACTACGAGGTAGTAAAGCTTTTAGGCGGCGGCTTGACACTCTGAAACTATCGTTTTCCGCCTTGCCCATCGTCCCAAGCTACAGAAAATACTACATTTCGGAAATTGGTTCTGTTTCCTTCTTTTGGTGAACAGAATAAAGTAAAGTTGTCCCTGTGCTTAACTAATTAATCACTATGCCATGAAGACGTATGGGGGAGTGGATGTATAGCTCCACGTTTTGACCTCCGCACTAGTTGGAGTATGTGATCAGCTTCACTCTCCATCCGCTTCACACCGGGGAAAGAGCCCCGGCTTTGCGGACCCCAGGACCGGTCTGGACGGAGTCAAGAAGTGAAAAATCTTACTTCCTACCTGGACTCGAACTCCGACCCCTCGGCCACCAAGCTCATAGCCAGTCGCAATACCAACTGAGCTATCCTGGTGAACAGGACAGGAGGGGAAACCCATTCTGCTGTGCCCCTCAGTAGAGCTGCTCTCAAATCAAGGACGCAGGATAACTGAGGAATCCAACAGAGTAGGATTTTCCTTCGTTCCCTGCACACATGAAGAAGGAAACACAGCCAACTCCGAAACATAAAGTCCGACGACAGACCAAGTCCATGTAACAGTAGCTGTTTGTGCTGAGAACTGCATGAAACCTGTAAGCACTCAGTGGGCCACATGCAGAGTTGGTGAACTGGTAAACAAAGTTATCACTCTTCGTTAAAGCAGCGTTAAAAAGACGTAAATCGTGTATCCCCTCTCTTTATTACATCGTATGTTCACCTCGGCCATCTTGCTTTCCAGTGATAGAACTGGCCTACCATTTGGGGACAGAACATCAGAGTAATTCTGCTTTAGACTGTAAGGTTCTGAAAAGACGCTGTTTAGGTGCATCAGTTGTACAACTATGACTGAGATGAGGGCAGCGGTAAGGACATGTAAGGGGTAGCGCGTGGCATATTTTAAAGTATTAATTTGGCATTACGCTGGAGAAACTGTGCAAAACCATGAAAAATACCTCAATCGGGATCCACTCTGTGCCGGCCAAGATTCGAAACAGGAACCTCCCCCTAATACAAGTCTTGAACTTGTCTTTCCAAGAGCCTTTGTCTTCGAAACTGATCTTATATATATATATATATATATATATATATATATA
>NW_019741974.1:1692877-1719207 GCF_002891405.2 Cryptotermes secundus | reverse complement strand
GTTTAATGACTATTTATCAACTGCGTAGACTATGCAGTATAGCGTCAAATGAAACTTTCATGAATTGCAATGTTCATAGAAGACATTAAGGACTGTTTTAATTATTTATTTTCCCCTGCATACTTTGTAGAATTCTCAGAATTACTGGGTTTTTGGACTTACTCTATCGTCAGGTGTTCTAAAACCTAAGAGAACAGAAGGTTTCGGAAACTGGATCTGCTTCCGTCCCCAGGTGAGGGGGGAGACATCTATTCTGTTGGGCCCCTTAGAAAGACCTAACCTCAATCACTGAACAACCAATGTCAGTATAACTACAGCTATATACATATATTCCCATGTACGTTACCTCCCTTCGACAAAGCCTGGTCTCAGGTATACGTATATAAAAAAAACTCCATGGTTTTAGTCCGCAAGCGACTATACCGACCGAGCGACCGCTGCTTGTCGGCGAAGTTAGTGCCAACTTTAGCGGACAGAGGGTGTCGCGTGGTCAGCGCAACGAATCCCCAAGGCCGTTAAGTATATAGCTGTAGTTATATTGATATGGGCTGTCTAGTGATTGAGATCAGCTCTTTCCAAGTGACCCAACAGAGTAGGTCTCTCTCCCCTCACCTGAGGAATGAAAGAGTTCCAGTTTCCGAAACGTTGTGTTCTCTAGTTTTTACAATGCTGCGAGATGGACAAAGTCCAAAAACCAAGTAATTCTGAGTGTTATACGCCATCGTCAGAACCCTTCAGAATATTTTTAGCAGAAGTCGGTAAAAGAAAATCCTCCGGATAATGGAACTCTGGACCGAGATTCAAACCCGCAGTCTTTCCTCTAATACGAAACACTATGCAGAACATCTCAGTAACACTTTCTGTGTCCATAGTTTCGTGTAAGACATGTTTCTCGTGCAACTGGTAATTATATAATTAATTTCTTTTTCTTATTCGTTTAGTGGGGGGTGGAGTCCAGTTGGGTCCACTCGGCACGGCGGCCACTGATTGGCCTATTGTACTTGCCCCGGGTGATTATGACGGAGAATTTGGTGGAATGAAGATTGGCATGGGGAAACCGAAGTACTCGGAGAAAACCCGCACCAGCGCCAGTTTGTGCGGTGGGAAGCCAACGACTAACCGCTTGAGCTACGGCGCGGCCAGTACTGTTTCTTAAGTTGTGTCGCGGATGGAAAAGATTTTAACTTGCTGTCAACTCATTAAGCACATTTCGGCTGCCATTTTTCCATCCGTTGCCCTTATATGATAACGCCCGTACAGCAACAGAGCTCACTGCAAAATGGATTCTCCTACATTTTGTTTACTAATGTCGTTACAAGAATGTTAAGCATGCTAACGAGACTGTTGATAGACTCTTTTCAGACGGAGCAGCTCCTCGCAATACTGATAATTAGAATATAGGAACTCTACGAAAGAGAATCCTTTTCAGGAAGCTAGTAGTTGGTCTGCTAGACATTAAATTCCCCGCCGTTTACAGAACCCGAAAATTCATTTCAATGAATTTTCGGGTTGTTAATATAACTAATTGTGGCACGCGGTAGCGTAGTTGGTTGAGGCACTATGCTACAAGCCGGAAGGTCGCGGGTTCAAGTCCCGATGGGGTCATTGGATTTTTTCAATTGATCTAATCCTTTGGCCCTGGGGTCGACTCGGCCTCTAAGAGAAATTAGTACCAGGAATATTCTTGGGGGTAAAGGGCGGCCGGCGCGTAGGACTGACAACCTTGCCGCCATCTATGAGCCGATTGTCTAGAAAATGTGGGAACCTCAACATCTCACAACTCTATGGGCTTCCACGGCCTGTTAAGGGAAATATTTACTTTAACTTGAAATATAACTAATTAAGATGAGTTTACATCCTTTATTTTCCGGTCTAGAAAACCGAAATTAACGGCCGTGGAGATTCGTTGCGCTGACCACTCGACACCCTCTATCCGCTAAAGTTGGCATTAACTTCGCAACAAGTGGCGGTCGCTCGCTCGGTCGGTATAGTTCGCTTGCAGACTGAAGCCACAAAGTTTTTTTTACATTCTTTATTTACATTAAATGAAATTAAATTAAATAATAATTTTAAGGGTGTCTCCAAAGTAAAAAGGTTGAGAAAGGCTGCTCTAACGTACCACTTTACTAACCTGTATTCGTCTCGTGACGGTTTTGGGCGTGTAACAACAAAACGCGATATCACTTACTGTACTCTTATTATGGGTTTAAACATGGAAAGAGATGATAGGCCGAACNCAGCCGTAGTCCCGGGTTCCCTTTAGCTGGAGACGGACTATGGTGTAGGTCCAGGGCCTCGCCATAGCTCAAGCGGTTAGTCTCCGGCTTCCCACCGCGGCGGCCCGGGTTCGATCCCGGGTCTCGACAAGTGGGATTTGTGGTAGATAAAGTGGCGCTGGGGCAGATTTTCTCCGAGTACTTTGTTTCCTCTGCCAATCTTCATTCCACAAAATGCTCCACAATCACCCTCACCTATCATCTGGGGCTGGTACAATAGGCCAGAAGTTGGCGCAGTACAAGGGACTTAGTCCCACCCAACTAGCAATAAAAAAAGGTATTAAAAACCAAGCAACTATGAAGGCGGGGTAGCTTAGTCGGCATAGCAACGGGCTACGGGTTGGAGGGCCGGGGTTCGATTCCCGGCAGAGGCTAAACGTTTTCTTTTTCTCTATAGCGTCCAGACGATTTCTGGGGGCCTACCAAACTCCTGTCCATTGGGTACCGGGGGCTTTTTCCCCCCGAGGGTAAGGCGGCAGGGGCGTGAAGCTGCCCACCCACCTCCAACTAGTACCGAGGTCAAGAAAGCGTGAAGCTATACCTCCACTCCCCCCCATACGTCTTCATGGCGTAGAGTTTAATTATGAGTTAAGCACAGGGCAACTGTACCTTACGCTAAAAATACACTACTTTCTTTTACTTACTCTACAGCCCCCCTTGGCCTTGGCCTCTGATTTTCAGTTTTCATGATCATTTACAAAATGTAGGACTATCTGGACGAATTAACACACATACCAAACATCCATGCCTTGTGTGCGATTCGAACCCACGATCCCGGCTTCCGAGAGAGGGAAGACTGTACAGTCATCAAAGTTAGAAAACTTAACGAGATTTAAACTTCACATCGCGTAACAGTAGTTCCTAAGTAATCTTTCCATTTTTTATTTATGTAAATTAGTCGCTCGAAGACTAATTTAATCCAAATACAATTATTCTTAACATACAGGTGGACGAATCACCGGACGTGAAGAGTACGTAAAGAAATACGCGTACATAGATATCTGAAGAAAAAAATCACCGCCTTCCGGTGATCGCTCGACTTACACCATTTCTTTTTAATTCACTTAGTGGGGTGTGGAGTCCAACTGGGTCCACTCGGCACGGCGACCACTGAGTGGCCTATTGTATCTGGCCCGGGTGATGCTGATGGAGAATTTGGTGGAATGAAGATTGACAGGGGAAACCGAAGTACTTGGAGAAAACCCGCCCCAGCGCCACTTTGTCCACCACAAATCCCACTTGACCAGACCCCGGCATCGAACCCGGGCCGCCGCGGTGGGAAGCCGGAGACTAACCGCTTGAGCTATGGCGAGGCCCTGGACCTACACCATAGTCCGTCTCCAGCTAAAGGGAACCCGGGACTACGGCTGTTAATTCCAGGTCATGGGCCTTCTCCCATGTCTGTCCTTTTGTGTGTATCCTCAGATTCCATGTCATTCGTAATAGGCCATCATCATATACATTGCTCAGTTATGATTCATCGTCTCCTGTTAGTCATTACACACACATTTCGTTAGTTTCCGATGTAGTTTTCCATTTCACATTGTTGGAAGTGACACGGTTATAGCACCGTGTAGTCTGGTATGTAGGTATCAACGTTCCAGAGGAACATGTTTCTTCCATCTTCAGGGTAAAAGTCCTTCACCCTGAATATGGAGAAGGCATTAGTAATCACCTATCAGAGTTCACACTGTCGCGGCCAGAAGACCAGAATATGAAACTCCATCTCAGTGAAAACCTGTACTCTCTTATTTTCCATTTGGTCATAAAATTACCTACAAGAAGATGCGTTATTTTAAAAGATATGTCAAATACAAAATCTTTAACACACTTCGTTCCCGTTTAATAAGTTCGCAAACCACTACAATGGTACAGCTACTGATAAAAGTATCAAAATGAGCTAATCTCACGGTAATCTGCCAATATGTAGGCCTGGTGCCATAAATATTCATGCCCATGATTGATTCAGATGGCTGGCGAACGGGCGGACGCACACAGTTAGGAATCACGCTTCCGGATGTTGGTCCTTTCGAAAATACAAAAATAAATCGATAAACGAGGAATGGTTCCACTGTCAAGCCGTCTAAACATTTCCTGTGAATCACAGTGAACAGTGCTGTATCCTGCACGTAGCTACTGGCATCAAGGATATGAATTCTGCTCCTTGTGTTGGCCTGTACAGTCAGTAGCTTTGTGACGGGCCAGTCTTCTACCAAAGGAGTTCTACTAAGGATTCATTATTTCAGGATGAATTCCGAATCGAACAGGCCAAACAGCCTCCCACGCGAAAGCTATAAACGCAGGAGGGGGGGGGAGGCTAAGAATAAATTATTTATCGCTGGTCTCTATATAAATTGAAGAAACAAATTGCCTTATATTTTATTTGTATAAAACTAAATCTGACACGTTAAATCACCGACCACCTTCCGAGGGTCCTGCATGCAATATGCACATACCCGCCTAAACGGACAGAAGTCTGGCGGAGTTCCTCGACTACCTCTGAACTGAATCTGACTGAATGGCATTCCCCCGCTCCCACTGCTGCATCAAGGCACGGTTATATGCAGATCTGCAGATCGTGACGAAATACCAGGGCTGCCGCATTTCTAGCTGCAGTGGCATGTTACAAGGTGAGGACGAGCCACAGCAGCGTACATTACAGGCACCAGTAACTAACAAATACTGTACACACTTCCCGCTGGTGTCCGACATTTTACAGTCATTTTGTTAATTGCTAGTGGGGTGGGACTAAGTCCCTTGTACTGCGGCCACTTCTGGCCTATTGTACCAGCCCCAGATGATAGGTGAAGGTGATTGTGGAGCAATTGGTGGAATGAAGATTGGCAGGGGAAACCGAAGTATTCGGAGAAAACCTGCCCCAGCGCCACTTTGTCCACCAGAAATTCCACCTGACCAGACCCGGGATCGAACCCGGGCCGCCGTGGTGGGAAGCCAGCGACTAAACGCTTGAGCTATGGTGCGGCCAACTAATGATTAAATATTCTCTTCATTTATTTAGGCAGATCACAGTGGCCGCGCGGGCTACGGAATGGAATGTCTTCGCCCGCTAATACACTGGGATCCTGCAGGATTTGAGGTTCTCCCAGCGGTGGGTATGAAAAGTACTATCTGGGATATAACGCCGTGTAGTCCACCGAAATTCAACCGACGTTTCGGAGGAACATACAACCCCCATCTCATTGGTCGAAGAATAAGCCGAGCAGGAAACTAGCGTCCAGGGCCAGGGCCGTCCTGAACTCCTGTTCTTGTCTCCTATTGGTTCGCTCGGTGGTCGTGTGAGAGCCAATGTGTACTGGCGATTTATTCTGTCCTACGTGATAGCCAACGGGAACCTCCATAAGGTGTAAGCAAGTGAACACTAATTAAAAAAAAAAAAAGCCCAATCCAACTTCTGACACCAGTTGTCACGTGTTATTATTATCACTTGCAATATCACAATTACTGCTTCCACTATATCACGACGAATACTAGACTGCCTTCGACGGTGGCTTTCTCAAGACTGACTCGTTACCACGGAAGTGCATTATCCCTGCTGGTTCAACAATCCGTTGTTACGCAACGAACTTTCCATCCCTGGGGAAACGCGTTTATTGATTCTGCAATTCCTACGCAACGGCCCACTGTTATTGTGTTACCATGGAAATATCTACTCCAAACACGTTACAGTATATTATTTTCTATTACCAACCATTGCGTGGTGCTTAATTATATCAGCCGTTGGATAACTTTTATCTTTTACCAAACAGCGTACGATTTAAAATTATCATGCTGTGTTTATTTACGAAATGTTTACACCACACATCATAAAAGCCCTTTTTTTCCCCCCCTGGCACTACAGCCCCAGTGGGCCTAGACCTACCTCCATGAAACTCTCCGTTTCACTTCGGTTTACTAGATCTTACACATTCGGTAGGACTCCTTGGGCGAGTGATCAGCTCGTCGCAAGGCCTCTACCTGTAGACAAACACAGAAAAACGCACACAAACATCCATGCCCTGAGTGGGATTCGAACCCACGATCTCGGCTTCCGAGATAGCGAAGACAGTGCATGCCTTAGACCGCTCGGCTACCGTGACCGGCCATGAAAGCCCATAATACAATGAAAACCTACTACAGACACGGATCCATATTTCAAAATGGTTGATAAAAACGATAATATGACCTTTCTATTTAATGGACTCTCTGGTGATGCCATGCGGGGCCGAAATGAACAGCAGTTTTCAGTAAAAGTACTCATCATCACTGATGTGGTGTACGCGGTTCTTACAGTAAATTTGATATTTATTAATTCTGTGATGACGTGTTTGGTGGCTAAATTTGGTTGCAGTGACCATGTTAAGGTTTTTTTTCCCCCTTGGCACTACAGCCCTAGTGGGATCTAGGCCTACTCTACCTGTACACAACCATGTTAAGGTTACTGAGTGTAAATAAACCACGAAATCTTAAATAGTTATAAGTGCTCACGGTACTGCAAAGTTATTTCCAAACACGCTTCTTCCGTGTATTTCTCTTTTCCTCTGCCAGTCATTCCGCCATGCTCCATATTCCTCAAAAAGTGCAACAGGCACGAGCAGTCAGAAACTTGTAGTTTAAGTGTGCACATCTGGATTCTAAGCAAGGTTAGGTTCCTAGACCTAATATTCAGGCACACCATTTCCATTTTCTGCCCTAATACAAACCGAACGGTTAATTTTATGTTGTTGTCAGTATCTATATCAGGCGTGGCCAATGGGCNTTGGGGGGGGGGGGGGGCAAGTTAATCAATGTTACAAATGAATTAAATATGAAAATCTGCTGATTGGGAAACACATACCTGAATACCTATGCCATGCACGCTACGTTTGTTTGACGCTCGCGAATTTCTGAAAATTATCATATGCGGTTTTCGCGTTCGGTAAGTTTGGTCACCCCTGATCTCGACTCTACTTAATTGGATAGTAGGATGACTAATGAACTGGTAAAGACCTAGAGAGAAATGGGTTGTGGCCCACTGGAGACATTGAGGAAAACCACAACAAACCGAAGTCATGACGACGACGACCCGAAGCACCCGAGGGGGCTACAACTACGCCAGCCTTCCACAGAACCACAATTACACTATGAGGAGCACGAAATTTCACTTACTTGTAAAGTTACAGCAGACCCTATTGTTCCTGCATCCACTGAACACTTGCCAGAGCAGAGCAGTCTTGACAAAAAAGGAAATTAACAGAACCAGACGTAAAACACCTTTACAGTACTATTTCCAGAAGAAATTATATCACTTTTCATACAAAACTGAAGTCCAAAAGCAAATCACAATTCACTCTCTTCATCAACTTAAAAACAAAGTATTAAAATTTGTATATTCGATTACTATCGATTTTCTTCCATTTTTTTGCGATCTTCTACGATTTCTTCTCGACTAGTACAAATACTGTACAACGTGAAGGGAACAGAAAATGGGGTCAGCGGAACTTACACCCAGGATAACAGCGACAAAAAGAGTGTACACACCGACACAACACACATACGCCCCATCAGACCCCGTTATTTCTTCATGCGCTCACACACCACGGCCCTCGCGCAAACACAACCTCAGCCCACCGTCCGCCTGCCAGCACTGAGCGTGTGAGCAACCAGTCGCTAGGTCGCTAGCTTGGTTCCTTCCCCGCCCTTCGGGATTGTACGCAACTCGTGCTCAATGAAAAGGGTATGCTAGCCAAGCAACAGGTTTCCACTAAGCCGGCTTCATACATTTTCTCTTTCCACGCAGCCACTCCGTGCTATGAAGAAGGATAGATGCTGTTGTCAGCCAGCGGCAGTGCAGTGGTTCAAGAAACATTCGGGAAGTCTCGTGCCGTTAAAATGGAACCTTGTATATAAGAAAGCTGTGGGACAGAGGTGCGCACTCCAGACGACCTGATGAAGATTACGTAAACTCTACCAACTTCACGGGGCACAGGGTCTCTCTTGTGAAGCCGGTAATGCTCAAGTAGTAAAGATATTGTCACGTAAGGGAGTGAACGTTGTTTGGATTGGTGACTGCATTCACTGACCACTTTAACACACGACTCGTGACTATACTTAATTATAACGCTACCGCTGATCTCCACGCTTTACAGATCACTACAGCACACGACAAGTTTTTGTTTCATTCTGCTGTGTCTTCACCAGTCGTTCCCTGGTAGCGGCTTCTAACAGTGAAGATTCTTCAGCTTCCGCGCTCTCTTTGTTACTGCCCCTGCGAATATCCCACAGCTCTAACTGCACCGACTATGAATTCTCTTCACAGACTCTTTTACAACTCTGAATCCTTGCTCCAGTTGTCCTCCTTATAACATTTCGGCACGGGCAGCGTAGAAAACACCATTCATTGTTGTACTTCAATCGCTTCAGTGGGAACATGTTTGTTTGCGAAGGCGTTACCAAGTGACAGCTGCGTAACTTGCTTATTAAGAATTTGTTGCCTAGCAGCAGATGTTGTTTCGTCGTTTGTTTCGAGGTCGTTATACAGTAACGGGTCTACACGCTACTCCTGCCTTTTAAGGACCCGAAAGAGCACAAAAGCATGACATCGAACCGAATCCTGTACACAATTTCAGATTTTCCACAAGGCCTACAGGCCTGTAAATTTGATTAAAATTGAGTCTTGCTTTCAGAGTCCACGCACTTCAAGAATTGTGTGCTACATTACATTTAGGGAGTAACAGATTTCAACACGTCACAGGGAGACGTGTCACATCGGCTTCTCCTCGGAAGAGGACCGGTGGAGTACTTTGTGTGCGGTTTATACCGTGATAAACGACGCTCAGAATCAAATCTGACAAGCAGTGAACATTGCGTGAACGACTGCGTGATTGTGAACTGCGCATGTCACTTGCCTGCCCTTGTTCCCCGTCTAGTTTTCTTCCGTTCCATACACATTGTGACCACACTGACTATACGTGGCGTCTTCAGCAGCAAGAGGCTCGAAACACTCTCTGTCGAGAAGGGAAGTACATGCTTGAATATACTGTATTATTTTTGTTATTATTATTATTGGTCTTGGCTCAACGGGGCTGATAGCACGCACCAGTGCCGGTAGGGTATGGAGACTGATAGAATATCAAAGGGGGGCTTAAAATACACTATTAGTCGCGGTGAATGGGGAAACCCACCCCCTCCAATAATAATAATAGTTTAGAGAAAACTAAGTATATGTTACTGTCTCGTCACCAGAATGCAGTGCAAAATCATGACATAAAGATAGGAAACAGATGTTCTGAAAACCTGGCACAGTTCAGATATTTGGGAACAACGATAACAGATCGAAACCTGATTCGGGAGGAAATTAAGAGGAGACTGAACTCGGGTAATGCTTGCTACCATTCAGTCCAGAACCTTTTGTCTTCTCGTCTGCTGTCTAAAAGCTTAAAAATTAGAATATACAGAACTATATTTTGCCTGTGGTTTTGTATGGGTGTGAAACTTGGTCTCTAACATTAAGGGAGGAACATAGACTGAGGGTGTTTGAGAACAGGGTGTTGAGAATATTTGGACCGAAGAGAGATGAAGTGACAGGAGGTTGGAGACAACTGCATAATGAGGATCTTCATAACTTGTGCTCTTCTCCAGGTATAATCAGAATGATGAAGTCAGAAGGATGAGATGGGCCGGGCATTTAGCACGAATGGGGAGAAGAGGAATGCATATATGATATTGGTGAGAAAGCCAGAAGGAACGAGACTACAAGGAAGACCAAGACGTAGGTGGGTTGACAATATTAAAATGGATTTTAGAGAGATAGTATAGGATTAGATTGATCTGGCTCAGGTTGGGGACCAGTGGAAGTTTATTGTGAACACGGTGGTAAACCTTCAGGTTTCATAGAATGCTAGGAAGTTCTTGAGTAGCTGCACAATTGGCGACTTCACAAGAAGGGCTCAGCTCCATGAATGAGGTGAGACTGAGTCCACTTGGTCTCTTTCCTTCTGGCTTTCCCACCAACATCCTATACGCATTCATCTTCGGCCCCATTCGTACTACATACCCTGCCCATTTCTTCCTCCTGGACTTCATCATTCTAATTACGTTTGTTGAGGAGTGCAAGTTACCTCAACGTAAACAAACACTGTAAATTTAGAATTTAAAAGGAATTAGTGCATACTCTCTGAAAAGTTAAATACTTAAAACAGTTTTTTTTTAATTGTTTCATTTTGGTCCGTTACACTATTAATCACCAATTGTCAATAGATTTTCCGTCAAGTGCAACAATAAATAAGTGACCAAAATATATATTGTTGCACTTGACGGAAAATCTATTGACAATTGGTGACTTAAAACAGTGTTTGAAGGGTCAAAATTTTCGGACCTCCCAAAAGATAGAACGCTTCTGTCTGTAAAGATGACTCTCGTTTGCTCTAACTGGCTCAATTTGAAAAATGACGTGGTCTTCAATTTAACACTGACAAATGAACAGTGATCATTAATATCAGACATCACTTTGCGATAACATCTTGAATAACTTATTAATTCAACACAAGTTCCCAGCATCACCAGCTGACAACTTGCTGAATCACGTGTTACCAACACCTTCTACATACAGACTTCGCTGTTATGACACGAAGTCAAAATTCTATAGCAGTTACAGATCGCCACCAGCCTCGGAACTCCTAGACACAGTTCTGAAGGAAGCATGCAGACGCCCTCTATCTCCTCCACTGGAAGGTCAGAATTAAATTATGTGGTCAATATATAAAAAATAAATGTATCTAGATATCTCTGTAACAGGCAGTGGAGGCCCACAAGGTGTGAGACATCGATGCTCCCACATTTTCTAGACAATCAGACCAAAGATGGCAGTGAAGTTATCACCCTTATTTGCCAACCGCCCTTTATCCCTAGGAAGATTCTTGGTACTCATTTCTGTTAGAGGCTGAGTCGACTTCAGGGCCATAGTGCGGCTGGAAGGATTAAGGTCAACTGAAAAGAATCCAATGACCTCATCTGGACATGAACCCGCGACCTTCCGGCTTACAGCATAGTGTCTCAACCAACTACGCTACCGCGTGCCCCCTTGTGTTAGTAGGGTATCGCCACGACCGCTTCCGTTTGCGCCCCTTTCAATGAGGATCACATAAATTCAACCACGTGACGTCATGTAAACGACGGGTCCCACAGCTGATAAACCTTTGAACAAATACTGGTTCCTTTTAAGGGGTGATGTGGAGAGAAGTGCAGCTGAGCACAGGACGGTTAAAGAGCAATAAAGATAATGCGCATATTTATGTGAGGAATACTCCACACGACCACACGACTGGTTGAATCGTGGGTTATGTCGTGGCCCTTTGTCTCGAATGAGATGTGGTATCTGTTCAGGGAGTTACAAAATAATAAAGGACAAGGGATCATCGCGTATTTTAAGGTATTCTGACAGGCATTCGCCTGCAGGGACTCCAGAAAGCCCAAACTCGAAACCTCAATACAAATCTGAGAACTTGGCACGGACATCTGTAAGAAGTTTACATGCTTTACACCTGGGAAGTAAAGCGCGGCCGGCGCGTAAGGCTGACAACCTTACCGCCATCTTTGAGCCGATTGTCTAGATAATGTGGGACCCTCAACGTCTCACAACCCTAGGGCCTTATGGCCTGTTACATGGATAGCTTTACTTTTATATTTTTACACGCTAAGCTCAGTCTATATTGCGACGACCTAGGGACTGAGCGGCCGGGTTTCGATACCCGGCAAGGGCATATATTTTTATTTTCTCCATAGCCTCCAGACAGGCTCTAGGGTCCATCCAGCACTTTCCCCGAAAGTAAAGCAGCCAGAGCTACACCGCGACTCCCCCGTACGTATTCATGGCTTGGTTCTTAAAAAATTACCATAGGGGAAAGTTTACTTTTGCCTTTTCTTGTTATTAAGCTTTGTGATGACAGCTTCATGGAATGTATGCAGTGGATCATAGTGTGGTGTTCACCGCTCAAATCTCGCTTACGTAATTTTTGTTTCCATTGCTTTTGTCCATATTGCTTCTTTATTTTAACTGCGACACCATTTCGAAACTGCTACACCCGGCCCTCGCCTTGAACCTGTCTTCGGATCTGTTCAAGCTGAACTGGCTCTTGGGGACTGGCCACAGGTAGAAGTGGCAAGAAGGTTTGCGGTTTTGAATCTCAGGGAGACTGCCAGGTAAACAACCGGAGTATAGAAATTTCAGAAAGGATGCCTTTGGATACGCAGACCACAAAACGAGAATTACTTCTGGGTCTCGGTAGTCTCGAAAAATATAAGTTCTTCATGAAGCGGTTCAAGATTTTACATTAGTATATTTAATTAAATTTCACCTATTGAGACACGTAGAACTTAATATTTTAATTCGTTTAGTGGGGGGGTGGAGTCCAGCTGGGTCCCCTCGGCACTGCGGCCACTGATTGACCTATTGTACCTGTCCCGGGTAATTATGATGGAGAATTTTTTTTGATGGAATGAAGATTGGCAAGGGAAACCGAAGTACTCGGAGAAAACCCGCCCCAGCGCAACTTTGTCCACCACAAATCCCACTTAACCAGACACGGGATCGAACGCGGGCCGCCGCGGCGGTAAGCCAGCGACTAACCGCTTGACTTATGGCGCGGCCTATCTCGCTATAATAGAAGTACTATATATATGTATTCAATAAGAACTGTTGAATTGTTTCTCTCTGAGTAGAAACATATTCGAATTAATAGGATTAATTTCTCCACTTTGTCATAAAATAAAATTTCCGTGCCCTGCACTGATCGCCAGGCTCGTGTCGACATATTTGTATTGTTTATAACGGAGAATGAAAACTAGCAAGAAAGGACATTATCCGAAAAGGAGCTACTCATAACCGTCTCATTAGAATCTTAGAATTTGTGATCCATACATTCGTACAAAAAAAAAAAAGACTCCCTGATTTTTGTCCGCAAGCGAACTATACCGACCGAGCGACTGCCGCATATCGGCGAAGTAAGTGCCAACTTCAGCGGATAGATGGTGTCGTGTTATCAGAGCAACGAATCCCCACAGCCGTTAATTTCGGTTCCCGTAATTAAATTGGGTACGGTTGGAGAACAGATAGATACGCGCGCCATGTTAATTTCGAAAATGAAATCTGCTCCTTCGTAACTCCAGTGATTTTAAAGGAAGGCTCAACAAGTCGTTTTTGTTCCCAATCTGTTGAGCAGGACTAAAAGGAGGAAGAACATTTAACAGCAAATTATGTGCCTTCTGTATTCTTCAGTCAACCAATAAGAATATAATAATGTCAAATGGATGTGTGACTTATAAGACGGGGTTTCGGATTCGATGATTGGATTTATTGCACCTTATATTCACCACTATGGACTATAGGCAATACAGCGCTATCGCTATTGTACACACTTTCCAGTTCACCGTTACACACGCACTACGGTTTTCAGCCTTCCCTAGTCGTATCCTGGTAACGGATTTATCACAGTCACACTATCACTTCAAATCACACATGAAGACTTCTTTTCACAACCTAATTCCTTTCTTGCCATTATTCTGCAACTGCTAATTTCGAAGACTCCACCTCAATTCCCCTTCTCCCATGCTCATATCCCGGCAGGCTGCCGTTTTGAAACTCGACTCTTCACTCTCGACTACTTTTCTCTATTGCTGAACACTTATTTAATAACCACTTTGCACGGACAGCGCAGAAAACACGGCCTCTGTTGTTAAGGAGGCATGTTTACTGGTCGTTACCTAGCAGTGGACGTCTTACTGCTTCACGAGTACGCTTCGCAGGAATATGTTTATCGAGTCGTTGCCTACAATGTGTATACACGTCACAGCACTGTTTGAAACCTGTTTGAGGGCTCCTCACCATCAGATAATTATGTATATTTTCACGTCGTCATTAAGAAGTCACTGAATTCCATTTACAACGCACTATGGTAACCAAAAGCGCCATAACCGAGATCTCGTAGAACATATAGGACTTTCAAGATACAAAAGTTTGTGACAATGGTATATTGCTACAAGTATTGTGGTTTTGGACAATATCCATCGTTTTTTCTATTGGACCAAACTGAGTAGGTTTCACCTGAGGACGGGGACAGAATCAAGTCTCCGAAACGCTGTGTTTTTTAAAAAGAAACAGGACAGTTTTTTAAAAAATAGACAGGACGATGGATAATGTCCAAAAACTTGTAGAATATAGGACTTTCTTCCGCGAGCTTACCTGCACTGGTATGGCTTACCTCCAGAGATTCGTTGGATGCACTATACCCTTGCCTGCTGTCTTTGTTGAGACTCCGCATTTCGTTTTCACATTAAAAGCATTCAGCGACTACTTAATTCCATAGAATGTGTTAACTCATGTTGATGCCGCATTGTGCTCTGGGACCGGAACAGTCTCTGTAGTCACTTCCTATTTGCATAAACTTGAGTAGAATTTCATGTTCCAGCACTGTACAGTTCGCTACGAGCTACAGATGTATCTATTTTCATACGTACTTTATCTGATGGCCGTGTGTTGGGTGTTTATCGATATTAATGTTGCAGAATATAGACTTTCGTTCTATTCAATGTTTACATTCTGAGAACGGACAATCCGATACATCGCCAACATGTCAGAGATAAACAGACAGGTTGACAATCAGCCTGTTTCGGTTTTTGGGACAGCTGAATTTTAAGATATTAAAGGGGCAAAATCCGTGGGAGATGGGCGTGACAAGGTTCGTGATCCTCTCTGGGCTGCATGCTCCTTGTTCTTTCAACGTGGGTGTACAAATATACTACGATGGAGTGCCTGTTACGTTAATTGAAAACGTCGCATAATGGGAAAAAGCTTAAATCGAAGGCTTCTCCCCGAAGACTCTATGTCAGGGGTCTCCAAACTTTTCGAAACGCGGGCCACATTAGGTAATTCAGCACTGTCAACGGGCCGGATAAAATGAGAAATTAATAACTCTAGGTATATGGGCTTTGCCGGTCACGGTAGCCGAGCTGTCTTCGCTCGCTTGGAAAGCGGGATCGTGGGTTCGAATCCCACTCAGGGCATGGATGTATAGTTTGTGTGTGTGCGTTTTTCTGTGTTTGTATACAGGTAGAGGCCTTGAGACGAGCTGATCACCCACCCAAGGTGTCCTACCGAATGTGTAAGATCTAGAAAAACCGAAGTGAATGGAGAAGTTCATGGAGGTAGGCCTAGGTCCATTGGGGCTGTAGTGTCAAGAAAAAAGAAGAGTTTTATTGAAAGCACAGAATTTCGTAAACTAAATACAAAGTACGTGAGAATAAATTATCGTATATTAATGACAACAGACAGTAGCAGCAAATGCTCATATTTTCATCACAAATTGTAATAAAACAATTAATGCGAATGATGGAACTTTTTTTGCATTCTTAAAACCTGATTAAATTGAGGTGATGATGCTCTGTTACAATTACACTGCACCACTGCAAGAAGTCTTGTGCACAAGACGGCTAGTAACGAACTGCTCGCGCTACCTACATTGCCACGAAGTGACACTGCCGATCGAGGCCGAACAAATACGAAGAAATACCGCGCAGTATACGGTC
Organism: Cryptotermes secundus; assembly: GCF_002891405.2. Lineage (NCBI taxonomy): Eukaryota > Metazoa > Arthropoda > Insecta > Blattodea > Kalotermitidae > Cryptotermes > Cryptotermes secundus. The sequence continues at coordinate 1,703,374 of NW_019741974.1, read as the reverse complement.
CAGAATTAGTAAAACTGTGAACAATATTAATATTAACATAATATGGAATATCAATATATTTTAAACACAATCTTAATTAATGAATTTGAAATCTATGCACAAGTATTTTTTTACCAGTACTCATTGGAAAATTAGTTCAATTAGCGCATTTCTGCACAATTCTTTCGAAGGCCGGATAAAGTCACATCGCGGGCCGCATGTGGCCCGCGGGCCGTAGTTTGGAGACCCTTGCTCTATGGTAACGACATGAATGGAGAAATAGCTACGTATATCCATATTTCTTTATTGCTAGTGGGATGGGCCTAAGTCCCTTGTACTGCGGCCACTTCTGGCCTATTGTACCAGCCCCAGATGACAGGTGAGGGTGATTGTGGAGCAATTGGTGGAATGAAGATTGGCAGGGGAAACCGAAGTACTCGGAGAAAACCTACCCCAGCGCCACTTTGTCCACCACAAATCCCACTTGACCAGACCCTTGATCGAACCCGGGCCGCCGCGGTGGGAAGCCAGCGACTAACCGCTTGGGTTATGGCGCGCTCTGTGGCAGGCGTTTATAACGACCTGACCGAGCAATCCGGCTCAGACGATAAGGCTGCAGACTTGTATTCGTGAGGTGTCTGGTTTGAATCTCAGCTAGATTACCAACTATCTTGATTCAGGTGTTTCGTGGCTGTCCTCACTCCCTCCAGACAAATGCAGGGATAGTGCCTTAAATCAGGCAACAACCACCTCCAGCCACACTCATTGCCGTCCATTCATCTGAAGCCATGCACTCTGAGACAGTGGCAGCGTCGTTAAACAAGCTACAAGTACGTCAAACATTCTTACACCAGCAACACAACAATTTCTTATAAAAACATACAAATATAGATAATTTACATCTACTGGGTCATCATCAGGTGTACTGTTTGTGCTTATGTGCTTCATTTGTCTTTTAATATGGATCCATGTTTTGAAATGACTATATGACATTAGTACAAATACTTTGTTTTTGGACATTTATCTAAAAACCGTCCTCTTTATTTTTCACCCCGGCGGCCCGGGTTCGATCCTGGGTAAGGTCATGTGGAATTTGTGGTGGACAAAGTGACACTGGAGCAGGATTTCTCCTAGTACTTTGGTTTCTGTCAATTCGCATTCCATCGATTGTTATACAATCATCATTATCTATCAACTGGGGCTTGTACAATAGGCCAGAGAATGGACGCGGAACCTAGTGGCTTCAGTCTCACCCCATGAGAAAAATAATAATTAAAATCCGCTGTTGTTGGCGCAAAAGATAGGGGAGGTGGGTCCTGTAAATATTAAGTCTCCTGCTACAAGTTCTCCTTCGGGATCTTTCAAATTTGTCATTTTTGCGACAGATCTGTGCAAAATATTCGTGTCCGAAAAGGCGATACTGTTTCAAATAAATGATCTCGAAACATAAACGTAAAGATCCACAAACCAATCTTTTTAATCGAACGTATCAGGCATGTATGTATTGCAGTCTGTTTTCACTTTACTGCCCCAAAGTATAGACTTCTATTTTAATGTAGCCGGCCACTTATTCTTGTAACACACAGGTTGCGAATCACTTCTAATTGATGGGTTTGTGGAAACGGTAATTGTATTAACACGAAGATGTAAGGTCGATTTCAGTAATTAGGTAAGAAGCGATGATGACTCAAAATCAGTTGAAACTGATTATATGACCCAGGAAATTTCATCACATGCCTTCAGCAAACGCCAAAGGATCCCAAGGACGCGAACAACGACATGTGAAATTATAACACAGGTTTGAAGGGGTACGGGATTGTTCTTCAGTTGAAGTAAAAAGTGATGTCACTTTTACATGTAGTTGTCATAGTTCACACGTAAGTCATTAACACGTTTACCAGTGATGCCCTTGGATGTACAGAGATGATTCACTTCTGAGTTAATGAAGTCTCGGCACAGTCCACTCTATTGTTCAGTTTACTTAAATGGATATTACATGAGCTTTGGTCGCGATATAATTTGCTTAGTTGTTGAAATATTACAAAAAGTTCTGAGAGAAATTAATTCGTCTACTTTTCTTTGATTTCTGGTTAAATAATTTTCCTGGGGAGTAAAGCGCGGCCGGCGCGTAAGGCTGACAACCTTACCGCCATCTTTGAGCCGATTATCTAGATAATGTGGGACCCTCAACGTGTCACAACCCTATGGGTCTTCACGGCCTGTTACAGGGACACCTTTACTTTCTTTTTACTTTACTTTACTTTGATACGATAAGCAATTCACAGAAAACGACGCGTCCAACAATTCTTCTATAGTTGCATAAGTATACGTTGCCGCGTTAACGTTTTAACAAAGCCGTTGCCTAACAAGGACAGAGGATACACGTACAGACACAGAGACTGGTGGGAGGGATTTATGTATTACGCCGTTGAGATGGGTTCAGGTAGCATGATAAACGCACCAAGTTTCATAAAGAGAGGTTAAGCCTTTCGAAAACTGATTTGACGGGGGGCGAATCACAGACCCACGGCCAGTATAGACTTCTCATATTTTTTTTTCATAATAATGAAAGTAGGCTAAATCGCTAAAGTACTCGTAACTGAAGAGTAGAAACACGAGCTTTAATATGCCAAATTGGCAGCTGCATTGTAATGATCTCCTCCGAAGTATTCTTATGTGATTTGGATTGTATACTGCTCTGGCGTGCTCCACGTCACGTCTGCGTTCTGGCTTACGTCTATCTGCTACAACTCCCTAAGCAACTTCAGCGCGACGATTCGCCAGAATTTGAACTGAAATTCTTGCTGGCTAATCATTCGGGCAGTAGATTGCCCTAAGCGACTAGCTGTCAAGTCAGTCAAAGTTACCGCCAATCAGTTCGTCTTGATGTCAAGCTCCTTGAGGCTCACGAACAGAGATCTTTTTTCAACTGAAACTTTGCGGTGATAGTCCTTATGTAACATCCTCTTTGACAAGAAGCTGAGTTTGTCTGTTGTGAACACTTGGCCTTTCGTCAAGTGTATATCATACCTATCTTTTTTTTTATTGCTAGTGGGGTGGGACTAAGTCCCTCGTACTGCGGCCACTTCTGGCCTATTGTACCAGCCCCAAATGATAGGTGAGTGTGACTGTGGAGCAATTGGTGGAATGAAGATTGGCAAGGGAAGCCGAAGTACCCGGAGAAAACCTGCCCCAGCGCCACTTTGTCCATCACAAATCCCATTTTACTAGACCCGGGATCCAACCCGGGCTGCCTCAGTTGGAAGCCAGCGACTAACCGCTTGAGCTATGGTGCGGCCTCATACTTATCTTATTTATGCGACAAGCTATCCACATAGAAGGTAAAATTCAGACGTCATTCGCTGAACGAAATGAAACCGCTGTATGACAAGGCAAGGCATTTTTGATACAGAACAATTTATCTCTAAAAGTCTTGGTGTTCTGCCTTGAGTCAGTGGGTGGCCACGAACGGAAGTCAAAGCCGCCCCAGTGGCGGCCCACAGGCAATTTGCGGTCTCCTTCCAACGTGCAGAGTAAACAAGTATCGAAACAAACATGCAGCCGGGGAGGCCTACATTTACACTCTTATTTTAGTGTATAGGACGAAAATCCAAACTCAGCCTAGAAAACAAGACTTTATTTTACAAATGCATATTGAAACCGATTTGGACGTATGGAGTTCAACTGTGGGGGTGTGCTAAGCCTTCGAACACCAAAATAATCCAAAGACTCTAATCAAATGTACTGCGCTCCATAACCAACGCCCCATGGTATGTCTCGAACTTCACATTACACAATGATCTTCAAATTCTATTCGTCACAGAAGAAATCAAAAGATACTCTATTATATACCACAACCGACTAATGGGACACGAAAACAGTTGCGTAACTGAACTAAGCAACGCATTAAACATCAGACGAAGACTAAAACGACAATGGCCCTCAGACTTAAAAGAACACAGTGTTGAAGATGGGTAGCCGTACTCAGCAACATAATGAATAGTATACTACATAGGAGAATCATCACTGGATGATCACTCCGCACAAGTGATTTCTTACAACATATTTACTTATTGCTCCCTTGTAGAGTAGATTGTAAATTGCAAGAAGTAATAAAAAAAATTGTGGTGTAGTCCGTCCCAGGATCGAACCAGACTTGCGCTAACACAGTACATATTAGTGAAGTTTGGGAGTGTAAGAAAGTAAAAACTAAAAGTAAAGCTATCCCTGTAACAGGCCGTGAAGGCCCATAGGTTTGTGAGATGTTGAGGTTCCCACATTTTCTAGACAATCGGCTCATAAATGGCAGTAAGATTGTCAGCCCTAGGCGCTGGCCGCCCTTTACCCCCAAGGATATTCCAAGAATATTCCTGGTACTCATTTCTGTTAGGGGCTGAGTCGAACCGAGGGCCATAGTGCGGCTGGAGGGATTAGGTCAATTGAAAAAAATCCACTGACCTCAAAGGACTTGAAACCGCGACATTCCTGCTTGTAGCATAGTGCCTCAACCAATTACGCTAGCGTGTGTGTATAATCCCTATTAACAGAATCGTTACAAAATTGTACTCCTTATATAGATAAGGAGCCGGAATAGCTCAGTCGGTATATGAGGGGCTACGGGCTGGATGGCTGAGGTTTGTCTCCCTACTCCACAAAGCCCAGACCGGCTCTGGGGCCCACAAAGCCTCATACAGTCAGTACCGTGTGCATTTTCCCGGAGGTAAAGCGGTCGGGACGTGAAACTGACCACTCCCATCTATCACCGAGGTCACCTCCACTTCCCCATACGACTTCATTGGTGCTTAATTAATTATGTACGGAAACAAATTTACCTTTTACATAGCTGATAAATTGTTTTAAAATACAGACTGTATCTTATTAAAAATGAGATTTGAACGAAGGTAAGCTGTGATCATTTATAAGTTTACAAGCACATGTTGCAATTTTATAAAACCTAGATACAATCCTGGTTTGTTTATGAATAAAACATATCCCAAATGTGAAGTATTTCAAACTGACTGAATTACGTTTACAATTTCATATGTTGTCCAGTGGTCTCACACTCCGGATAATATCTGAGTTTAGAGCTAATAAGGCAAAAAAGTAAAGCTGTCCCTGTAACAGGCCGTGGAGGCCCATAGGGTTACGAGACTCCCACATTTTTTAGACACTCGGCTCAAAGATGGCGGTGAGGTTGTCAGCCTTACGCGCAGGCCGACCACCCATTACCTCTATGAATATTCCTGGTATTCATTTCTGTTAGAGGCTGAGTCGAACCCAGGACAATAGTGCGGCTGGAAGGATTAGGTCCATCGAGAAATCCAATGACCTCATCGCGAATCGAACCGCGACCTTCCGGCATTTAGCATAGTGCCTCAACCAACTACACTACCGCACGCCCCTCGAGTTTAGAGCTAATAGGGTTAATGAACCTATCTGTACCGAAGTGGTCAATTTAAGACCGACTTCCTTTATACATTTCTGTCGATTCTTCGTGCAGACAATGGCTGTTGTTCAAAGCCGTCGTTTATTTTTAATTCCCAAGATCAAACAATGTGAAAGTTTACGTAATGGCGGGAAGAGGTGGGGAGCAGAAAGCATACCGGTTTCTGTTATAACCGCACACAAGCAACAGATGGCTGTACACTCGTTGTCAAGAACACTGGCTTTTAGTAAAACTGGGTTGGTGGGTTCATTCTCTTTCAACCCAGATGGAATGCACCGTCGAATGAGGTGGGAAGCTGCATTTTGAATAATGAGAGGGTATTCTAAGGATCTGGAAGGAGGTGGTCATGCTCTGTTTCAAAATACTATCCTGGAATTCGCTCGGGAAGACTGCACTAGAGTTGATGGCTTTTTCCAGTTCGAATTTATAAAGTCACAAGATATAGGATTTTGGTGGGAAAGACAGAAGGAAAGAGAACACTAAGGAAATATAGATGTAGGTGGCAGGATAATATTAAAATGGATCTTAGAAAGATAGTTTAGAGTGGTATGGACTGGACTGATATGTCTCAGGACAGGGACCAATAGAGGGTTCTTGTAAACACAGTAATGAACCTTCGGGTTCACATAAAATGTGGGAAAATTCTTGAGTGCTTTGTGACTGGTGACTTTTCAAGAAGGGCTCATTTCCATGGATTTAGTCAGTTAGCTACACATATAGTCATGTAGCACAGACACGGGGAACGAGGAATTCATATAAATTTTTGGCTGGGAAGTCATCTAGAATTCGGAAACTTGCGAAACAGAAGAAACGGGAAGAGGATATTAAAGTGAATATCAGAAAACTATGTTCGGAAGTTGTGAACTGCCATGAATTCCGTTAAGGAAGAACTCCAGTCGGTTCGTTTGGTGTTAGTTGCGTCAAGAGAAAATAATATGTTCAGAAATGTGCAATTTTTGCTGTAGTTTGAGGGAACGTCGGTCCGTTTCGGGCGCCGAGTAGGATGTATCAAGATATCGAAATGTTAAGGCCCAACGGAACACACCTCGAGGCAAGATGACCAGGCCTCATGTTACCCTTCCGTCCCCAGCTGAATAGTAGAACCAGGGTCACTATTGCCACTATGGTACGAATTAAGCTTGTATCCAATCAGGTTTCCGCTGCCACAACAAAGGTCTTTAGTCCCGTTGATTGGTAAACACAACACTAAGATCAAGATAATAACCATAAGTAGCAATACAGACACACGGACAATGGAAGGACTACAGGCTTAACTTAGTTTTAATCTTTAATTTATTTTAACTAAAAGTGGGAACAACAATTTCAATAAAACGGTAAAAAAGTGAAGTTGTCCAACTAATTAAGCATTACACCATGAAGAAATATGAGGGAGGTGAGTGGTCAGCTTCATGCCCCTGTCGCTTTATCCCCGGGGAAAAGCACCCGGGTACCCATCGGATAGGAGACTGGGTGGGCCTCAGAGCCAGTCTGGACCACGTGGAGAAGAGAAAATTCTTGACCCTACCGGGACTCGAACTCCGACCCCTCTGTCATATAGCCCGTAGCCAGTCGCTATACCGACTACGTTGTCCAGGCTCACAATGGTATTTCAATATGATTGTTAATAGTGTAATATTTTAATATCTTAATATTTTATTGATTTTAAGACTCTTAATATACTTAAATATTCGTTTTACACACGATTTTAAGGTAATTTTAGGTTCAGTGTAAGAACGCGACTGTATAATCTGTGCATACAAAGGCGATTAGAAAAGTGACAGAAGTACATCACATATTTTTTCTTTTATTTTATTTTGTAACGCGCCTGATAATATCAATATACGGATCCATATATAATTCGCAATTCTGTGGCAATAAGACTTGTTAATTTTATCGCCTGGGGATGTCTCTATGGGCCGAAACATGTAGCTACAGAGTATTCTAGACCAACAAAACTCAACTGTGCACAATGAGGTGTGAGTTATTTGGTGAATTGCTGTGTTTGACAGGAATTAATACGATAATTTATATACAGGTCTTTAGTGATTTTCTTCAGTGTGCCCAAACGAATCCGGTCTAGAAAACTGTGATTAACGGCCGTGGGAATCCGTTGCGCTGACCACGCGACACCATCTATCCACCAAAGCTGGCACTAACTTCGCCGACAAGCGGCGGTCGCTCGGTCGGTATAGTTCGTTTGCGGACTAAAGCCACAGATTTTTTGTTTGTTTGTGCCTAAACGAATGCCGAGATACCTTAACTAGGCAACAATCGTCTCCTTCCTAATCCTTACCTGAATATCATTTATGAGCATTTTCACAACTCGTTCGACACTACATCATTTCTGCAATTCAAAGAGCGTCGTTGAAAGTCTACGACTCGATCCAACACACTTATCCGTGAATCAAACGGTCCGTTTTAATTTTGGATTTGTATATGCTTCTTTTACCCTTTGGAATATTTACAGATGTCTTCTTTGGTGTTCGTCCTGTTTTATTCCCTTCTATTCCTGACAACTTTCTTAAAACTCTTATTTACCGACATGACGTCAATCAAGCCTTTAATGCCTCTACTTCAGGGCGGAAACTCAGAACTTCTTGTGTTAGTACTTGTAGGATTCTATGCATGCCCTTTCATTGTTCTGTTTCTTTTGTTTCTTTATGTTTCACTCTTACGTGTATGGTTCAGTACTCCCGTTTCATACAGCGGTGCATGTCAGTTAAATATGAGATGTGGCAGACATGGAGGTTAATATTAACAATGTTTTCCTACAGTTTATATCCCATGATTGCTATGTTATCCCTTCGGACACACCGAGTCAGTATTTTTTTACATTTGTCCAATTAAAGATAGGCTATTATTCCAGGCAACCACGTAAAGTTGTAAATCAACATATTTTATGGCCTTCCGAATTTAAGTCTAACTTACCTCATAGATAAGACACGATTATTTTCCCAGTAACCGCTGTTAACAGGAAATCGTCATGAATAGCGTAAGAATGACTCAAGTCGCGTTTCTGAGAAAGGCACTTATGGACTCACCATTAGAATATAAAACAATTTCTTGTTTAATTTGATCATAATTTCCTATACCACAGGTATTACGTCAGAATATGAAACACCAGCTAGAGCTTAGACTTTAATGAGCATTTTAAAACTTCCTTTTGGACTAAAACACAAGTGACTCATTATGGACACGTATGAGGTACTATTTTAAGAATATGACAGACTGTAGGCACGAGTTTATGTCTAAACTCTCCTTAGAAATGACGAAATCCCTCTGAACACCAAGAAACGCTGCAGATTCGTTTTCGGAAAGTCACTAGATTGAATCACGGGGCGGTCAATCCTTTCATAGTACCTCCAGAATCTTAAACCAGAATGCGAATGTATAGGTAACAACCCCCCACCCCCTTCAGTCATATTTAATCAACTCAGAAAGACAATCTCCGCGTGCCGGGCACGACGCAAAGAGGGCGCAGACAGCAGTGCAGATCTGTCGCCCCTCTTTGTCAAATGAAGTTCTGCTTCAGCCCCGGAATTTTCCAAAATATAAAGTCAAGACCGGCTCTGGGGCCCACCCAGCCTCCTATCCAATGGGTATTGGAGTCTCTTTCCCTTGCAGTCAAGCGGCTGCTTCGTGAAGCTGACCACTCACCTCCATAAAGAATGGTGGAGCTGTACCTCCACTCCCCCATACGTCTTCAAGACACAGTGCTTAATTAATTAAACACAAGGACAACTTTACTTTTTATTTGCAATAAAATTGATGTTGCTTCCTTGCATTTGAATGTTACAATTTGTAGGAACTGTTATATTTTATAAAACGTAGTACGGACTTAATGTTCGTGACTTCTAATAAAGGGCAAGTCGTTGAACTTTCCATCGTATCATAAATATCTGTCTTAACTCTGGGCCCTAAACAAGGTAGCCTCAGTCTCCTCTGGTTCAAGGCCACTCAGAGCTACGGAAAACTATCCCCAGGGCGGCTGGGAGCTGCATTCAGTGATCCAGTAAACAGAAATCTTCCTTCACCAATAAAATGAAACATTGATAAAAAGAGTAATACTCCTAAAATAAATCCGTCAATTCCACCTCAACTCCTTTGTTTGGATTACAAAATAAATTGGGTGGGAAGCTAGATAAGGTTCCAGACAGCAGTCTCGTATTATAGATATTGTGTTTTCACTTTCTTTCTTTCTTTCTTTCTCTTATCTCTGCTTTGTGATGATTATGTCTTCTCCGCGACTTGAAGATGGTGCTGCATCCCAGTACACTGTTTCCTGAAACCTTCATCGTCTGACTTGAATAACGCATACATTTCTGTCGGATGCCATGTGTTCATTAACTTGAAATCTGTTCCAGCTTCTGGTCAACTAACGGAAATATTCATAATTTTCGTGGCGCCTTTACTAGTGTCCGATATCTTTCGTCAGATGCAGTATAAGCGCTTTTCACTCTGACTTTAAAACGTTAGTAAAAAAAAAAAAGAAGGTAAAATAATGTTGTCCCAGTGTTTAACTAATTAAGCACTATGCCACGAAGGCGTACGGGGAAGTGGATGTATAGATCCACTTTTCCTCTTCTCGGCACTAGTTGAGTTGATTGGTCAGCTTCACGCACCTGCCGCTCTACTCCCGAGGAAAGGAGCCCCCAGTACCACTGGATAGGAGGTTGTGTTGACCTCAGAGCCGGTCTGGATGCTGCGGAGAAGAGAAAATTCTTGACCCTACTGGGACTCAAACTCCGACCCCTTGGTCATAAAGCCCGTAGCCAGTCACTATACCGACTGAGCTATCCCGGCTCTTCTTTATAACGTTAGGAATACGTACACGTATATATGTAAAAGTAAAGTAACTGTATCCCTGTAACAGGCCCAAGAGGTCCATAGGGTTATGAGATGTTGAGGTTCCCACATTTTCTAGACAATCGGTTCATAGATGGCAGTAAGGTTGTCAGCCCTATGCACCGGCAGGCCTGGTACTCATTTCTGTTAGAGGCTGACTCGACCCCAGGGCCATAGTGCGGCTGGAAAGATTAGGTAAATTGAAAAAAAAAATCCAAATGACCTCA
>NW_019741974.1:1690481-1691807 GCF_002891405.2 Cryptotermes secundus | reverse complement strand
TTGTCATTTATCATCTCAGGATCGTAAAGGATGTGTTGTTAGTGACACTCCTACCCGACAGTTCTCGTGGTCTCCATGTTGTTACTACTGATTATAGGAATTACAGGAGTACGGGGTGTTGGTTTTGGTGGACTTTTGTGGCAAAATGTTAAGTCGGTGAGTTTATTTAAAAGTTGAAAGTTGGGGGGCTATAACTTTCTTCTTTTGATGACCACAGTTGGTTATCACTTGTGACTGTTCTTTTCTTCATTGGCAACTAAATCACCTCTTTGGCACTCGCGACCCTTTTGCCCCACTTTACGTCCCATATAAGTTCGTTCACCTGTATCCTTTCCTTTCCCTGTGCTGCGGCCCACCTGTGCCTGGTTCCTGGACGCCTGGACTGAAGTTACACTGCTCTCCTTCCCTGTCTCGTGGACGTCGAGAAGTTATGTGAGAAGGGAGGAGAATTGGGTTATCTGGTGAAAGTAGGCAAGGGTTCTTATCCTGTACGATTATTAAGGTGTCCCGCAAGTAGGGAAAGTCGGGAGTAGCTGGGTTCTACTCCTTAATGCTGGAGATGAGTTCTTATCTAAGGTCGTACGGGCCTGGCTCGGGCAGGGCAGGAAGATACTTGTGTTACAATTACGCACACCACTTCAAGCAACTGCACTTTCAGTAATTATGTAATTAACTTCAGCTTACTGAACATAACGGAAACTCAAGTAGTCATACTTATCTGGATTGAACTTGTACTACTTCTAGTGAAGTGACGTAGTTTTTGTGTCTGAATTGGCCGATACTTTTATGAAGACTCCCTGAGGTAGAATGATCTCTCTCTGAATCCTGAGGTCCACGAACCACAGCATCCAAGAGAAATCCACTCCTCCAACATGTGCTGTTGATCTAGTTTAAAACCAAGGAGGTTCCCTAAATTAGTGAATTTCCACTCATGTTGCTTTGCTATGTGATTCTGGAAGTTACTGACCTAACGCTAAAGATGACAGCCACTTGATCCATTATGGTTAGGGGATGAGGCTCCGGCACTCCTACTTCAAAGTTATAGCTGTTTCAAGCTGTCAACTCTCAAATTTTCAAAGATTCTTCCACTCTGCTGAAACTGCCAGAATTCCGGGAAATGTACCAGATGTTGCTTCCTGTCCACATAGCAAAACTTGATATGTGTCACTTCTCAGTGTAAAAAGTTGCCTATCTGCCGGATCTCTGTTTGTAGATTACGTGATCTTAACTTAATATAAATTTAATTAATACGGAAGGGTCCGGCAAATTATGATAAACGGTTACGGGGAGTTGCAGGGAGTATTGGTAGTCTACTTCCCCCCCCCC
>NW_019741974.1:1673560-1688798 GCF_002891405.2 Cryptotermes secundus | reverse complement strand
GCCGGACTTTCTTGGAGACTACAGCACGACGTGTTTGCTGTCCATGGCACCTACACAGTGAGGCAAATTCCAAACATCTTCAAATACCTTGCATCCATTCCAGAGGATTTGTGGGAAGCTGAAAGAAAATCATGTATCTTAATACGTATATCTAGCTACATGTATAAAGTATGAAATAATAGATACTGGCTTTTGTAATAATTTTTCATTTATTTGTTATTTGTGCTTTTTATTTTATGGAGACGGATGATACGAATGAAGAAAATCCCACCCAAAGCAACGTGCCAATGAACACGCAAGATGAAGGTGGGGATCAGCTGAATGGGGGACGGGGGTTCTTCACTCTAAGCCCTCCGAAACTATTCAGAAAGCAGGATGATAACACAGCATTGCTGTCGAACGTCGCTAGTATTCTACAAGCCACTGCTGGGAGGTTAAACGCCTCTGCGGAACACTGTGAGGTGAAGTCATTTTGTTCTTTCTTAACATCAAAAATGATGGCATATCGGCCGGCTACAAGGCAAATGGTTCAGCGCACTATATACGACATTCTGATGAAAGCAGATCGAGGACTCTTGGAAACGTCAACTTCGTACGGACAAGAAGGTTTTCAGTCACCTGCACAGTCTTCTGCCCGAATGGTTTATCCTGTGCCACCGCATTCTCAACCAATCGCTCTCTCAACGTCATATGTTCCTGCCTCCCAACTGCATCAACATATTCCAACTGAACAGTCTTCTCAAGCTGACCATTTAATGAGCGAACCTCTCAGTACACCACACCCTCCCACTTCTGGGTCATCGCAACATCATTCTGACTACACTCCATCCCCAGCAGGTTCATCACAGTATTCCGATGATATTAACGAATACGTTTAAGTTTTCCTTTTTATGATGAGTTGAAAACAAATCTTTGAATGTATTTCTTCGGTTTAATGTTTGATTGTGAAAAAAAAAATCCTTTAAATTTGATTTAAAATATTTATTTTAATTATTAATTACATTGCATTTAAACTGTTCTTCGATGTTTAAATTTTGTACATTTTGATTACTTAAAAAACTTCTTTCTACTTTGTATTGGGTTTACTTTTTCATTCTAATGTGATTTTGAAATAATTTTCTCTGATTTTTATTGGTATCGTGTTTCAAATTTTCCACTGTAATCCTCTCAATATTTGGAAATATGTATTGTGATAAATAAATGTCCACATTAAGGAAACAAGAAATGTACATAGTCTCATTTAACTCACCTTTATATTTTCCTTTAATGCGTTGACAATTGCTGCGCAGACTTCTGGGATTATTTGTCGATAGCCTGTTTTGAAAATCGAAACAGGTATTGAAGGCTTGCAAGCTAGCCGATAGTATAACGCTGTAACTTAAAGCTAAGAATACATTAATTTAACAGTGTGGTGAATTTGCAGGTGAATAAACGTCAATTGGCTCAACTCTCAGAAAAACGCTTTCTTCGGCATCGCTACCCTGAGACTCATGCAAACCGACCCAGCTAGTTTTATGTACCTATACCGATCTTCCTTAGTTTGATCTGTGAGGACAACTTCAAGTAGCCACCATACACTGTCCTAAGGTAGAAACAGGTGTAGCAGGGATAACACCATTCCGACTGCGCCGATAAAAGCAAAGGCGGGCTGGAAAAGAGCGGTGTTACTATGGCCTCACAATCGCATGGGATCTGTGTGGCTGATTCATCTTCTTTCAGGCACTTTTCGCAAGTGGGGTCATCTTGTAACACGTATATCACTCGACGATTAGAGCTGGGGTTTCAATGAGATGGATATCTTTATCTGTTCTTCACGCAGTCGAAGTTGCTTTGTTATAAACGAGAAAGAACTGCTGAACAAACTTTCCACAACTGCATTGTTGCTGCAGGACTGCATGATACCAATGGACAGTTTAAAACGCGATGCATTTCTGTTCTTCTTCTTTCTAAATCTCGAGGAACGGTATTAACTGTATTTAATTTTTCTTATAAACACTATAAGAACAACAAAATTTATCAGTAAATATCTTGAAATTGTTGGCCTGAGACAATGACTTGATTGAGTCCTTCAGGACTCGTTAGATCGAAGTGTTCAGCAGTGTCGTTCAGTAACTCCTGTGGGGTGAGAGGAACGTAGCTGAGCTCCAAAATTTTGCTACCTGTAGCTGAACAAAACGCAATAGAAATCATGTTTTAAATAGCATTTGGCTAAGCCAGACACTTCCACTGCAGAAAACAAAATCTTGCAACGAGTTTCTGTATCTCTTGAATTCAATTCTACCACAGCTCCACCTTCGCCCTAATCAGATTAAATTATTAATTCTGGCATGTTGTGATAACAATGTATACTAGAATTATGCAAGTTCCTACCCGTTCCCCACGTAGAACTAAGTCAGAGCCTGCGGAAGTGCGGGGTTTCAACCCAGTTCAAATTATCCTTGGGATTTATTAGAGTAAAAAAGTAATATCCCTGTGCTTAACTAACTAAGCACTACGCCATGAAGATGTATGAAGCAATGGATGTATAGATCCAGGTTTTCTTGACCTCGACACTAGTCGCAAGTGAGTGTTCAGCTTCACGTTTCGACCGCTTTATCCCCGGGGAAAGAGCCCCTGGAACCTACGAGATAGGAGGTTGGTTGAATCCCAGGGCCGGTCTGGACGACGTGGAGAAGAGAAAATTCTTCCTCCTACCGGGACTCGAACCACGACTCCTCGGTTGATCAGCCCGTAACCAGTTGCTATACTGACTACGCTATCAAGGACAGCTTTACCTTATCGTTAGGGGTGTCTACCCTAATGCCAAATAAGTGTGGCTGAAAAAACTTCTCAAACTCAGAGGAAATATGATTACTTCAGAATCTGGGTAATTGGGCAGGGGAAATGTTTAATTGTGAGTGATCTTCAAAATCAAACAAACACATTTTCAATTGTGTGTATTTTAAGGCCAAAGCTCTCAGTAAGGATGTCGCCACTTGCCCTACCAAAACACTAAAATATTAATGACGACACAGCCTCATACCAGTAACCCTGTGACCAATGGGAAAGTTGGTAATGTCGGCTTTTTGGATTCGCGAAGGCAGAGCTCCTGGATACAGATGTTAACCATCTTTCTGTATGGAGGAAGAGGAAGTCATTCAATAACTGAGAGTCGGAAATTCAGTAAGCGGCGTCCAGACGGGAGAAAGCCATTCTGTCATTAGAATTTGGAAGAGAGAGTCTAGCGGTCAGTAAGCAGAGTTCTGACCCGAAAGTAGGGAAACAATAGGATATTTGGGATTTCATTTGAAAATATTGTGACACGTAGGCCGTTCCTAGGAAACGAGTGGCAAACACGTTTCCGCGCAGATACGATTCTTGGACATAAACCAGCTCGTTGCTGTGGAAACAACAGGCGTGTCCATGGATAAGGGCAAGAAACATACACTTCCTAGGATATCGCTACCCTATATAAGCGGCCGTTAAGATAAGAACTGGGGCATTCATAAATCAGATAGTGAAGTCAGTCGGAAACCAGAATTCACTGTCCGTCAGTTTTCAATTAAATGTCAGCCCGTGAAGAGAAGACTAGAAGAGAAAAGAGTCTAGTCCAGTCAGAATGGAGCGAATTTTAGGCAGCCATTTATTGTGAGTTGCTGTAATTGATTGTGAATACAAATGATTGTAAAAACAGTGTCAATAAATCCAATCATCAAATCCAAAACCCTATATTATTAGTCACGGTGCCATAAACTCGTGACAATATTCTAGGTATCAGTCTAAGACTGCAGAAGGGCCGCACCATAGCTCAAGCGGTTAGTCGCTGGCTTTCCACCGCGGCGGCCTGGGTTCGATCCCGGGGGTCTGGTCAAGTGGGATTTGTGGTGGACAAAGTGGCGCTGGGGCAGGGTTTCTCCGAGTACTTCGGTTACCCCTGCCAATCTTCATTCCACCAATTGCTCCACAATCACCCTCACCTATCATCTGGGGCTGGTACAATAGGCCAGAAGTGGCCGCAGTACAAGGGACTTAGTCCCAACCCACTAGCAATAAAAAAAATACTGTAGAAAAGAATCCACGTGAAAAAAAAAGAAAACTGCATGGAAATGATTACGTAATCTGCACAAGTGTATTCAGATAATAACGAAGTAGGATTACAAGCGTTTAAAGAGAACATTTTTGAGTGGTTAAATAAAAACTGCAATTGTGAATCGTGTAGCTGGAACGACCACTTACTGGAGAACATGAGACAGTAACCAACAGTCCGCGTTCCCACCCGATTTTCCTACACTGTCACTGTCTCTTGAACCTGTGACCAATTTCACGATCATTTCCGCACAACGGAGATCTCCCTTCTCCGTTACAGAAGCACAAGGTAATTAAACCCTGAGATCTAAGAGCCGTCAGTTACCTGCAATTGTGGAGACCTCTGAGCAAAATTATTAGTAAAAACTTTCCCGCCCAAAGTAGTTTCCAATGCCTCTGGTAGATGGGGAAAGTATCAAGGTACCGAGGGCCAACCTCGTTGGCTCAACGGGGCTGATAGCACGCACCGTCTACCGGTAGGGTATGGGGACAGTAGAAATTAAAGGGGGACGCACAATGGACCAATAACTGGTCTAAGTGCATGGGGAAACCCACCCCCTCCAATAATAATAATAATACCTGCAATTATTATTCAAGAGTACTGTTCATGAGATAAGTTGATTTTCAAACCAGACTGACAAGTCATTTTCTGTATTGCAACAAAGAGCTTTTGTATCGGCGAAGAGAAATGCTGCCAGAAACCCTGATGGAACTGAATCACTCTGAGGACACTATACAAGTATTTACTTCGCTGTCTGGCTGCCACTGAGAAAGCTAGCTATACTATAACACCACAGGTCTCATAACGATTTTCAGTATACTAAATATATCATGGCCGATCATAGTGGCCGCGCGGTCTAAGGTATGAAATGTCTTCGCCCGTTCGAACACTGGGATCGTGGATTCGAATCCCACTCGAGGTATATATATATCTGTGTGCGTTTATTCGGTGTTTGTGTTGCGGCCTTACGACGGGCTGATTCCCGTCCAAAGAGTCGTATCGTCTGTGTATAGAAAAAGAAATTTAAAAATCTGCCAAGATCCACAATGACTGTAGAGCCATAGAGAGACAGACAGACAGACAGACAGATAAAAATGGAACACGTATACACCACCTAAAACACAGAAATTATCATCTTCCCGTATAATTCGATAATATTTAATCTATGTAAAAGCAAAGGTGCCGGTCACGGTAGCCGAGCGGTCTAAGGCTTGTATTGTCTTCGCTCGCTTGGAAACCGGGATCGTGAGTTCGAATCCAAGACATGGATGTTTAGTTTGTGTCTGTGCGTTTTTCTGTGTTTGTATACAGGTAGAGGCCTTGCGACGAGTTGATCACCCGCCCAAGGAGTCCTACCGTATGTGTAAGATGTAGAAAAACCGAAGTGAACGGAGAAGTTCATGGAGGTAGGCCTAGGCCCACTGGGGCTGTAGTGCAAGGGGGGGGGGGGTAGCAAAGGTAATTTCTCCCTTATGCTTCATTAATTAAGCAGCTAGGCTTACTGAACTCACTTAATACAAAGCTGGGTGGCCACAGAGCAATTACGAAAATGGTGAATGGATAGATTCCAGCACCGTGATGGGACTCGAACACCAGTTTTCTACCAATAACTTTTCCTAGATACCATAGCTCGCATTTACCATTCATAATCCAGACACTATCTATCTATGGCTCTACAGCCATTTGTTGGAACTCGGCCTCTTTTTCAGTTTCTTAATTCTATTCGGTAAGGCTTCTTCGACGGGGGATCAGCCTGTCGCAAAGCTGCTACCTACACACAGAATAAACGCACACAAACATCAATGCCTCGACTGGGATTCGAACCCACGATCCCAGCGTTCGAGAGAGCGAAGACAGTTCATGCCTTAGACCGCGCGGCCACTGTGATCAGCCCCGAGACACAGTGCAATCTCTAAACAGCTTACGGCAGAAATGCACACATTAAATTACGGAATGCATATGAAATATTACAATTTGAAATGAATTAGGTATGCTACAAAGAACTGATATTTTGTCAGAAAAACGAAGAGTAATTAGTAGCCAACATATTGACTGGAATGGGGAAACGCTAAGCAATTAAGGAAATGCTAATACCATGCGGCAGCTCATTTTCTAACGCGAGCATGATTATTGTCGGAAATTGAAGGCGATCCCATCAAACCAGTCAACTAGTCAATCCCGAATGACTTTGACGATGGTGTATAACACCTTGTGTACTTTGAAATACCAGCTACCATTTGAATATTTGCAGTTAGCAGACTCGAACTGAAGTGAACTGAAGGAAACCCATACGAAGCAGTAGCGTGGAGAACAAAATGTACCAGAGGAAAATAAACAGCAAATGACCCGTTTGTTTAACCTTGATATTATTTGCATGTAGATTAACTCCGTTTGTAGAGTGATGGGTTACGAGCTGGACGGCCGAGGAATCAGAATTCGATTCCTGGCATGTTCAACAGAGTTTGTCTACTCCTGACCGCCTATGTGGCCCACCCGTGGCTTCTGCCCCAGACATAAAGGTGTAGGGGCACGAAGCTGACCTTTCACCTCCATATAGTGACGAGGTTAAGACTGGTAAAGCTGTACTTCTGCTTTTTCATACGCCTTCATGGCTGTTTCATTAATGAGGCAAGGGGGAAAAATTTAACTTTAGCTTTAAAATTAACTGCATCATTGCCGATATTTACATTTCAATCACAAATTAATTATCGGTTTATTTCAAACACACTCTGTCGTTTACACGTGCCATAATGTTGTGATTCTAAAGAAAATTCCGACAGGCAAGAAAGAAGCAAATAAAAAGAGAAATAATTAAAGGCCTAAATAATAAATATAACAACNTACGGAAAGTGCTACAGTGCGAAGCTTGAAGCCTGAGTGGTGAGGTGCATCACTGGTTCAAGAAAAGGAATACCAGGAAATAAACCTGTGACAAGAGATGATGATGATGATGATAATGATAATGATGATAATAATAATAATAATAATAACAAAGCGCATTATGTATGTCAGTGTCGGGAATAGAAATCTTGTTACATACGTTTAATTATAGAAATTAAAGACTGTATTTTAAACAAGTAATTAACGAAATTCTCCGTCTCAACGACGTCGCGCTCTATGTACGTAGAAGGGCAACGGTATTTTCATGACGTCATTTGCTCCGCACCTACGACTTTGTCACGTGTATCTGCTTCCTAGACATGGGATTTCCTTATCTTCAAGCGAGACGTTTTTGTTATTTCCAAGTCTCTGTTCCAAAGTGAACGAATGATGCTTTTAATAACTGATCACAATTCTAAACGAAAGCACAAATATTCGTAACAGATCTAAACGCCCTTTTCATGCATTCAACTACAAACGAAAGCACAAACATTCATAAAGGTTCTTAATGCTCTTTCCATAACTGCAGTTACAAACTCCATGGAGCTGAGCCCTTCCTGAGAGCCGCCAGTTGCTCAGCTACTCAGGAACTTCCCCCAAGGTTTATTACCGTGTTCATAAGAGCACTTCACTGGTCTTTATCCTGAGCCAGATCAAGCCAATCCATAACATCCCATTCTACCTAATATCCATCTTAATATTATTCTGCCGCTTATGTCTATGTCTTCCTAGTGGTCTCTTTCCTTACGGATTTCTTATCAAAATCCTGTATGCGTTCCTTCTCTCTCCTATTTGTACTACGTGCGCAGCCCATCTCATCCTCCTTGACTTGATCATTCTAATTATACTTGGAGAAGAGTACAAGTTACGAACCTCCTCATTATGCAGTTTTCTCCAACCTCCTGACACTTGAGTTTTGCTTAGTCAAAACATTTTCCTCAGTACCTTCTTCTAAAATAAGCTCAGTGTAGGTTCTTTTCTTAATGTCAGAGACCAAGTTTCACACCCATACAAACTTAGACATAATTACAGTTATGTACGTATGTTCTAATTATTACTTTGTTTAGACGCCTTCGGTTACAAATGAAACCACAAATATTTAAAACAAGCATAGAAGCCCTTACCAAATGTTACTTTATTAATTTCCACACTAGGTGTAAAAACAGGTTGCTGACATCCATAATGCCAAAAGATTAATTCTCTGCAGAATGCTCTGGACTGAATCTGCGTGCTGATGTCAGATTTGGTAGCGAATTTGTTTAAAAAATACTGAGTGCCGGAAGAGGAGGTTCTTTTTAAAATGAGTCCCCGGAACCCAGAAAGAGAACATGTGACGTATATCCACCCTCTCAGTTCTAGAAGATGAGGAAATAGATGCAAAGGGAAGAACGGCATTCATAACTTTACCTCTTGAGGTTTACACAAACTCTGGAATATTAACACTGATATAGAGGGCACCTGCTCCGAGAATTCGATTTGATAAAACATCGATTCACCTAACCGCATCAGGGTGAATATTTTGACACAAATTTTCTTCAGCCAATCGAATTGACATATGATATCAAAATGTCTATGTGCATGATCTTATTTTAATCGGCTTTTTGTTTAACTTGAAGAAGTATCAGCAAAAACAACAATTTCTTGGAAAGCCATATAATTGTAATTCTATTTTAGCGGGAATTTTGATGCTTGTTTTGATTGTCTAATATTTGTTTAACGACGCTTTCCGAACTATACTGCTAACACGCCTGCAGCCCTATATGTTGGATTATTTATGAATTGAAGAGGATGTGGAAATATGCTGTCATAACACGTCTCAGGAAGTGACTATAGGGACAAGAGCCCCAGTTACAGTAGTCATTCTCCTAACGGGAACCGAACAAGGTACCTACAACTCACAAAGTAATGTATTAACTACCATATCGTGATGTTTGACTCTATCAGGAAGAATGCATGAGAGTTCTCCAGTGCCATAATAGTAAAAACGCGTAACAAGATCTCCGGAGTCCTTACTTCATTCAAAATCTGAGTGATGAATTGTAAATGCTAAAGATCATCAGCACCTAGAGATACGGTAAATTTGTCCACCACTCCATGAAGAAGTGTGGACAAATGGAGGTACAGCTCCACCATTCTTGACCTCGATAACAGAAGGAGGTGAGTGGTCANCCTATCGTAACAAGCAGATTCTAAAGGGTTCTGACGATGGTGTATAACTCACAGTATAACTGGGTTTTGGGACTTTGCCCATCCTCCTGTATTCTAGAAACTAGAAAGAACTGTTTTGGGACTTTGCCCATCCTCCTGTATTCTAGAAACTAGAAAGAACTGTCAGACATTTAGACGAAATAATAAAGCGCTTTCTAGTTCCTAGAATACAGGAGGATGGACAATGTGCAAAAACCCAGTAATTCTGACCCACCTTATTTTTCGTGTGTCCTCAATCCTGGTAATATTGATGGTAGAAAATCAAATTTTTGGTGGTTCCTTCTAGTGGCATGATACTCCTTGTGTTTCCTAGAAATCCGTGCATCATCCTACCGATCCACGCTTATACGTAGCCTTAGACATAAGTATACATCTAAGAAATTGAAGTTAAATATGACAAGAAATAAACAATGCTTATCGAAAAGGGAGGGTTTATTTGATAGAAAAGTCTTACGTGGAAAAGAACTGGATAAGTTTGAATATTACTTACCCCTGAATGGTGCTGTATTCATTACACATGTGCTCTGCTTGTCATCCACACGAACACAGGGATGGGGCCGCACTAGGAACCGGTTGTGAAGGGAACAAGTTAGAGCAGTCCCACTGCAACACAGAATGAGCCAGTCCACTGCCGTACTGAATACTTAGAACACGAATAGAATTGTTCAGCAAACACAAGAAATGTGTCGCACCACATGACATAAAACTCAATAGAGATAAGTAAATTTCTTCACAAACGCAAGACTCAGCCCAATACAGATAAGAGGTTTTGGTTGATGGTGTGAGCTGCTTGAAAAGGCACAACTTGTGTTTTCACGTAACAATTAAAGAAGGTGATGATAGAGCCTATTATTAGTCTGGTGATAATTATACAAAGTATTACATGCCAGGCACGAAAAGATTTGTAACAATGTAAAAGGTTTCCATGCTAATTGGGTGGCTTGTTGTCAAGCCATGACGCATTGTCAGTTTGCAAATGCAGGAGACGGCCATCTTGTACTCAGATCTTGGCCTCAGCATAGTTCAGTTTGTTAGTCGTTTGCTTCACACCGCGGCGGTCCGGGTTCGAGCCAGGGGTCATGTCTTATGGGATTTGTGGTGGTCAAAGTGGTACTGGGGCAGGTTTTCTCAGAGTACTTCGGGTCCCCCTGCCAATTTTTATTCCATCGACTCCTCCGTACTCATCCTAATCTATTATCCGAGGCTGGTACAATAGGCCAAACAGAGGCCGAAGTACCAAGTGGACTCAGTCTCACCCCCGCCCCAAGAAACCAAAAAGGGAAATCTTGTGCGAATATGTTTAATAAGCAGCCGCAGACAACAGAGGGATGGTCTCCAGGTTTAGGGCTTGGCGATGGATAAGGAAATTATAGTGTGACGAAATATTACAAGGGGCCCCAAATTTGGAGTGCTTGGGCGTGGAAATGCCTCAGGATATGGGCCAGGGCCGTGTTATTTTGAACCTTCAGAGGGAGATTGTTGGCTAGGTGAGTGGCTATTTACTTCTTCACGAAGAGAACCAGTCAGTTGGACGCGAAGTACTGGTAGCTTCAAACTACGGACGAGGCGTAGAGGCTGAACACTAGACAGAAGAAACGCTCTGGATCATATCACAAGAGAGATGATATGGTTTACTTTTTTTAAGCAGATCTATGTAACTTAATACCTGTTCCTGAAAAGAGTCTCTCATCAGTGAAGAAAGCAGTCCTCTGGGATGTGGCGCCGTGTAGATGTGGCGAAGTTTCGGAGGAACGTATCGCCTCCATCTTCAGGGTAGAAGGAAAAAATAAGAAAATCCGCAAGCGAAGAAAGAGTGAGAGTAGGTGCAAGCAGACTAATATCGCTTGAGGATTTTCTTATTTTTTACTTCTACCATAAAGATGGAGGCGATACGTTCCTCCGAAACGTCGGTTAACACCACATTCCAGAAGACTGCTTTCTTCATAGTCACCACCGTGAAAACCTCAAATCTTACGTAGTCTCTCATCATTTTGTTAACTCCAAGGACCAGAATCACTACCTTGCCTTGTATTGAGTCCGAAGTTTCGTTGAAATACTCACCATGACCCCGTACGAAATCCAGTGTAACATTTCGTAACATGCTGGTTTTCACGGTGAGGGGTTGTTAGCTCTGGCGCAACCTGCATAATGGAGAACTACCCCAAGTTGTGTGTCCGATACAGGTTTCATTATTGTCTATTATTCTTAGTGGAGTGACACTGAGACCGCTTGGCACTAAAACCACTTCTGGACTATTGTACGAGCCCAAGATGACAGATGATGGTGATTGTGGAGCAATTGGTGGAATGAAGTTTGGCAGGAGAACCCGAAGTACTCAGAGAAAACCTACCCCAGTGCCACTTCGTCCACCACAAATCCCACATGACGAGACCCGGGCTCGAAACAGGGCCGCCGCGGTGGGAAGCCAGCGACTAACCGCCTGAGCTACGGCATGGCCGTTCTCAGGCAGGTTATTCAGTATATTCGCAGCTAACCCCCCTTTTCTAAATACCGTTTCCTCATTTCTCAACCTCAAGACGTGGTAAGCCGGAAGGAGCAGGTCAACCTGTTGACAATGAAAATAAAACTGAGACGCGATAAGCTCGAATGACACGGAAAAAGCAACACAATAATTTTAAACCATGAGCGAGGAATTGGGTAACTTTTTAACATTGAACTAATTATCTGATGCTTTCATGGTAAAGCGCGAAAGTTCAGTTCGCCAGCGCATCCGGCTGTGAGCCAGTTCCATCCAGTTCACATTCACATAATGTGCTTCAGTTTCTTGGGGTGGGGTGAGACTGAGTCCACTTGGTGCGTCGGCCACTAATTGGCCTATTGTACCAGCCCCAGATGATAGATGATGATGATGAACGTGGAGCGTTCCGTGGAATGAGGATTGGAAAGGGAAACCGAAGTACTCGGAGAAAACCTGCCGCAGCGCCATTCTGTCTACCACAAATCTCACATGACCAGACCCGGGCTCGTCCCCGGGCCGCCACGGTGGGAAGCCAGAGACTAACAGCTTGAGCTATGGGGCGGCCCTAGTAATGCACTTTATTGAGGTATGGTCTGAGCTATTTAGAGCGTCGTTAAATAAACATAAATAAACCGAATACAAAAATCCATTTCAGTTGCCCTGCCATCTCATTTTTAATTTTTCAAGTGATCAATTTGTAAGAGGCTTCTCAATTGAATTTCTGTATACATTCCTTGTATTCCCATTCTTTCTAAATGTTCAGCCCATTGCAGAGTGCTTGACTTCACTATCATAACGGTAAGAGTTTATCTGTAACTTACCTATCCCATTTTTGACGTAATTTTAAACTACAAGACAGCATAACATAACAACACAGAACTTTAATCAGCAACTAGCCTGCAGTCAACCATCATGCACCAAATCATCCCTATCATTCACTTCCCCCAAAACCCTCACCTACAGACTACATAAAATTCGTGCTACATTGTGGCGTAGTTAAGATTTTGTTTATATGTTATACAGGAAGCAGCACACAGTAGAATCGTGGTCCTATGCATACTACATGCCCAGCCCATCTCATCCTTTGTAATAATCTTCACAGGCAGCTGAGGAATATGTGAAGGGTACGGAAATGAACTGCTTCGGCGCTGCTTGGAACATATCCAAACTAACGAGATGCAATGCACGTATTCCTGAGAATGTAGAACATTCACCAAGTTAACTTCGTTACTTATCATTAGTAAAGGTCAATAACTTGGGTGAGCAAGGTCAGAGGTCGCTTGGAACTGTGTTGCTACGCGCCACGTGGCTTCGTATGGCTGAGGGGAAAACAGTCATACGAATCTAAACTTGTCAGTAACATACTATACAAAACATTACGCAGTCTAGGCTGGACCAAAACTAATATTTCTGTTTCTTGATTTGTAATACTGGGCAGGGTAATCTATGTGTGTGAATTTACATGTCATGCCTCGCCGTGGTATTTATAACATACAATTCTTGTTTCATTTGGGGGAGGGGAGTTTATGTTTCTTCTCTAGGCTCTCTTAGACTGAAATATTCTATTGGTGTCCATATTATCTAAGTTTCCCAAAGCTGGAAACCTGTTTGAGATATTAATCTGATAATGTCTTTTTCCTTCCACCTCGTTCATTTTCTTGAGACTGAATCGCTTACCATGAGATTTATGCATTGCTCGTTTATTTACGGACAGTCTCTCCCTAACTTTTGCAGTCAGCGCAGATGCCGTCTACTACCACCTATTATTGCGTGATCAAGCTCATCCAAATGAATTTATAAATGTTACGATATGTCAAATTGCATTATTGACAAAATTTTGGTTGTCACTCCATCATAATGCAAAGTATCGTTCCAAATTGTCAGTTTGAAAATATCTTTTTTACATAATTTGGCATCGAAATTTTTCGACAAAATTTTAATTTGGAACTGAGGGGCTTGATCAAACACACACTCTGGTTCCTCATGGTAGCTATCCTTCCTCCCATAAGATAAACTGACGAAATATATATATATATTTGGGGTGTTATAGAGCTAACTCTCCCAAATTTTCTCTTCTCATTAAATTTAATATCAAAATTACGTACAATTATTTCTCTGTGGATGCTACATGCTCTACCAGTTTATATTTCTGGTTTCTATTACTGCAAGAATACGACATAAAGACTATACAATAAGAAGTTCCTCATTAGGTAATTTTTTCCTTTCCACGTGCTTTCATTTCTCTTCAATCTAAATATTCTTCTCAGTATTCATACTTTAGCAAATTCTGTTATTCTCTTAGCGTAAGAGATAAATATTTATACGCGCAAAAGAGATCAGTTTTAAATATTTTAATTTTTAGTATCTTTTGGAGAAGGAGAGAATATGAAAGTTTCTGAACACACTCACTCACTCACGGAACTGAGTCCAACCACCTACTCCTTGGTCTTCCAAGTGGTCTCCTTCCATCCGGCTTTCCCACAAATATCTTGTATGCTTTCCTTCTTTCCACATACGTGCTACATGCCCTGCCCATTTTCATCCACCTTGACCTGATCACTCTAATTATACTTGGAGAAGAGTACCAGTTATGAAGCTCCTCATTATGCAGTTTTCTCCAACCTCCTGTCGCTTCATCTCTCTTCGGTCCAAATATTCTCCTCAACACCCTGCTCTCAAACATGCTCTCTTCATGGAGTGTAACACCGATACCTTCAACAGCTGCAATTCTTCGCACACTGATTCCATGATGTTCTTTCACTCTTCTCAATATACGAATTTCTCGAAAACTCTCCTGCGTCTCAGCAGGCATTGACTCACGGACATACACCTACTGGGAACTTTAGCTTATAAGTGAGTACTATATACCCCCAAAGCCAGTAAGCACTATTTAACACACTGTATAAAAACTTTATGCAGGCAGCACGCGAAGTATTACAAAAACGTGAAAAAACTGATGTTCCCAATATATGTCAAGGCAAAGCAAAACATAACCGGTTTAACTTGTCTGATGTAAATCTTACGGCCGTTCAAGTGGCTAAGTTCCCGTTGTAGCGTAATAAACGTATGACATGGCATAATCTGCTGTATTAAGCCTGGACTGATAGGTCTTGTACACACATATACAGTACCTAGTAATTTATGGATTTGCTTAAAATTAGAAACATGAAACTATACCACGTACAGTGGCAATGAATCTAACACGAACTAGAGAAAGGACTGAACCGTCCGCTCGTCGGAGAGGCCGTCACATGACTATAAACACTAGAATCATATAAACAATTGAAGAAAGACATCTGGCCTTAAACCCCAAAATGGACTGGTGGCCAAGACGTGTTGACCGACCGACTTGGTCTTCGATGCAAAATAATCATGGAGACGGACATGCGGCCAGCTACTAGAGTTAGTCTACGCATCTGGCAGAACAAGGCAGTCGTCAATTGCATGTACTTATAAAACAAGAATTTTAATTAAATTTAACTCATACTGTCTAATTAATTTTAGTAACACAACTTACTTTACCGCGCCATAGCTCAAGCGGTTAGTCGCTGGCTTCCCACCACGGCGGCCCGGGTTCGATCCCGGGTCTGGTCAAGTGGTATTTA
>NW_019741974.1:1631697-1673531 GCF_002891405.2 Cryptotermes secundus | reverse complement strand
GCAGGTTTTCTCCTAGTACTTCGGTTTCTCCTGCCAATCTTCATTCCACCAATTACTCCACAATCACCCTCACCTATCATCTGGGGCTGATACAATAGGCCAGAAGTGGCTGCAGTACAAGGGACTTAGTCCCACCCCACTAGCATTAAAAAAAAACACAACTTACTTTAATTATATTAATAATATTTTAGTTCACCTTCAGTTTCTAGTGGTATAAATCCGTTTATTACAACCTATGTTCATTATACATGTAAGGTATTTTTTTTGTATTGTTGGCTGCACCATCCAATAATGTCTAGTAATGGGTAAAACATGTAAAGACAATCTCTCATATTCCCATATTAAACTTGTTACAGTTGATGGACCTTCCTGTGTTCGGAAGTTTAAAGGTCCTTACAGAGAGAATGACGTAGAGTTAACAACAGGTGGTCCTTCAGCATGACGGTATAAACTGAATCCATTTAACACTGGGACTCAGTAAAGACATGTTTAATTAATTAAATTGTTTACAAGCCACCATATGATGGTCCATATGATTGAAACATATAGTTGTAACGAGACTATATAATTAATTACACCATTGATATTTTATGTTTTAATCGATTTTATTAAAATTAGACTCAATTTACCTCGTCGTGTCAACGGCCTCAATATGTTTTTGTTAACACACAGCAGGATGCAAAAAATGAAATTCACTTTTAGACGATACTCACATGGACAGTAAAGCTCGCGGTGTGGCGCTGGGCCTGTATGAAAGTCTCAGAGAGATTTGGGCGGAGAACGAAGAGCCCATAGAGCACAGGCTGAAAATAGCTGTATAATAACTAACTGGCCTATCTTTCTGGAATTCTGTATCCGCGACGTTGCCCAACAGTAATTTTACATACATGTAGCATGTCACACACAGTAGCTACATGTCCTCCTTCATACTGTCACGTGTAGTGTAGTGTAGTGTTGATAGCTCCAGTCGCAGCCGGGCGGCAGACTTCACCGCAAGCACTTTCGACAAACTGGTGTTGGCTTTGAGCACACTACATAACGTGAAGTCCGTATAAACTGCTCTGTCCAACGCACGTTTCGTTCAATTCACTAATTCCAGTCAAGATCTGGTGTGGCTGATTTATCTGGAAGACAATTTCTGAACCTGCTCAAGCTGGTGCTCCCACGGATTACTTCTTGTCTTCTACCCTGAAGATGGAGGCAATACGTTCCTCCGAAACGTCGGTTACAATATCTACACGGCGCCACATCCCAGAAAACGGCTTTCTTCGTAGTCACCGCCGTGAAAACCTCAAATCTTAACATAATTTCTGTAGTTTCAATACAAAACCTAATTTTGTAGTACACTCAACAGATCACTCCTGAACCAACTGTCAGTCACCCCACTGATCTCTACTCTCAGTCAAGAAGACAAATTCTTGATTGGTATTCGTTCCAGCGGGAACTGCAGTCCATCAGTCCCTTGTTAACGTCTGCCAGTGTACGCGTTGTAGCGTTGCGTGTTTACAGTTGCCACCTAGGCAACGGTGTATTCACTGTTCCTTGTTGCATGGGAAACAGCTACTGAGCCGTTGTCTAGCAAAGGATGTCTCCGTATGCACTGTCTCGGAAACGTGTTTTTAACAAGTCAGTGTCCAGCAATGGCGGCACGCCACAGTATTATTTGAATATTAAATTATGAAGTACCTCGTTTTGCGTGGTCACTCACCGATCGAATGTTTATAAGGAATCACAAACGTAAGTCTGAAAGCAAATTTTCTGCCCCCCCAAAGAAAACTGGTTGTCCTTCTCCTCTTAGAAGATTCTGGTGACGTTCAAGCACGTGTGTAACTCTGCGCAACCTCCTATTGGAATCTGACCTTCTCTGTAACGACCCGTGAAAGCCCAATTTTTAGCATACATTCCTAAAATAGGCTTATACGATTTCCGTTCTGTGTGTCTGTGAATCCCGCCTATCAACTTTTGAATGCCTGAACCAATCTTCATGAAACTCGGTATGTATATCATGGCACCTGAGTTCATCTCAACTGCCTACTTCATAAATCCTTCCCATCACTCTGTGTGTACGTGTATCCCTATGTATTGTTGCTAGGTAACGGCTCGGTAGACACGTTCCTGTGGCAAGCAATACACGCAACAATTAAACAATTCTTGGACGAGTCGTTTTCTGTATGATTCATGTCGTATCAAAGGGAGTGTGTTGCTCTGTGTATCCCGTTATGGTTGCTAGGCAATAGTTTCGTGAACGCGTTAAAGCGGCGACGAAGAATGCTGGAGGCATTGTTTTCTATATGGTCCGTACCGTACCAACGTAAAGTAGGCGGTTAGTTCTTTCCAGAACTTCTTGTTTCGTACTGAGAGGTCGTACCCACGTGTCCAGTCCCTTAGCTGGTGAAACACCCGTTATCGGTTGCCTGGGTGACATGAATTTGTGTAGTGAGCAAGAATATATTTCGAGTGTAATTTCACCTACGCGGCTGTTACGTGCGCAGTGTGCACACCCTTGCTCAGGAGTTTCCGCCTCCCACGTCAGTAAAAGCACTCAGGTCCTTGCGTTAACTCAAACATGTCAGGAACAGGCGTTCTTTGCAGAGAGCTGGAGAGACGCGAGGAACTGCCGGCGTCCCACTATGACACGGAAGTAATACAAAATGATGTAACTTAGGCGGGGAGTGGGGATGCATCACTTCACGTGAGGCAGAGGGGAGAGGGCAGCAGGTTTATATTTAGGTGGTGACGCAAGATAACGGAACTCCATAAAGACGACGATGATGATGATGACGGCATATGGTACAGTGAAGTCAACAGAATAATGTTCATGAGGCAAGTTCCTGCTGATTTTATTGTCTGTTTTTACAGCCTACGGTGATGTAATCGTACAAGGACTTCTTTACACCAGCTGCTAATCACAGCATACGACAAAGATGGAAAGACTGAAGAAATTATAAGAAAAAGAGACGGACAAGGGGAAAGGAGTAATGAAAAAGGAAGGTTATGAGTAAATTAGGGAAAAAGAATGGAGAAAGTGAACGAAAAATGAAAAAGGCAGAAAATGTAAGAACGAAACAACAAGAAAACTGAGGAAGATTGAAGCAAGAAGTGCCAGAAAATGGAAGGAAAAAACCATTTGATAGATGAACAAATAAAGAGTATATATCAGTTAAAGAAACAAAAGACAGAAAGGAAGGAAGGGAACAGAAATGGAGAACGAGAAAAGGATTAATAAAGGTAACAGAAATGGAGAACGAGAAAAGATAAGATGTAGAACAAAATAAAAGAGGAGCAAGGGAGGGAGGAAGAAGGAAAGAAAAATGAACGATGAAACAGAAGAAGAGAAGGTAGGAAAGAAGAGAAATAGGGAACGGAATGAAGAAGTGATGAAAAAGGGAAGGAAACAGACAAGGAGTGACATCTATTTAAATACCACGAAGCTGTTGAACTTAGTCACATGTGAGTGTGTTAGCAGGAAACCCCAAGTTGGTGAGGAAACGGAAGTGCATTTTATTGTTTACTGGGCAACATAACCTAACATTTGTCTCCCAGAATCCCCATTTAGCGACAATGCTGCTATTGTTTACTTAATGGAAAGCAGTCGTGTCGCTAACAACATATTTGTTGCTGCAATGAAAGTACATTAGTCCTGTATGCAGACAGAAAGCAACAAATAGAGTCAGAACTACGTATGCTGTGAACTGTAGCAATCTACAGTCTACCGCTCTTCCATGTGATTACGAAATCACGTAGACACGGCAACGAAGAAGACAGACAGTGCCCCCCCCCCAATTAACACTGTGCGATAAAAGATTGCTTGGTATGCGTTTGTCCCGCGTTTCTCTCTTCAAGTAGGTCACGGCCGTTTCTTGACCAACGGCCGTAAATTGCTGGCGCAGCAGCGTCGCTTATAACCTGACCTGACCTGTATTGCTGACTTGTTCTATATCTGAGGCAGACGCCTCCATGGATTTTGTAGAATTGCAAATAAATGAATGAATGAATGAATGAATGAAAAGAAAAGTCAACGCTACCGACCGTTCTCAGCTGAAAGCTCTACATAATTTCTGTCACCTCCAAATGAATAATTTCCAGGACAGACATAATTGTATTTCTTGTTCAAAATGTGTTTGACTATATGTAATAATATTTCGAGCAGGCAACTAAACGAAAGGAAAATCACTTGTGTTCAACCAGATCTACGGTGTGGGATTTTGGTCTTCATCGTATTGTGACATGACGGTTAAACTCCGGAAAAGCAAACCCAGAGAAGACATCTACTACTAGGTAACGGCGAGGTTAAAACGTTTCCGCTGCAACGAATAAACACACAGCAGAGGAATTGTTGGAAGCGGTGTTTTCTATGCGATCCGTGCCGAGACTATATAGCGACTGCCATCGGGAGGTCAGTGGGTCCCCTGCGTGAAGGCGGGTTCGAATTTCGCTACCGTAGCCTGTGAGTCATAGCAGGGATATAAATACGGGGACTTGGTGCTCCAGGGTGGGGGGGGGGGGTCTCGTGAGACAGTAAAATATGGTGATGAGTCCAGCGGGAATATCTGCAATGGCGAGGGCCAGCAGCACTTGTAAACGGCAGACCCGTCCTCTCGTAAGAGAGGGCATCCCACATCAACACACCCACAACTGTCTGACAGAAATAAAAATCTGGTCTTGGGCCCCAGTTGGGTGCTTGACAGCAAGTAGACTAGCCGACTGACCGTCGGCCGTAACATAACTTTGATTTTTTTATTCAATGGGTTAGATGCGAGAGAGTCGCCAGCCAGCGAGGACAGGAGCCGTTGAACACGTAAGCTAAACCGTAACCTAGCAACGGCTAGTGAAAACGAACTGAGAAGAATTAACGTATACAGTAATAAATTGTAAAGTGTCTCAATTAGCGATAGCGTCATAATTATTTGTAGTTACGAGTTAAAAATGCTCAATACACCCAATCTCCGTGTCTCGTTTCTAACGTGTGACGTGACGGTATGTTGAAAATGATCTCGTAAATTTCCAATGAAGATTTAACGGTCTGCTTTAATATCTATAGATGCTGTACCTTCAGGTATGTATTAGTTTACTTAACATTTCTCAGCACGCCGATATATTCTTCATCAGATCAATGTGTAATATGAAGGTGAAGTGTTTCTTGAGAAGTTGTTACTTGCTCAATTTGCCAAGAAATATGGGATTCTAAACTTCATTACATGTTCACAAAGTTTCCTCCGTTGGCCCTTATCCCGATCCGAATGGATACAATCCATAACCTCACTTTCTATTTCCTTAAAATCCGTTTAATAATATTGTCCACAGTACGGCTTGGTCTTAAAAACGGGCTCTTCATTTTAGGTTCTTCCGACCAAATTCTGTATGCATTTCTCATCTCTTTTACGCGTGCTACATATCTCACCCAATCCTTAAACTGATCGCCCGAATATTATGAAGGTTTTACTCTCCCTTAGCCTCCGTCCCAAAGATTCTCGTGCCCGCCAGCAGAACAGGAGATATGTATGCCACAACTTTTCTCAGGGATACAGGCGCTAAGTTGACCGGGATTGGAACGCACTTCGGGAGTTACGAATCACAGGATCTCCAGAACATAACACCGTGCCCACTCACTACTCGCTGTACACGTGCACTAATCCTGCTGTATTTTTATTATTATTGCTAGTCGGGTGGGACTAAGTCCCTTGCACTGCGGCCACTTCTGGCCTATTGTACCAGCCCCAGATGATAGGTGAGGGTGATTGTGGAGCAATTGGTGGAATGAAGATTGGCAGGGGAAACCGAAGTACTCGGAGGAAACCTGTCCCAGCCCCACTTTGTCCACCACAAATCCCACATAACCAGACACGGGATCGAAGCCGGGCAGCAGCGGTGGGAAGCCAGCGACTAACCGCTTGAGCTATGGCGCGGCCTCCTCAGCACCATGTTGTCAAACATCGTGACTCTGTCTACTTCTCTTAGAGGCTAAAATTGAAATTGGTCATCATGATCCAACCGGTCCCAATTAGAAATCTTGCAGCGGGGCCCGGCGGTTAAACTCCACTAATGCCAAAGCCACTGCCTACTGTGATTCAGAACATGAAAGTGAGCTAGGAGAAGTTGCTGTCTTCCTCATGGTTAAGAAAATTAATATGATTAAGTAAAATCACGCTGGACGTCTGACGTAAGAACTGTGCGAGACTCCCAATTTTATCTCGAAACTAAATTCGGGTGTCATGCAATTGGTTCTGCAACTAGTACATGCACACACGCACAGCTCTTGAAGCGGCTTCGAATCTTGACAAATCTAGTAGGATTTGCACGGATCAAGTTTTTCGTAGTTCTGCCACTGTACCATTGACTATCTAAGAACATTCTTTTCCCCCAAAACAGAACCAAGATCTCTTTCCCGCAATCATTTTCCCTTTCATCTACCTGCCTACCTGCCTGCTTGTCTGTCTATCCATGGCTCTACCGTCCTTTGTTTGACCTTGGCCGCCTTTTCACTTTCCTAATCCGATACACAGTCGGTAGTACTCCTTGGACGAGGGATCAGCCCATCGCAAGGCCGCTACCTACACACAGAACAACACAAACACAGAATAAATGCACACAGAGATCCATGCCTTGAGTTGGATTCGAACCGACTATCCCAGCGTTCTAGCGAGCGAAGACAGTTCATGCCTTAGGGCCCCCATACACACACAGTTTGGCCTCCAGTTCGGCCTGCACAGTTGAAGACTGAAAGGCAAAACTGACGTGTGTGGTGCGGCCGGCCGACCAATCGTTTGGACTGTTGGCCTGTGGGAAACCCGTCAGTCCGTCAGTTCTGCCTGCAGGACCGTAGCACGTGACGTGTGTGACTCAACATTATAGGCTGGAAGACCGTGATTGTGGCATGAAGCCTGCCGCTTTATCTGCGCGTGTATGGGGAGGAAAGGGAGGGGGTAAACTGTCACAGTTTTGCCTGTAAGGTCGATCGGAAGGCCAAACTGTGTGTGTATGGGGGGCCTTACACCGCGCGGCCACTGTGACTGGCTTTTCCTTTTCATCCGACTCTAAATAACATCTAGGCAAAAGGAAAAGGTACATTTTTCTTTCCGCTTAATTAATTAGGCACCGAATCTCACTTTTCATTCACGTCTCTTTTCACTCCGAATTTTAAACCATTTACTAATCATGCATGCTGCTACTATGGAGTAGATTGTAAATTTGCAAGAAATAAAATTAAAAAAAATATCTTTTCAGGGTCATTAGGCTTAATATCAGAAGGAATTAATTTAACTGGATGAGCGCCAATGTGAAATGCACTCCCATAAATGCAATTAAGGGTAGGTAAACAAAACCAGGGCGGACGGACTAGGAAGGCGGATAGCATGACATACCTCAAGGGCATTACGTCTAAACCTACCAGAATCAGCGGTATTGACATTGGTATAATCCCCGCTGGAATGTACCACGAAGCACTTATGAAGAAATACATAGAGACGCATGTCAAAATTCACTGTTCATTTATGTACAGCACAGTGGCAAAATTATAGTCTCGAATCTTGCAATTAAATTAAATTCCGTGCATACAAATTTCATCTGAATGCAATATCGTATTATGCTCGTCACTTCCTTTAATGATTTGTGTTCCTCTAGTCCAATTTGAAACTTCAATACAGAAATTTAGCGATGGCGAGCAGCACCTGGCGCTCAATGATCTCCAGGTTTCAGAGCTAGATATTCGAAAAAAGAAAAGCTTCGACCAAAATGCGAACTTTTTCAGATAATACGTCATTTTCTCAACCTACAGGCTACATTAAAAGTGGGAAACTATGTCATAATTGAAGAAAGCAGTCTTCTGGGATTTGGCACCGTGTATATGTGGTGTTAACCGACGTTTCGGAGGAACGTATCGCCTCCATCTTCAGGGTAGAAGAAAAAATATATAAGAAATCTGCAAGCAAAGAGACCGTGAGAACCGGCGATACGTTCCTCCGAAACGTCGGTTAACACCACATATACACGGTGCCAAATCCCAGAAGACTGCTTTCTTCATAGTCACCGCCGTGAAAGCCTCAAATCTTACATATGTCATAATTGCCTTCCTTACCTGTTTGGCACAGAAATCGCCAGAGAAAATGTTCATGTGAAATTTATGGAACTTATTGAATAAAGGTTTGAATTCCTCGTAGAAGCTGTCCTTCACATCGTCAATTTTATCTTCTGTTACGGCATGAATATTCAGAACCGTATCACACGAGCGATCTCTTAGTATTAGGTATGATATTCTATCGCTAACAAACTCCACCATCTTATCTGCTGGTATGATTCACTTATGTACGAAAAAACCTGTACCAAATTCATAATTCTCGCTCCCTTTTCCATAGAAAAATGTATAGTCGCCTCCTGATTCGGTGCCACCTCCGTCCTTTCTGACCTCCTGTACCCCCGCTAAATCTAACTTATATTTCGATATTCTTTCTGCCACTGCCCCGAGCGAACCTGCCCTATACAAACTTCGAACATTCCAAGTACAAAACTTCATATCCATTTTCTTCAGCTTAGGTCGCTTATCGAAATAATCCGTCCATGTCCGAGGACATTCTTAACAAGTTTATTTTTTATTCTGAGGAGTTATTAGCCCCATGCCCAATCGCAAAGCTGGAGGACCACCTCTTGTCGGATGTCTGCTACTGCTTATTCAATATATTCGCAGCTACCCTTCATACCTGGAGGGCGTCTCCTCCAACCGCAACCTGAGGACGCGCCATGCCGTGGTGACAGGGACCCACCTAACGTGGGTAGACCTAACATACCAAAGAAAAATGAAATCATCAATTATCTTCTTTACTTTTAAGATGTTAGATTACTTAGAATTTAAGTCTATGCTGCTGTTGTTGATAATGATGAAGACGACATTGACGCGGAAAAGTTTTCTTCCGTCTGTACCCACACTGCAATGAGCGAGTACATAAGGGTAAATACAGCGATTGACGAATACTGAATAAAAAAGTAAGTAAACGTAAGGACAGGTATCCCTGTAGCAGGCCGTGGAGGAGCATAGGGATGTGAGACGTAGAGGTTCCCACATTTTCTAGTCAATCGGCCCACAGATGGAGGCAAGGTTGTGAGCCCTACATGCCGGCCTCGCTTTACCCCCAAGAATATTCCAAGAGTATTCCTGGTACTCATTTCTGTTACAGGCTGAGTCGACCCCAGGGCCATAGTGCGACTGGAAGGATTAGGTCAATTGAAAAAATCCAATGACCTCATCGGGACTTGAACCAACGACCTTCCGGCTTGTAGCATAGTGCCTCAACCAACTACGCTATCACGTGCCCCAACGAATACTGAATACAAATGGAAAACAATGGAAACATGAAATGGCGGTTAGTCAAGCAATGCTGTATTTATCATTGAAACTGCTGCCTTCCGGAATAACATTTGCTCTCCCATAGCGCAATGTTAATCAACAATGTCACCGTATAAATTGTAAACGAAATATTACCCATAGACTCAGTGGTGTTTCGGCTTGCCGCATGAGGCGCTCTAGGGCGTTAGTTTGTTTTGGACAGCGTCCAGATTCTGAGGTATATTTAATGCCTATGACTTTTCGAAAGCTGGATCCTATCCCATCTTCAGGTGGCCGATTATCACTGCACTGGCTATATTTTGTCCTTTTATTTTAAACTCTTGTTAAAGGAGCCGATGACAGTAGCCGCACGGTCTTAGGCATGAACTGTCTTCGCTCGCTTGAACACTGGGATCATGGGCTCGAATCTCACTCAAGGCATGGATGTTTGTCTACGTGTATTCTGTGTGTCTGTTGTTCTGTGTGGGCAGCGACCTTGCGACGGGCTCAAACCCATCCAAGGAGTCCTACCGACTCTCTTAGGATCCCTAGGATTAAGTGAAACGAAGCGTTTTATGGATGATGTATGCTCCAGAGGCTCCAGAGTGGGGGCAAGAGGGGTGGGAGGAGAAAAAGAGAGTTGTCGTAGGAAAGACTTCATTCCGGTTTAAGCCTAAATATACGCGTATGGAGTGGGGAAGGGGAAACAGGCTTTGCATGCTGGTTCCTCGCATTCAGGGTATACAATT
This sequence comes from Cryptotermes secundus, assembly GCF_002891405.2. Classification (NCBI taxonomy): domain Eukaryota; kingdom Metazoa; phylum Arthropoda; class Insecta; order Blattodea; family Kalotermitidae; genus Cryptotermes; species Cryptotermes secundus. The sequence continues at coordinate 1,663,466 of NW_019741974.1, read as the reverse complement.
GAAAAAAAAAAATCCAATGACATCATCGGGACTTGAACCCGCGACCTTCCGGCTTGTAGCATAGTGCTCCCAACGAAGTATTAGGAAAATAAATGAAGTCAAGACAGAAAAAAACTACACAACAAAGAGCTTTATAGCAGAAGCCATTTGGAAGACTAGCGCGTAGATTTGAATATAATATTGAAACGGGTCTAAAGGAAATGGGGTATGGAGGCATGGCCTCAGGATAGGAACCAGTGGTCAGCTGTTATGAGTATAGAAATAATTATAAGGACACCATTAGGGCCAATAATATGTTGACCAGCTGAGCGACTGTTGGACTCGTCAAGAAGAAATCTGTTCCATGAAGTTTGCTATTAAGCATCATATTGTCTCGAGTTTATGGCTCCGTTCTGGCTTCGATCACTGGACTTATTGACACCTTCTTTAGAATCTCTCTTAATCACAACCAATTACAGTATCTCACAATCAATGACAGCCTAAGGCCCGCTCCATTCTGGCTGGACTACGACTTCTCTTGTGGCAGACTTGGTTCTGATTTACGAATGGTTTACGAATGAATTATGAACGCCGAATGAAAGCGTTCAGAGTCACAGTCAGAGTCACTTCGCGACTGGCGGTTTACCGCCAATCAGTTCGCCTTGGCTTGAGACTCACAACCAATAATTTTATTTCCAAACTGGACACTAGCGGTTCCGCCCTTTACCCCCAGGAAGATTCCTGGTACTCATTTCTGTTAGAGGCTGAGTCGTCTCCAGGGACACAGGGCGAAGGAGAATACTAAACATGTGAATTCAGTAAGTACTGATCAGTTGGAATCCTCCACCTTCAGTGGCTGGAGGATAGTTTACATGGAACCTAACTCATGCACAGTACACAAATATATATTTTTTAAAAAGAAGAAAAGTTTAGGGTTCGTAATTCCTTGAGAATCTTTTGTACGAGAACAATTTTATAGATTTATTTTTGTTTTCTTTTCGATAGCAGTTCGGAAAGCAGCGCATGGACACCTTTGAGGCCGAAAAAGGGGGAAGTTAGGTATTTCTTGAGATGTAACTTGTATAAGAAATTTAAAGCGGCTCGAGGTAGCGTATTTGGTAGAGGCACTATACTAAAAGCCGGAAGATCACAGGTTTGATTCCCGCTGAGGCTACTGGATTTTCAATTGACATAATCCTTCTAGCAGGAGATGATGAGTAAAATGGAGGAGCGAAGGAAATGGAAGAATGTCAACAATGAAGAAGGCAGGAGGAAATACAGGAGACTGAGGAATGAATTGAAAAGAGCCACGGACAGGGCCAAAAAGGAATATCTTGAGAAGATATGTAATGAGATTATAGAATTTCAAAGGACAGGACGTTATGATTTGATGTACATGAAGACAAAAGAACTAGGATGGAAAGAGAATCATGGGATTCAAAATGTTGGCATCGAAGACTCCCAGGGGAATAGAATAGTAGATCAGAGGCAAGTGCTGAAAATTTGGGAAAATTATATTTCAGAACTATATGATCGACCTAATCGGCCAGAAACCTTAGAAGTTGAACCGGAAGAAGAAGTAGATACAGACGAGAAAGGACCATATATTTTACAAAGTGAGGTGGAAAAAGCTATCAAGGAAATGAGGAAGGGAAAGGCTACAGGAGATGATGATGTACCTGGAGATGTGCTCAAGTTACTGGGAGAAGGTGGTTTGAAAACACTGACAAAACTAATGAACACCATATATGAAAGCGGAGAGTGGCCCAAGGACTTTACAGAAGTTACAATGATTGCCTTAAAGAAAAAGACAAAAGCTACAAAATGCAGCGACCATCGCACAATAAGTCTTATTGCACATACAGCAAAGATAATAGCAAAGATACTTAAAAGAAGAATTGAAAGGAAAATAGAGGATGTACTTGGAGAAGATCAGTTTGGATTTAGAAGAGGAAAAGGAACCAGGGATGCAATTGGGATGATGAGAATTATAGCGGAACGAACTTTGGAGATAGATGAAGAACTGTGTGTTTGCTTCATAGACTGGCAGAAGGCATTTGACCGGGTAAACTGGACCAAATTAATGCAGATCCTGAAAGAAACAGGTATCGATTGGCATGAAAGAAGATTGATTAGCAAATTGTACATGGATCAGAAAGTTAGAGTACGACTGGACAGGGGGGAGACAGGAAGTGTGCAGATTGGAAGAGGAGTTCGACAAGGATGCTGTTTATCACCAATTCTGTTCAACTTGTACAGCGAATGCCTTACCAAGGAAGCTCTGGATGGGCTCGGTGACTTCAAAGTAGGAGGGCAAATTATTCAAACTGTGAAATATGCAGATGACCTTGTGTTAATGGCTAAGGAAGAAACTGTGCTACAGGGCATGATTGATAGACTAATTGAAATTGGAAGGTGCTATGGCATGGAAATGAATGTGGAGAAAACAAAAGTAATGAAAATTTCGAGACAACCAACCCCAGTCACAATAAAGATAGACCAAAAACAAGTGGAGAATGTGAAATGTTTTAAATATTTGGGTAGCTTGTTAACAGATGATGGAAGGTGTACTTGTGAAATTAAATCCAGGATTGCCATGGCAAAAGCTGCATTTAGCAAGAAGAAGAATCTTTTTACCAGCAAATTGGACTTAAATTTGAGGAAGAAACTAGTGAAATGCTACATTTGGAGCATAGCTCTGTATGGGGCTGAAACATGGACACTTAGGGCAGTAGATCGGAAACATCTGGAAAGTTTCGAAATGTGGTGTTGGAGAAGAATGGAGAAGATCAGTTGGACCGATTATGTGAGAAATGAAGAAGTGTCATTTAGAGTCAGTGAGCAGAGGAATATCCTACACGAAATAAGAAAACGGAAGGCTAATTGGATTGGTCATGTCTTATGCGGTAACTGCCTTCTAAAAGAAGTTATTGAAGGAAAGATAGAGGGGCAGATAGAAGTGACCAGAAGACGAGGAAGAAGACGTAAGAAGATGCTGGATGACCTTGGAGACAGGTGAGGATACTGTCTATATGGACAAATACCGTCTTAAGTGCAACAATTTTATTGTACTTTTACTTCTTTTTCCTCCTCCACACTACATGTTTCGGCCCTAAATGGCCATCATCAGGTGTGTGTGTATTTGTCCATATATATTGTGTGAGTGTAACAGGATGCTGAAATATAATATTGAGGATACTGTCATTTGAAGGAGAAAGCTCTGGATCGCATTAAGTGGAGGAATTATTTTGGAAGAGACTGTGGACCTGTCGTCTTGACAGATTACTGATGATGATGATGATGAATCCTTCTAGCCGCACTATGGCCCTTGGGTCAACTCAGCCTCTAAGAGAAATGAGTACCAGAAATCTTCCCAGGGTTAAAAGGCGGCCGGCGCGTAAGGCTGACCTCACCTCCGTCTGTGAGCCGATTGTCTAAAAAATGTGGGAGCCTCAACATCTCACAACCCTATGTGCCTCCACGGTCTCTTGCAGATATACCTTTACTTTTATTTTACTTTCTTACCAGTGATTCCCTTAATTGTCTGGGCGACTATTAAATATACGTGGTATATTAGTACAATTATTAAATATTCTTTTTCCGGTAAAGCTGCAGACCGATATAGCAACCGAGAGATGCCTAAAGGAGACTTCTGAAATGAGGAATCTGACCTTTATTCAGAGGCGGTCTGTATATGACTTCAATCAGCGAATTTGAAAAAGAAACAGCAATTTTCCTGCTGCAAGATTTACCTTAACGACAGAGAGACGCGAAGGTCCATGAGGCAAGCAGACTCACAGAGAAAGTATCTGGCAGAAGCAAGTGCTATGTAGATATACCCCAACCTTTCCGCTTCTGTTATAGCTCCACTCGTAGGCTTTGCTTCTGGATTAGGGTACCATCAATATTTGCAGATTGACTGCAAAATATCACTTACCAGGAGTTAAAAACTAGACTCCATGGCTTTATTCCACAGGCGAACTATACCGGCCGAGTGACCGCCGCTTGTCGGCGAAGTTAGTGCCAACTTTAGTGGATAGAGGGTGTCGCGTGGTCAGCGCGACGAATCCCCATGGACGTTAATCTCGGTTTTCTAGACCGGAGCCGCCACTTTTCTATTAAAGTAGCTCCTCAATTATCCTCACGAGGCTGAGTGGACCCCGTTCTAGACCCACTACTTCTCAAAAATCTGGTAAAGTCAGGAATCGAGCCCGGTACCTCTGGATCTATAGCCAGGAACTGGCCAATGGTTAGAATGACAAATATTAATGGGTTCTGGATTTGATAATTGGATATATTGGCCCTTCTTTACATTTACAGTTGATTATAACAGCTGACGCACTGAACTCCTTCTGAACGATGTCCGTGTTACGGACACGTCCGAGTCACATGTTACGACCGACGGCCAGTCGGCCAGTCGGCCAGTCGGCCATTCTGTCTTGGTATAAAGCACCCATCAGTGGCTTGAGGCCAGATCCTTATTACTGTTTGACAGTTACGGTTTTTTTTTTGTGGACGCCCTCTCTGACGAGAGGACTGGTCTGTCATTTATATATGCTGCTGGCCCTTGCCAGCGCAGTCTTTCTCGGGTCCGAGTCCCTTGGTACCCGAGACCATATATTACTGTCTCAAATTTGAGACTTTCCCTTTCGTCGCCTCCTATGACTCGCGTGGTCACGGTGGAGGTATTCGAACCCGACTCCAGACGGGTCTCTCTCTCGAATTCACGAACTGTACTACATTTTATAACTGCCACGCGGCCCTAATAGGGATCATCGCTTCCAACGATTCCGTCACTGTTCTTCACGAATGCGTTGTCTCGGAAACTATATGTTAACTCCAAAGCGAACCTTTGGTTTTCTAAATGTTTACAGCTTTCAGTGTCCGTATCCGTGGAAATCGTGTTTCGTAATTAGTTGTTTTCCAGGAATCAGTCTCTCCGTGGCAATAAGTTTGACTATTCTTTTCCTAGAAACGGCCCATATATATGTTCCCTCCTTAAGGCTGTTCGTCCCGAATGGCCTATTGGTGTATCACCGGTCTTTCTCTTCCGAGGTTTTTGCTCTTGACGTCTTCTCGTGGGTCAGTTCCTCATGCGGCGACTTCTCTCCAACCGAAACCACCTTTTCCAAATTTGCAGCAGCAATGTACACAGATTCCTATTAAGCCACAAGCGATTTCATTATGCCGGGTGAATTGTCATTTTCTGGAGAGGATGAACTTAAAGGAGGTAGACAGACTTATCTATCTATCTATGGCTTTACAGCCCTTTGTTGGCCCTTGGCAGCTTTTACAGTTTCTTGGCCTTTTACACAGCTGGTAAGGAATCCTTGGGCGTGGGATCAGCCCTTCGCAAGGCTGATATCCGCACACAGGACAGCACAAACAGAATAAATGCACATCGACATCCAAGCATTGAGTGGGATGCACAAATATTCAAGATATTGACATTCTTTCGTGCGTGTTCTGTTTGATAGCAAAATAGAATAATGTAATATAATATAATTAAGTGATTTTTCGTATTCAAAAAATACTGGGCCAGTTTCTCGGTTCAGAGGGCGGCTGTTGTAAAGAGAGTTTTCCGTGGTCTTAAATTCGGTTAGTGGGGGGTGGAGTCCAGCTGGGTTCACTCGGCACGGCGGCCACTGATCGGCCTATTGTAGCCTGCTCCGGGTGATTATGACGATGGAGAATTTGGTGGAATGAAGATTGGCAGGGGAAACCGAAGTACTCGGAGGAAACCTGCCCCAGCGCCATTTTGTATACCACAAATCCCACTTGACCAGACCCGGGATCGAACCCGGGCCGCCGCGGTGGGAAGCACATTATCATTCGTTTTCTTCATCGTTTCAATCGCTGCTACAGTCTGTAACTGCAATCGCTACTCCACCCTGTAAATGCAATCGCTGCTACAGTCTCGCTACGCAATGAATAACACAAGGTGCTTTATGAAGCAGCTTTGAAGTTTGATATCTATTTCATCGTTCCATTGAATGTTATTTATATTTATGTTCTCTAAGTATCAAAAAGTGCCGATTACAGTGGCTGAGCGGTCTAAGGCAAGAAACAGTCTTCTCCCGCTCAGACGCTGGGATCGTGGGTTCCTCCTTGAGGCATGGATGTCTGTGTGCGTTTATTCTGTGTTTGTGTTGGTCTGTGTGTAGGTAGCGGCCTTGCGGCGGACTGATCCCTCGTCCAAGGAGTCCTCCGGCTGTGTATAGATTAAGAAATTGAAAAAGCAGCCAAGGTCCACAGTGGCTGAGAAGCTATGGATAGATAAATCATAAAAAACTTTTAAAACTTCTGAATACAGGATGTAATTCTCCGCTGTACAATATTCTTGCGCTTTTAACACTGCATTGCACAGTCACTGTCAGGGTGTAATCACGGGGGGTGGGGGGTGGGGTGGGGGAGTGTCGGAGGCGGTCGGAAGCCGCTCCCACCAAGTCGATCCGATACAGCTGACACACCGTCGCGACATCTGACGGTGAGGTTACCCAGTTACTTGCACGCAAAATCGTTCCAAACATTCTCGAAAGACGTCGCATAGTCGCTTGTCTGGACCATTAATAATGATTAAAACACCAAACGGTACAGAGGAGAAAGCTACCGTACTCAGAAAGCTCTGAAAGGTGTAACAGAAACGGCTTGTCTCTCTGGTTCCGTGAGATAAAAACGAACCGCCGGGCCTTCGTGCCAATAAACCGTATGAGAGCAGGCCACTCTAGTCTTAAAGGAAACTTAAGTAAATCTATCTTTGCGTCCACGGCCGAATGCAGCTGTGGTGAGGGGCTGCAAACGGAGGAACATATTCGTAACTGCAGGGATTGTAAACTGTACGAAGACCAAAGGGCAAAATTATGGACATTTTGTGTGAGAACAGAAAAAAAAGGATATCCAAGGTCACTTGCAAAGCTCTTAAGCCTAGAGAAAAAAAGATCTGTGCAAGGCGTCTGTTACTTCACGAAATTCCTAAATTTATTTATAAAAGAGGGAAAGAAGTATATGTACACAATATTCATAGCCTATTCTTCGAGTTAAGATAGCAGAGATGGTCAAAAATCGGAGAGTGACCGCTTTGATAGAATAAGATGTTTATAAGAATGTGCTACAGAGGGCAGGATGGGGATTGCTTAGGTCATTCTTGTATACATATCATTTTTTACAAAATAAGAAACAATAAGAACACCGGTAATTAAAAAGTTATTAGGTGCTAGGGACGAGATTCATATCTGACGGATTGTGAGTTTTGATTTTAGTTTCATATCGTTGTGAAACTTGAATTTCTATTCCGCTTTCAAGTGTGAAGTTACGTTTGGCTGATAAACCATATTATTTCTGTTTATGATTGTATTGCAGTTCTCCAAAGGAACTACTTTTCCAATATACCTCGGGACCACGGAAGGTACGCTTTGCTTAAGGATGCCATTCTACCCACAAGCAGATAGAATTGAAATTCCACAAGTTTCCCCTAACTCCAGAGCCCAGAGCGGTATGTTGTTGTGGCTTCCACAATCAGATCATGAAGTTTAATTAGTCGGCGAGTGGGCTCTGTTTATACCGCTGTGTGTGAATGGCTGCCAGAAACCGTCATTCTCCTTTTGCTCTGTGGCTTGAACTGGTTCTGAAGATATGCCCTTTCAGAAGTCATTTGGTAGGAATTCCTTGGACGAGGCAATCGGTCCATTGCGAAGGCCCGCGTATGCAACACAACTCGATATATAAAACGCGAACATACTCAGATGTCTTCTGAGGGATTTGAGGTAGTGCTTAGAGTGTTTGGGCAGTCCCTAGGTTGCGCGACCATTGTGCTCAGTATTGTTCCAGTAAGATGTCGAAGTAGCCACGGAGTAGCTTGCTACAACCTGATGCTTCGAGTTCTCTCAATACGATTTTTTTTAATTGCTTAGTGGGGGGCGGAGTCCAACTGGGTCCACTCGGCACGGCGGCCACTGATTGGCCTATTGTAGCCTGCCTGTTTATGATGATGGAGAATTTGGTGGAATGAAGATTGGCAGGGGAAACCGAAGTACTCGGAGAAAACCTGCCCCAGCGCCACTTTGTCCACCACAAATCCAACTTGGCCAGACCCGGGATCGAACCCTGTCCGCCGCGGTGGGAAGCCAGCGACTAACAGCTTGAGCTATGGCGCGGCCTAATACGAAGTTAATCGGTCAGTTATGTAGGCAGCATAGCAGTTAGGTCGAGGGTACACCAAGGAAACTGGCAACCTCAACGCAACCGCATTTTCCGAGAATTGTTATCAGCCTGAGTTGAACACATGTTACGGCAACTTGAAACGGCAATGCAGTTTCCTCAATTTGCGCTGTTCCATTCAGTAACACGTGTTCAGCTCAGGCTGATAACAATTCTCGGAAATTTCGGTTGCATTTCAGTTGTCAGTTTCCTTGGTGTGCCCTCACCCTAAGTCTGTAAGCTAGAGAATCAATCAGTAGTTCAGCGTTTGCCCGTCACAGTTGCCACGCGGTCTAAGGCATGAGCTGTCTTCGCGCGCTCGAACGCTGGGATCGTTGGTTCGAATCCCACTTAAGGTATGGATGTCTGTGTGCCTTTATTCTGTGTTTATGTTGTACTGTGTGTAGATAGCGGCCCTGTGACAGGCTGAGCCCCCGTCCAACGAGTCCTACCGACTGTGTAAAGATCACGAAACTGAAAAAGCGGCCAAGGTCCAACAAAGGGCTATAGAGCCATAGATAGTTCAGCAGGTACTCTGTTAATTTATCTGTCAGTTAATCAATTCGTTATTCAGTGCTGTCATTGTTCACCTCGTACACTTCCCTCTCCCTTGATTTCCCTGTTATGGGGGTTATGGGGTTCAGATGGAGATTATTTTGCTTAATTTGAAATGCATAGGCGTACATATACTAGAGGAATCAGTTTACGCAAGGGTCTAGGGCAGCGCTTCTCAACTGCGAGAAGCTCTTCTGGAATTTGTCATTTTCATTGTCTAAGCATTTTTCATGAATAAATATTTTATAGCCGAAATATTCTGAGGAGAATAATATTTGTGTCGAGAAGCTCAGACACGGAACACCTAAATCTGTGTAGCAAATGTCAGTGACCAATGGCCATGTTTGTGAACATGCCACACCGTATACATAAGTGTACTAATACTCTTTATGATTATGCTATAATTAATTACTAATATTAAGTTAGCTTAATGCATGAACTTTTACAAAACTGGAAAGGTATTTACGAGTAAATTTGTTGGGACTGGGCCCTCGTCTTATAAAAAAAGAACTTACTGGGCCGGGGTCTCATAAAGGTTGAGAACCACTGGTCTAAGGAGTGGCGAAATGGACACAAGTTTCACTGATTGATAATCCATTGTTAGGTTCAACCCCCCCGCCCCCCCCCCACAAATACTCACTCACTTTATGATACCATTTGATACGCACTGCCTGTGGATGATAACAAACACAGTGTGATGACGTCATTCATGTTTACAGTGGTCATTTTTAATAACTTCATTTTATTTGAAACTCACTTTAAAGGAAATAGTTTGATTTGCGGCACCCAACAATTCATTAATTATTTGTGACGTTTTGCACAGGAGCCGGGATAGCGTAGTCGTCACAGCGAGTGGCTACGGCCTGGTTGGCCGTGAGTCGGGGTTCAATTCCCGGTAGGGCAAGATTTTTCTTCTCTTGAAGTCGATCAATGGCCCATCCAGCCGTCCTCGATAAATATCGGAGGTTCTATCCCCAGGGGTAAATCGGTCGGTGCGTGAAGCTGACCACTCACCTCCAACTAGTCCCAAGGTCAAGAATACGTGGATCTATACAAGTACTCCTTTTTACGTCTTCATGGCGTAGTGCTGAATTAGTTAGTTAGTTACTGGAGAGCGTGGGTTTCCCCATGCACTTAGACCAGTATTGGTCCATTGTGCTTCCCTCTATGATATTCTACCAGTCTCTATACCCTACCGATATTGGTGCGTGCCATCAGTCCCAACTCAGCCAGCGAGTTCGGCTTCTACTGGCTCAGCGGTATCTAGATTCTTCCCCCATCTACCAGAGGCGTTAGAGACTACTGTTGGGCGGGATGTGTCCTGAATTTGGCTCAGTGGTCCCCTTAGGACATGAGGTTCTTTTACGTGCCGTAAAGCTACGACACGGGACCCACGGCTTAAAGTCCCTCCCGGAGGACTTGTTCCCTGAACTTTTCCGCCCTTAAAAATTCCACGACCACCGCCGGGTTTGAACCCGCGTATCACGAGTCATGAGGGGGGAATGTTACCTCTAGACTACGGAGGCCGCTTAGTGCTGAATTAGTTGAACATGAAGTTTAATAGTTAGACTGAAATCATGAGGGCATTTAAGGCGTGTATTTGCAATCGCAATGTGACACGGAGGGCGTCTCCAAGAATCGGTCCAAGACTGATATAAGGGAGCTGTTTCGAAGCAATCTGTGACGTCACAGAAATAGCGTGCCAACGTACGCTAATGGTGGAACAGATATTGCGACCTTTTTGTATTCTTTTATTATGATTCTACTGATTCCTTAAATTAAATTCTTTAACAGTTTCCGTGATGTCTGGGGATAACGCCCCTTCTTTGCTCCAAGTCAGAATTACCTCCCTTTTTAAACCACTACAATTCTGAATAATTCGGCTCCAATTTCAAAACAGTTTCTGTTAAAACTCCGTGTTATATGTACGAAGAAAAAGCAACACGAAATTTGATTTTTACATAATTTTCATAAATCCACACGTTTTAAATGAATTTTGAGCAAACAAGTGAATAAACACAAATAAATGTTATTTAATTAATCACATGATGGAATAATAAATAGGCCTCGGAGAGATCTGTGTCTGGCTGACCTAGTTGTGAGTTATCTCCAGATTTCCTGTACTGGCGACGACGGGACGCTCGGGGAGGTTCCCCGCATGCCCAAGCATATACCAGTCCTGCGGGAGTCCCTTCAACCGAACAGAACTCCCCAGGGAGCACCATTAAATGTCACAGTTTCCAAGCAGGAGATTCACGAGTTCCATGCTCTTCTTCTCGACAGGGCTCCGCTGATGGCTTGGCACTTCAGTGCTAAAAACTTATAGCTTCCTCCTTTAGAGGTACAATCCAGTTTCAGGAAACTTGGGTGGAAGATAAAATTGTCCCTGTGCTCAATTAATTAAGCACCAATCATGAAAACGTATGCAGGAGTGAAGGTATAGCTCCACCATTCTTCACCCCGGCACTAGATGGAGGTGAGCGGGCAGCTTCATGACCCGGCAGTACTACCTTCAGGGATAGGGCCCCGCAATACTCACTGGAGGCTGGGTAGGCCCTGGAGCCGGACTAGACGCTGTAAATTAGAGAAATATCTCTTGCCTTATTTCGGGAATCGAACCCCAGCCGCCCAGTCCGTAGCCCGTCGCTATATTGACTGAGCTGTCCCCGATCCTAGAATAGTGGAGCTATACCTGCACTCCCACATAGTCTCCGTGGCGTGTTGCTTAATTAATCAGGCACAAGAACAAGTTTAAAATCCCTGTAACAGGTCGTGAAGGTCATAGGGTTGCAAGATGGCGCCGGCCGCCCTTCAGCTCCTAGAAGATTACCGGTACTCATTTTTCTCAAAGTCTGAGTCGACCCCAGGGCCATAGTGCGGCTGGAAGGATTAGATCAATTGAAAGAATCCAATGTCTTCATCGGGACTCGAACCTGCGATCTCCCGGCTTGTAGCGTAGTGTCTTAACTAACTACGCTACCGCGTGCCCCCAGTGAATAATAATAGCACCATAAATATGGCTTTTGGCAGCTACAGATCTCCTAATCTGGAATCTGACGCATTTCACAATGAGAATATATTTCTACTGTCTGGAGATGAATGAAACTTGCTGTAGGCAGTATGTGTGTGTGTGTGTGTATGTCTGCAGTCTGGCAGGGGTGACGAATGCGACGGCACTAAATCAGTCACCCCTCCCGAGAACATACACGGAGAACTGTAAGAGGTTTGCATAGATTCGACGTCACTCGCAGATTCTGTCATCCTGCTTTCTACACCTGAGGACCTCACGGCGAGGACAATAATGAGCACTACATTTTGGATGTTACGCCTTGTAGTCTGAGACATGCTCATCGATATTTCGAATGAATGCACTGTTTCCATTTTCATGGTCGAAGAGGAAGCCAAACAAACAGAGAATTTTCTTACTCTTCGAAGTTGAAGATGGATACGTCGGCAAAGTTCTACCAGATTATACGGAGTAACATCCCAGAAGGCATATTACTCTTCATTCTTTTTATCATCCGTTTGTCATCGCTCAAGGCCACTCGACTGCAAAACGTGTCACAAAGGATCACAGCACACGTGGGCCTTTAAGTCTGGAAAAATAACTTCACCTATTTAAAGAAATGAAGTAATTGTTAAGTAACCTAATTAGCAGTTGTCTGTGTAAGTGAACCACATTACAAGCAGCAGCAGAGAAAACCCGGTTTAAACCAGAGTATGAAACACAGAACCTTCTCTCTCGCGGGAAGTTTCTGGAGTCACGAGGGGAAACTAAAGTCAAATTTATCTAAAATAAAGAGCAACAGCAATTTATTGGGAACTGCAATGCTTCGGAACTTGTTGCCTTTGTTCATATTATTTCGTCGTGGAATGCAAGAGGGAAGGAAGATTCATGTCAAGAATGTGACGAAACTGATGTCTGTAAAATAGGGGTGAATTCCACTCGGAATTTCTGGGGGTTTGAACTTAGTCCACCGCCCGGCGTCCTAAAAAATATAGAACTCGGCGTTTCGGAAAATGGATCTGTTTCTGTCTTTAGGTGATGGGGCGAGACACCTACTCTGTTGGGTCCCTTAGAAAGAGCTACCCTCAGTCACTGGACAACCCATGTCAGTATAACTACAGCAATGTAACACCTGAGACCATGCTTTGTCAAAGGGAGTTAACAGGAAAATATGCAATAAAAATTGTGATAATGCATGCAGAGACTTCAAACCAAGATGGAAAATGAGGTGGAAATTTTATGCGAAAAGAAAACCTAGCCAGCAAACCAAGTCCATTAAAACGAATGCACAGGATTAATAGAAGTTTAGGTGTCCCTCTTTCACCTGAGGACGGAAAAATATACAGCTTCCGAAACGTTGTGTTCTTTAGTTTTTAGAATACCGGGCAAAGGATGAATTAAAAAAAAACAGTAATTTCAAGATTTCAATTCACTGAACTACAGAACCCCATAGATTCTATTAGTGAATTTGTCTGCGACTTCAACAAAACAAAGATATTGTGTTCCACAGACGCTTGTGCTTCATTAATCCATGAAGCTGTAAGTGGCGCTTTCTTTTTGACCAGTGTTCTGTTCCACAAAACTACAACTATTACGAATTTTCTTGTAAATTTTACATATTTCTCTACCACTGTAGAAAGGCTCATTTTGATTTTATTTTACAATGTCTTTTCCAGCCCATTCTGGGTCCAGGCCGCTTATTCGATTCTGCAATTCTTTTCAGAGAGATTAGGTCTCTTTGGACGAGTGATCAGCCAGTCGCAAGGCCTCTACACACACAGGACAACACGAACACCTAAAAACGCATACACATAGCAAACATCAACGCCTTGAATGGGATTCGAATCCACGATTCTACCGTCCGAGAGAGCGAAGGCAGTTCATAACTTAGACCGCGCGGCTACCGTGACCGTCACATAACGGTTAGCACGAGTAACAATACATGAAGACTCACAGTTTGTATGCTATTACCGCGTTTGATTTCCCAACTAATGAAAGTAAATCAGATATCAGTAACATAATGAGGTCTAGTGATAGTGATTGAGGCGACTACAATTTTCATTTTAATTCTTATTTGAGTATACGTTCAGTATACTCAAATAAGAGAGTCAGAGAAATCATAAATAGAATCTGTCATAACTGAATACAAAGGTATTCCTTCACAGCTGAACACAGGCATATCATTAACTTAATTTTATTTAAGTGTTATACACATTTCTTAGGTACGTGTACAACCTAAATGATACAAAAGAAAACCTCCGTGATCTTAGTCCGCAAGCGAACTATACCGACCGAGCGACCGCCGCTTGTTGGCGAAGTTTAGTGCCAACTTTTGCGGATAGAGAGTGTCGCATGGTCAGCGCAACGAATCACCACGGCCGTTAATTTCGGGTTTCTAGACCGGACCTAAATGATACATCAAAGCAAAAATATGAAAACAGTGCACACACTATATATGCTCACTACTGTAGAGTTCCATGAATTCTGCCGAAATATTTTTCTTATGTACTTCGAGTCTTTGTTGGGGTCAAAACAGCCCACAGTATTTTGCTGTGTTATGTACGTCCTGATACGTTCTTACGTTCTCTCTCTCTCTCTTCATCAGGCTGTCACTAAACGCATCCAACTGTACATCATTATATAGTATTTGCAAAGGTAAGTAAAGTAAAGTAGAGCTATCCCTGTAACAGGCCGTGAAGGCCTGTAGGGTTTGTGAGACGTTGAGGTTCCCACATTTTCTAGACAATCGGCTCACAGATGGGTTCAAGGTTATCAGCCTTACGCACCGGCCGCCCTTTACCCCCAAGAACATTCCAAGAATATTCCTGGTACTCATTTCTGTTAGAGGCTTAGTCGACTTCAGGGCCATAGTGCGGCTGGAAGGATTAGGTAAGTTGAAACAAATCCAGTGACCTCATCGGAATTTAAATTCGCGACCTTCCGACTTATAGCGTAGTCCCTCAACTACCTACGCTACCGCGTGCCCCTATTCTCAAAGGTACAACATAGAATTATACTCAAACACTCACTCACTCATCGAGCTGAGCCCTTCTTGAGAAGCCGCCAATTCTGCAGCTACTCAAGAACTTCTCAGCATTTTATGGAACCCGAAGGTTCATTACCGTGTTCACAAGAGCCCTCCACTGTTCCCTATCCTGAGCCAGATCAATTCAACTCATGCCATCCCATCCTATCTCTCTAAGATCCATTTTAAAACTGGCCACCCACCTACGGCTTGGTCTTCCCAGTGGTCTCTTTCCTTATGGTTTTCCCACCAATATCCTATATGCATTCACATTCTCCACATTCTCCACATTCGTGCTACATGCCCTGCCCGCCTCATTCTCCTTGACTTCGTCATTCTAAGTATACTTGGATAAGAGTACAAGTTATGAAGCTCCTCATTATGCAGTTTTCTCCAACCTCCTGTCACTTCATCTCTCTTCGGTCCAAATATTCTCATCAACACCCTGTTCTCAGACATCCTCAGTCAATGTTCCTCCCTTAATGTCAGAGATCAAGTTTCACACCCATACAGAATTACGGACAAAATTATGGTTTTGTATATTCCAAACTTTAAGTTTTTAGACAGCAGACGAGAAGACGAAATGTTCTGGACTGAATGGCATTACCCGAGTTCAATCTCCTCTTAATTTCCTCCTGAATCAGGTTTTGATTTGGTACAGTTCCCAAATATCTGAACTGTGTCACATTTTCAAAACATCTGTTTCCTATCTTTATGTCATGATTTTGCCCTGCATTTTGGTGACGAGACAGCAACATGTACTTAGTTTTCTCTGCGTTTACTTCTTGACCAACCACCCCCATTTTGTAGAGCCGGGGTAGCGGTACAGCGACTTGCTACGAGCTCGACGACCGAGGGGTCGGAGTTCGAGTCCCGGCAGGATCAAGAATTTTCTCTTCTTCACGTCGTCCAAACCGGCTCTGGGGTCAACCCAACCTCCTACACAATGAGTACCGGGAGTGAAGCGGCCGGGGAGTGAAGCTGACCAATCACCTCCAACTAGTGCCGAGGTCAAGAAAATGTGGATCTGTACATCCACACCCTCATACGCCTCCATTGCGTAGTGCTTAAGTAGTTAAGCACAGGGACAACTTTATCTTACTTGCACTCCGCAGTGTGAGACAGCGCTACGAACTGCTCCATAATGATCCGTGTAGCTAGGCGCACAAGTCTTGAGGTCTGATAATTCGCTGCGAAGTCACGAAGGTTGTATAACAATATGAGGAAATTACATAAGATTTGGATTCCTCAAGGCGGTGAGTATGAAGTTTGCAGTCTCCTGTCATGTGACGCCGCGTAATTTCCTTCCTGGCTACGAAATTACATGGCGTCACATCCGGCAGGATCGTAATCTTCAGAGGAGGATATTCTTTGGGTTTATACTCCTAGGCATGATCTGGTGTTGGTCAATGCTGTCCACCTCCGTGGTCTAGCAGTCAGAGTTCCTGGCTAGAGATCCAGAGGTCCTGGGTTCGATTCCCGGCGCTACCAGATTTTCTGAAAAGTAGTGGGTCTGGAACGGGGTTCACTCAGCCTCGTGAGGATAATTGAGGAGCTATTTCAAGGAAATAGCGGCTCCGGTCTAGAAAACCGAGATAAACGGCCGTCGGTATGCGTTGCGCTGACTACGTGACACTCTGTATCCGCTGAAGTTCGCACTAACGTCGTCGACAAGCGGCGGTCGCTCAGTCGGTATAGTTCGCTTGAGGACTAGAACCGCGGATTTTGAATGATGAACCGGTGGATAGAACGTAGCGGAGAATTATAGTGTATGGTGCTCGGTTTCATATTTTCGTGGCATGTTTTAGTGTCTTTTTATCGACACGCTGTTCACGGGGGAAAATTTGAAAGTCCCCCCCCCCGTCTGGGAATCATAACAAATTCTGCCTGGAAAAAAGAAAACAGAAAATCTCTAGAAAAAAAGGAACCTAACGTATATGTAACATATATTACATAGCACAGCACAACGAGGTTTCTAGCACGGATTACTGAGTCGAGCACAGATGCCTAGCTCGCTGGCAATTCTGTCAATTATAGGCAACATATGGAGCAGCACAGAGAAGTAGACTAAAATAACGAATTCTATTGGTGTACGACGTATGCATTATGCAGGCAAGAGCTCGGTCGATAAGAACGTAAACTACTATCCTACCATCCCCCTTCCCACTCTCAGAACACGAATGAATAAGTTTAAATTACTGAGCTGTTTATTTTCTGTCCTATTAATGCAAAATTCGTAAATGGCTGTGCGGTTATTGTAAGACTGTCAAGCTTCATTTACTTGATCTCCTTATCAAAAACACGTTTTAGCCCTACTCAGCCATCCTCAGGTATATTTCTCGCCCTAGGCCTTTAGCTGTACTGTCCTATTGGGGGAAGCTCCAATTAAAATCAATTAAAAAGTAAAGCTATCCCCGTAGGAGGCCATGGAGGCCCATAGGGTTGTGAGACGTTGAGGTTCCCACGTTTTCTGGATAATCGGCTCATAGATGGCGGCAAGGCCGTCAGCCTTACGCGTCGACCGCGCTTTACTCACCCCCCCCCCTCCCGAAGATTCCTGGTACTCATTTCTGTTAGAGGCTGAGTCGACCCCAGGGCCGTAGTGCGGCTGGAATGATTAAGGTAAATTTAAAAAGTCCACCTCACCAGGATTCGAACCTGCGATTTTCCGGCTTGTAGCATAGTTCCTCAACCAACTACGCAAACGGGTGCAGAGTTAAAATAATGAAGACACACACACTCTTAATTGAATCAAGAGTGAAACAACAGTGAAACAGCAGTGAAACAGCAGTGAAACAAGAGTAAAACAAGAGTGAAACAGCAATGAAACAACAGTGAAACAATAGTGAAACAGCAGTGAAACAACATTGAAACAAGAGTGAAACAACAATGAAACAGCTGTGAAACAACAGTGAAACAACAGTGAAACAGCAGTGAAACAACATTGAAACAAGAGTGAAACAGCTGTGAAACAAGAGTGAAACAACAGTGAAACAAGAGTGAGACAGCTGTGAAACAGCTGTGAAACAAGAGTGAAACAACAGTGAAACAGCTGTGAAACAACAGTGAAACAACAGTGAAAACGTCCGACATTCAGGATACCCGACAAAAGGCCACGTCAAGCTGAGCCGAGCATTCATAACGAGAACAAGTGAATGAAACATGGCCGTGGGTGAATAATCACACAGCTGTTTAAGAAAGACACATTACTAAGACTGAAACTAAATAGCTAAGCAACTAATGAATATAACACGATACTTATAAGATTAATAAATTTGCTGTCTTTGTCCCCTGTACTCTTAAAGGAACTTACTCCGCTTGTAAAAATTAGTCACGTGAACTGATTTAAGCAATATCAAATCATTCATATCAGGAGGAAGTTTCTCGGCAGTTTCTGAACGGAAATGCAGATGTTTGCTATAAATAAATCCGGAATCCCCTTACTGCAATGAACAGCAGCTTTCTGAAATATATAGAACAAAGGGAAAAGCAATATTCATAATTATTTAACAAAGGTGCATTTCAGTAAACTTGAAAGAGAAACATGTTTCTAAATGGACAAAGCACAACGTCTCATCTCAACAATATATGCCAAAGAACCATCACTAAAACCGCGCCATAGCTCAAGTGGTTAGCTGCTCGCTTCCTACCACGGAGGCCAGGCTTCGATCCCGGGTCTGGTCAAGTTGGATTTGTGGTGGACAAAGTGGCTCTGGGGCAGGTTTTCTCCGAGTACTTCGGTTTCCCCTGCCAATCTTCATTCCACCAAATTCTCCATCATCATAATCACACGGGACAAGTACAATAGGCCAATCAGTGGCCGCCGTGCTGAGTGGACCCAACTGGACTCCACCCCCCACTAAGCGAACCATCACTAAAGTATTGCCATGTGTAGCGAGGAGTGTAGACAAAGTTTTGAGTTGGTAGATTGGATTTATTGACACCCTATACACAGCACTCGGAAGTACAGGCAATTATAGCGCACCGTTACACATACACACTACGGTTTTCAGTCTTCACGAGTCGTATCCTGGCAATGGATTTATAACAGTCTCGCTGTCACATCAAATCACATATGAAGTTTTCTTTATGCCGTCTAATTCGTTTCTTGTTAATTCTTTTCAACCGCCTTCGACTGCCATCACCGAAACTCAACCCAGTTCTTGACAACCACTCAGTACGTATTTGGAACTTTTTGTTATGTAGCCTCCGGACGGACCTCACGGAAAACACCGTCTTCTATTGACAGATATATTGTCCGTTGCCCGTTATATTTTTGAGCGTGCTACTTCCGTTGGAATGCGTTTACCGAGGCATTGCTTAGCACTGGGTCTATACGTCACAGTATTATAATTTATGTATTACGAGCAATAATACTGAAATTTCCAGATATAGTTCACATGTTCACTACTTCTGCACAATGGAACACGATGTCAACAAAGAAAAGAAAATAAAAAAGACAAAGCTGTTTCTCCGTTCAGTTAATTGAACACTATGCAATGAAGTCAAGGTGTAACTCCACCATTCTTGTCCTCGGCGCCAGATGAAAGAGAGAGGTCAGCTTCGCTCCTTTCCTGCTTTAGTCCCGGGGAAACAACACGCGGAAGTGATTGGAAGGAGGTTGGGTGAACCCCAGAGCCGGTCTGGACGCTATAGAGTAGAAAACAATCTCACAACCCTCCCGGAAATTAAACCGCGGCCGTTCAGCCCGTCGCTATACCGACTGAGCAACCCCTGTTCAGAAGAGCTAACTAAATGATCGATTTCCTTGTTACGAAACTTTTAATATTTCTACTTCATTTCCTGGAGTCCGAAGTTTTCTTTAGAATTCTGTTTCCAGATGCCTGCAAATTTAATTCACTTTGTGACAGAAGATAGTCATGAAAGTAGCTAAAATAATTTCTTACGAACTAAATAAATATATATGAATGTGCTTTAGTATTGTGAAGGCAAGAAGAAGCAGACATCAGGTAATAACACCACTGCACAAGTGTCGTAATATAAATATATAGACAACCTTACCTCGGGCCCCGGGCGGGACATGAAGGTAACATTAAAGTATTACAATAGAACAAAGAACATTATTAAGATAACTTTCTGCAAACAAAGTTAACTGACTAACATCAAATGGAGTCGAGTCCTTCTTGTGAAGCCAGAATTCGCTCAGACACAAGAAATTTTGAACATTTCATGGAATCCGAATGTTCATTATCGTGCTCATTAGAGCTCGCCACTGGTCTCTGTCCTGAACCAGATAAATACAGTCCGTACCCCCCACTTTATTTCTCTAAGACCCTTTTCAATATTATTCTCCCTTCTATACGTTTGTAAACGTGTTTCTAGTGGTTTATTCCTTGTGGTTTTTCCATCAAGAACTTGCATCCATTCCCTTCTATCCTATGAGAGCTACATGCTCTGCCCATCTCATCCTACGGGACGTGAGAGTTGCAAACAAAATTTATACAAGCAAACAACAACAGAACCACGATAAAGTAACACAACAGGAAAAGCAGTTTCGATATGTGAAACTGAGGCCAAGAGACGCCAGAAACTTAAAGGGCAAATAAGATCTTACTGTTTTACTGGTATTACGAGAATACTCGTATATATGTATGTATTATGAGAGGGGGTGGGTTTCCCCATGCACTTAGACCAGTTATTGGTCCATTGTGCGTCCCCCTTTTAATTTCTACTGTCGCCATACCCTACCGGTACTGGTGCGTGCCATCAGCCCCCGTAGAGCCAACGAGGTCGGCCCCCAGTACCTTGATGCTTCCCCCATCCACCAGAGGCATTGGAGACTACTTGGGCGGGAAAGGCCTGTAATTTAGCTCAGAGGTCTCCTGAAGACATGAGGTTCTTTTACGTGCCGTAAATCTACGACACGGGACACACGGCTTAAAGTCCCTCCCGGAGGACTTGTTCCCTGAATTTTTCCGCCCTTAAAAATTCCACGACCTCCGCCGGGTTTGAACCCGCGTACCTTGAGTTATGAGGTGGGAACGTTACCCCTAGACTACGGAGACCGCAGAATACATCGTAAGTTAGGAACGAGATATAGATATAAAATTAAACCACACGTTTCAAATACTCTTAGTGGCACTGACATATGTCAATATAACTGGCTCTGCAACGACTGATACAAAATGAGACCATCGGGACAAGAGATTTGAACGCCCTGGGAACAGATAAAGAACATATGAGCTACACTCACGCCAGTCGATATTGGTAATTATGATTATTCTCTGTAGTTTATTATATAACGCTGGCAGTAACTCGGACCATACGGCGTAGAATGAGACAAATGTTAATAATTGAGGAATTGGAAAGGATCTGGAAGGAAGCGGCCGTGGCCTAATTTGGTACACTCTCCTGGCACTTTTGTGGAAGGGCTGAGGGAAAGTAGGAAAACCTCAGTGAGGATAGCCGGTCCCCGGGCCGATATTAGAATCCATGATCTTCTGAATAAGAACCGGGAATGCTAATTATCCCGTCGCGACGTCAGGTGGTGCTGATGAAGCAGACAAGAAGATATGCACAGGCCTACCGGAAATGCAGGATGTGAAGTTCTCGCACTGGTAATTCGAAGAGTTCTGTCGTCTGGTGCAGGATGCTGAACCAGGGTTTATTTTACGGCGAATTTTCGAGAAGGGTTGAAATATAAGCCAGCATGAATCACTTGATTGCTGCTTGCTTCATGTCGTTTATTTTTTTATTGCTAGTGGGGTGGGACTATGTCCCTTGTACTGTGGCCACTTCTGGCCTGTTGTACCAGCCCCAGATGATAGGTGAGGGTGATTGTGGAGCAATTGGTGGAATGAAGATTGGCAGGGGAAACCGAAGTACTCGGAGAAAACCTGCCCCAGCGCCACTTTGTCCACCACAAATTCCACCTGATTAGACCAGCGACTAACCGCTTGAGCTATTATGCGGCCCTCTGTTGTTTATTTACTTGGTTCATTCTTCGAACTTGAGGATGGAGACGACTTTTCTCCGAAACGTTGGCTGACTTTCAACGGACCATGTGGCTTTGCATCATAGAGTGTTTGAAATGAATTTCAAGAAATTATGTTTCTCGTAAATTCGCCGTAAAATAAACCCTGGATCGTTTTGAATCGTTCTGTATTCACGTGTTACATATTATGACTACTACAGGTCTTGACTTCTCGACTTCTTCATCCACATTTTATTATATTTGCTTTTGCAGTAATATCTTCAATCACTAGTAGAAGTATGCCTTGTTATCTACAGCCCTATAAACTATAATTTTGCAATTATGAGTACGAACACACCACTTCCTAATACTACATGTTGAATGGGTCTTTGTATTCATTTATTGCGGACACAAGTCTTCCATCCAACGCTACAATTACGTAGTTATTTTCAAACTCATATTTCTGTATCGCATTCTGAACGTTAACTATCCGTTAATTATAACGTTGTTGGTAGATGGCAGCACAAGTAGGACATGCCTCTGACAAGTTCTCAGATTACTCAGTAGGTTGCGCTGGAAGATGTTTCGTGTGTGTACGTTTACTTCATTTTATTTTTTAAACAGAACTCCTAAATTTATTAAAAAATAAGAAAAATGAGAAAATGTACAAAATATTAATAGTATACTGTTAGAGTTAAGATATGAGATATATTAAGAAATCGCGGGGAGACCACTGTAATAGAATAAGATGTTTATAAGAATGTACTACAGAGGGCCGGATGGGCATTGCTTAGGTCATTCTTGCATACGCCTTTATTTTCTCAAAATAGTGACAAGAAGATCTACAAGGATTTTGTGAATTAGGGCGAGGTAAATCCGTGACGTTCAGAGCCCACTCTGTGTGTGATCGAGAGCAGAAATCTTGTTTAGTCATTAAATACTTCATTAAAAAAAGAGGCGTGTGAACCCAAACTGAGAATACTTTCGAAAGGCTCCGACTTCAGTCCTAACGGTCTCCACTAATATAAAAACAAAAGAATCACTACCAGATTTGTTAGTAGATTCTAAAGGTTTCTGATGTTGGTGGATGACACAGAATTACTGGGTTTCTGTACTTTTTCCATCGTCCGGAATTCTACGTAATACAGGACACGACGTTTCGGAAACTGTGTCTGTTTCCGTCTTCAGGTGAGAAAGGATTGTGATTGAGATTAGCTCTTTCTAAGGGGCCCAACTGAGTAGATGTCTTCCTTTCTCACCTGAAGACGGAAACAGATCCAATTTCCGAAACGTCGTGTCCTCTATGACCTAGAATTCCTGACGATGGAAAGAGTCCAAAAATCCAGTAATTTTCTTAAGATTTGTTATCATGCCCACTAATTATTTGAAACATCCAACAGAATGAATAAACAATTGCCACATGCCTTTGGAGACCCATTTGGTGGAGATTATTTCTTAACCAATGTAAATGCAGCCGTGAAAACACTCATAATAACATTAGAGCAGTATTAACAGTTCTGAAAGCAATAGTAGTGTTTTTCAGGTACACATATATAGTGGCTCACTTCCCGTGCAGCCTGGTCTAGGGGACCGTAATATACTCTTATGTAACCTGGAGAATGTGGGGGCCGCGCCATAGCTCAAGCGGTTTGTCGCTGGCTTCCCATCGCGACGGCCCGGGTTCGATCCCGGGTCTGGTCAAGTTGGATTTATGGTGGACAAAGTGGCGCTGAGGCAGTTTTTCTCCGAGTACTTCGGTTTCCCCTGCCAATCTTCATTCCACCAATTGCTCCACAATCACCCTCACCTATCATCTGGGGCTGGTACAATAGGCCAGAAGTGGCCGCAGTACAAGGGACTTAGTCCCACCCCACTAGCAATAAAAAAATAGAGAATGTGGGAATTTCGTCTAATTGTGTTGTTGACTTAATATTCTTGGCCTTTCGCCAGCATTCCTTTGAGGTGTTTAGATGGCCGGGAATCTAATTTGTAAAAGTATTTATAAAATGCGTTCTTAAGGCTTTTGGGGTGGGGTAGGAGCCCAGTCTCCACCTCTCAGGCCCTGGTGCTGGCCGTAATACTAGAGGCATCAGTTAGGCCTACATAATTGCCATGTAATGATGCTGTGTGAAAAATTAAATACATTTTTGTTCAACACCCGGCATTTCAGGACATGCTCAGAATAATCCAGAGAAAACTGATGTGTATATCAGGAAAATATCCTATCCGTCTAAACTATGACATTCTTTCGGCTAACATGTTGAATCCCCCAACTGAAACATACTTGTGTAACTTAATATAAGGATATGTTTTGTGTGCTGCAAACTAGGAAACAGTGCTTTCAGATGACTGCAGAGAAAGGTTTCAGAAGATAAAGCTATCCCTGTAATAGACCGTGGAGGCCTATAAGGTTATGAGACATCAAGGTTCTCACATTTTATAGACAATCGGCTCACAGATGGCGGTGAGGTTGTCAGCCTTATGTGTCGGCCTCCTTTTACCTCCAAGAAGACTCTTGGTACTCATTTCTGTTAGAGGCTGAGTCGACCTCAGGGCCATAGTGCGACTGAAAGGACTATGTCACTTGAAAAATCCAAATATATTATCGGGAATCAAACCCGCGACCTTCCGGCTTCTAGCACAGCGCCTCAACCAACTACATTACCGCGTGCCCCCGAATCTGTCTGATAACTAGGTCAATGTCATTAAAAGACGATGAGCATCCAGCATATTTTACCTTACAAACCGTTACAAACCTGCCCATCTGTCAGCATATTTCACCTCCGAAACCATTAGAAAGCGTCATGATGCCAGATCTGTAGCGTGAATCGAAGTTTTTTTCTGCGTATATAACTTTCTCAATAAATTTAAATGTGGGCTCCCTTGGTGGCACGACAAATATCCAGGCTTGAAGCATGTTTGGTGTTACCGTAGCCAGAGCGTCCCTTATGCGGTCTTTCAGGTGTTGCAGGTCGTTGATCTTAACCTGACAATGTTCTTCACATAACCCCACAAGAAAAAATCAACTGGGGTTAAATCTGGCGACCTAGGAAGCCACGCGATTGGTCCACCTCTGCAAATTCATATCCCAGCCATTTCTCTGTCCGGGTGATTCCTAACATGGCGGCAGAAATGTGGCGGCGCATGCGCGCAAGCCGGGTATGAGAAAACATTTTCAGAGTTTTCATTCCGAAGCTTCATTACCGTGTTCACAAGAGCCCTCCACTAGTCCTTATCCTGAGCCAGATCTATCCAATCCATCCCATCCCATTCTCTCTCAGATTCATTCTAATATTGTCCATCCACCTACGCCTTGGTCTTCCCTGTGGTCTCGTTCCTTCCGGCTTTCCCACAAATATCTTGTATGCTTTCCTCCTTTCCATATACGTGCTACATGCCCTGCCCATCTCATCCTCCTTGACTTGATCATTCTAATTATACTTGGAGAAGAGTACAAGTTATGAAGCTCCTCAGTATGCAGTTTTCTCCAGCCTCCTGTCACTTCATCTCTCTTCGGTCCAAATATTCTCAACACCCTGTGCTTAAACACCCCCAGTCTATGTTCCTCCCTTAATGTCAGAGACCAAGTTTCACACCCATACAGAACCACAGGCAAAATTATAGTTTTGTATATTCTAATTTTTATGTTTTTGGACAGCAGACTTGGTTTAACGAGCAAATATGTGTACTTCGTCAGTCGTGCTGCGAACGTACCGCGTATCTGGTACACAGATTGTTCTGTCGCAAATTAAAATTGTGTTGCGCTGTGTTTGGTTTGTTCTGTGTCGTAAATATTTAGTCAACAAAACAAGGCACAAATTTGAATGTAAAATAAAAGTCAGAATATATTGACAAATAAAAAATCCGGAGTATCTCTCGTACATGTTTATAAGGAATACGGACATTTGTATTTAACGGACATTCGGAAACATCGGACTCCCCAAATTAGTCCGTTAAATCGAGGATGTACCCTACTAAAATATTAAGTACGCAGTGTGATACTTTTTAAAGCTTGATTAAGGCTAATAAACTGAGACAAAAGTTCACACAAAACCGGAATATGCAGTGATCTGTAAAATTTGAACTGGTCTGGGCGTGTTCTATGCCACCAAGACACGGAGAGTAGGAGAATTATCGCAGCTAATGTCCACAAATCATCATAAATACACCATTCAAGCTGCCAATAAGATTAAACAAGAAAATGGCTAACTTACTGCAGGAAATTTGGATTCTCATAAAACGAGGTCACTGTAATTAAATATTTGAAATAAATTTCAGTTTGTAAGCAGAAAGACAAACGGAGCTCGGTGAAGGAGTTTAAAATTACTAGCTGAACTTGTTTAAAAAAGAAGGAGAAAGTAGAGGAAGAGTAAAGTCATCAAGGCTACCTTAATCAGACACAAGTAGGAGAGGCAGCAGAAGAAAGAAAGAAAAGAGGACGTCGGAACCAGATCAGCCGTGGTGACTCCAGCTGTTTCCAGCAACGACGGCCCACTCTTCGTTGTTAGCCTATTGTTCCAACTTAAAAAAAAAAGAGGCTTATAAGATCACCTTGCTGTCTATGTATTCTTCCTGATTTTTTTATATTTATGAGGCTTATGAGATCTCATTGCTGTCTGTGATCTCCCTTAATTTCTTCGTTCTATACAGTCCGTGACGCATCAAAGCAGAGCAGGCAATTAGTTTTCCGGCAATTTCTTGTGTATATTATGAGGTCACTTTGTTCTGTGTATGTATGTGTGTGTGTGTGGGGGGGGGGATCCAGTTATTTGTTTCTAAGCTGAGGAAGTTTATGAAATCATCTTGCTGTCTGTGTATCCCACTCCCTACAGCAAACCACTACTCCAGTCTCTTCAGTTGGATGTTTCAGTGATTTTCTAAATGAATATTCAAATCTGGGCCCTATGTCATCTAACTTCTCAGTAAGTAACCGGCGCTTGTGCTTTTGTTGCGTTCTAAGTTTATTCCCCAAACTGTGAAATGTTTGTCAACTGCGAACACTTTCATCACGAAATGCACGTAGACATTTTCGCCGACACTTTCTAGCACTTCCGTATTTGACGTTACAAAGGTGACATATAGAAATACGCGTTGCTCTGAAGTATACCGCTGCATGACGCACAACACTGCTCACTAACTCTAATTGAAAACAAATGGCTAATGGAGCTGACAAGTCCTGCCTACTGCTGACAAATCTTAAACAAACTCCCACGCATGAACAGCACTGATGGCCGTGAAATATAAGGGCGTAAAGCGGTCCACAAGTTAATTGCTACCGATCATTCCAAGTGTTATCGTGCATAAAGCACGCTGATTTATCAGCAAAATTCATATGCACCCCGCGGCGAACAGTGTACCGGTCGCCGTGAAGCGCAAAGCCTGAACTGATTGAAAAAAATTGATAAAAAATTGAAATGATAAATTGGGAACTCTTATATAATCGTGGAAAAGTTTTATAATTCTCACGTGTTAATAAGTTTTAAAATAGATTTATTTCGAGTAACGGAAGTATAAGACTTTCGAATAATATTCAGGATTATGAACCTATCGAAGTATTCAAAATACGGATGTATACGCGAATTCCTTAAGCACGGATGGTGTGAACATTGTGTGAATTACGAGTTGGTGATTTCAATAGTGGGGAATTCTCAATAGCTGCATTCGAATCCAAATTAATACAGACATACATGTATGTAAAGCAGACACAGCCGTACGGTGGCAAGAGGATAATATGGCGGAAGCGAGCTAAGTGCTGGGTGTTGTGCGCTAATAATATTGTTAAGTATGTTCGTGCTTGTACTTCACAAGATCTGAAGTCTAAAAATAGGAACTTCGGTAAATTGAAACCTAATTGGAGTGAATATTATTAGCTCGATCACACTAAGGAGGATGAGATGGTAAGACTGTGTATCACATGAAAGAAAAGTGGAATGTGAACAGAAAACAGTCGAAAATGCGGAAAACTTGAGACACTTCAGTGTATATAGGAAGGCAATATTAAAAAGTATTTAGTCTGGGGCCACACGAGCGCACAAAATGCGCCCGTTGTAGACATAAACAAGAGAGGCGAATGCTACGCTTTCTTCTGGCTTCATTGCAGACAAAAACTACGCACCGAATTCTGCAACTGTGTGGTGTCCTCAGCAACGTCCGTCATAAAGTACGTTCGTTGCAACGGACGTAATTCGTGTGCTCGTGTAGGCCCCAGCCTTAAACGAAAAGGAGGTGAGGATGTGAATTATTTTAAACTGGCTTAGGATAGGGTACAACATTAACTACTTGTGAACACAGGCTGATCCATTAAGCCCCCAGGCACTGGGTTCCTTTTTCGTCGCCTCCTAAGACTCGCAGGGCTACTGTGAAGATATTCGAACCCGCCTACATGCGGGGATAACTTAAACCTCCAATTGGGTCTCCTTATAATTTCTGTATGAACGCAACAAAGAACACTGCCTCTAATAATTCTACTGTTGCGTGTGTACCTGTTGCCGCCGTCACGTGTTTTGGTTGCCATGGAAACATATTTACAGAGCCATTGACAAGCAACGGCACGTCATCACTGTTTCCGATATTCCGACTTCGAGCGTACATGTTAATGCAGGTAATCATCAGAGAAACCAGTTGATATCAAACAGTCAAATGTAGCTCAGTCAGTGAAACCGAGCACAAAACGATGAACCAAAAGTGAGCAGTGACATCCCGTACCATATGCGCTTCCATATTCACCAGGGTAATGAGTACAACAGAGTCCAGTTTCTAGGAGCCCTCGTGAACACGGCTACTGGTGCCAGAGAAAGTGTTATTTCATTCTTTGCAGAGTGTTCTGGTCAACCTTTTATGTTGTACAACTTTGCTCATCTATTCCTGGGTCAGCAGGTCAGAGATGGCACTTGAGGACTGCAGAACAGAGTGGCAGAGATCAGAGGTCAGACACATTGCGCTATCACCATCATAAATTTTGTGATTTGCTCAAGATGCAGGGTTTTTTATTTCTAGTGGAGTGGGACTAAGCCCCTTGTACTGCGGCCACTTCTGGTCTATTGTACCAGCCCCAGATGATACGTGAGGGTGATTGTGGAGCAATTGGTGGAATGAAGATTGGCAGGGGAAACCGAAGTACTCGGAGAAAACCTGCTCCAGCGCCACTTTGTCCACTACAAATCCCACTTGACCAGACCCGGGATCGAACCCGGGCCGTCGTGATGAGAAGCCAGCGACTAACCGCTTGAGCTATGGCGCGGCCATAATGCATGGTTACTGACAGGACAATTTTTGGGGATATATGACACCCACTTCCTTATGTTCCATCTATCTGCATATAGAAAACAAACAGTCCTAGTCCCGCTGCTATTCACCCCGCTCGGGAGTGCTTGCTTAACGCGTCCTGTCATTAACATGACAACGCAAAATATTTGAAATGCTACATGTGAGTAAATAGAACTCTCTTCTTTTGTGGTCTGGACTCTGAAGACAGGCAAAGAAAAATTACAAAACGATGTTTTAGCCTACTTCCCTTATTTAGAAAAAAAATGAAAGTATGCTTACGAGATGACCTTGCTATGTGTCTGTAAGCATATCCCTTCTTATTAACTTCTGAATGGCTGCACCAGTCTTTGTGAAACTTGGTACGTGCATCATGGCACCTGAGCCTGTCTCAACGGCGCAATTCATAAATCCTTCCCACCATTAATACCAATATTACAGTATTTCAAATTGCTGAAGCAAATCCTTAATATTGCTTGAATCTCCTGTACCAATCTTCATGAAACTTGGTACGTATATCAGCCACCTGAGGCCTTCTCAGCAGCGTATTTAAGAAATTCCTCTCCTTAGTAGTACCAATACTACAACATCTCAAATTGTTGAGGTAACAACCTTAATATTGCCTCAATTTCCAAGCCAATCCTCATGAAACTTGGTATATCTGTCATGTGGTCTGAGGTCATTTGAACAGCAGTGATCACAAACCCTTCCCATCCATAATACCAACACTGCATCATCTCAGATTATCCAGATAATAACCTTAATATTACTTGAATGTCGGGATCAATCTTCAAGAAATTTATATATCTAAATACACTTGTGTGTATGTCATGTCATCTGAGACCATCTCATAAAACATTCCCTACAGTAGTACAAATTCTGCAGGCTCCCAAATTGTATTATTTAATGACTTCAATATGCATACATAATAAACTTTTCTTTCTACTTCTCTTCTGTACTAAAATCACAGCGAAAAGAAAGTAGGTAATTAGTTCTTCCCAGTACTTCCTTTTTATACTTTTTAAATGAAAGCTGGAGCTAATGAGGATAGGCTAGAAAAATAGTAAGAATGAAAAAAAGTATACACTTGAATACGTGCGACATTCTAGTGTGTTATTTAAGAGTTTGCAGTCACATACGTGTTACATTTGATGTCTACTTTTTGCTGATGCAAATCTTCTAGCTGAACAATTGAAACGCATTTCTTTCTCATAATGTATAACCCCTCCCACTTTGGCGCTACAGCCCCAGTTTGGGCCTTGGCCTACCACCATAAAACTCTCCGTTTCACTTCGGTTTACTAGATCTTAGACATTCGGTAGGACTCCTTGGACGGGTGATCAGCTTGTCGCAAGTCCTCTACATATATGTAAACACAGAAAAACGCAAGGGCGCGCGCACATACACACACACACACACAAACACGAAACATCCATGACCTGAGTGGGATTCGAACTCACGATTCTGGCTTCCGAGCAAGTGAAGAGAGAGCATGTCTCAGAACGCTCGGCTACCGTGACTGGCTAAATATAATCTTACTTTTTAAGTAATAAATATTATTTCTATGAATTAATTTTGAGGTTTTAAAATGCTGCCAATATCTAGTCTGTATACCGTCTAGGGTTAGGATGAATTCGAAGAGATTTTGAAGGAAACGGCTGTGATCTATGTAATACCCAGGAATTTGTATGGAGGAATTGAGTACGAGAATAAGAAACCTCGGTTATTTTATCCAGTGTTCTCTTCTACAAATGAAATTGAATTTTACCTTTCAACTGCTGCATCGTCTCATCATTCATACAGCACGAGGCTTGAATCTTAAATGAATATTAGCCTACAGCATATAGGCTTAATTTTGACTTATTATACCTATATAAAATGTTTTCTATTTTCCTCAGTTTTGAATGAATTAGTAGCTGTGCCTACTTTATGATTATATCCTTCACGTTAACATTCAAGGAAATTATAAATACCTGTCTAGGATATCCGACATTTGAAAACAACTTGTCAAAAATGGTCAGGGTATTAATTAAAATTAATACTCTTCTAAATAATACTCTAGAAAATTCTGAAATAGCTATTTACGTGCAATTTCTTACTAACAAAACTGCAAATAATAAGGGGCATTCAAAATAAAACGTGTCACCACGCATAACTCACACGGCCCTCAAGTTGGTAACATTGGAATTTGCTTACGGTACGAACATCTGCTGGGGACTCGGGGAGCACAGTGACAACGTGCCCTTGCACACTAGTCGTTTGTTTATTGTGCTGGAAGTAAGGTTAGCGCTACGTGTGGTCGTCTAACATCAGTAATGGAGGCGGGTAAAGAAGAACAGCGAAGTGTAATGCGCTTTTTGAATGCTGAAGGAGTTGGAGGACGAGAAATTCATCGTCGTTGTTTACGGCGAACATAGCATGTCACGTTCGCGTGTGCTGGCGTGGCATAAGAGATTCCGAGAGGGACGTTTGTCACTGCAAGATGATGCTCGTCCAGGACAGGCTCATCGTGTCATCACTCCTGATGTTATTGTTGCGTTGGCAAACCGACGGATCACTGTGGAAGAAATTAGTCTTTTGATGGGAATAAGTCACGGTTCTGTACACCCCACTGTGACAAAACACCTGCTGCACCGAAAAATCTGCGCACAGTGGGTTCCACATCAACTTACGGAGGAACAGAAGACTCAGTGAATGGCTGCATCACTGGGTCACTTGCAACGATATTGTGACATGTTGAGGAAGAGTATGCTTTTCTGTCCCGTATTGCCACTGGGAACGAAACTTGGTACCACCATTTTGAACCCAAG
>NW_019741974.1:1624512-1631671 GCF_002891405.2 Cryptotermes secundus | reverse complement strand
TGGGTAAAGATGTGGGTGCGTAGACAGCCCACAGGCTTTTTCAAGGATGGGATTGACCGTCTTATCTCCCAGTGGGACAAATGTATTAACAGTTTTGGAGATTACTTTTGAGGTAAGAAAGGTTCTTTAATATGTTTTGGCTTCTGACCCGTTTTCATTTGACTGCCCCTCATAGATGCATTCATGTACGAGTATTAGGGAGTTCTTCACCCTCATCATGGTCCGCGCCATAGCTCAAGCGGTTAGTCGGTCCAGGTTCAAACCGGGTCTAGTCAAGTGGGATTTGTGGTGGACAAAGTGGCGCTGGGGTAGGTTTTCTCCGATTATTTCGGTTTCTTCTGCCAATATTCATTCCACCAAATTCCCAATCATTGTAATCACCAGGGGCAGGTACAATTGGCCAATCAGTGGACTCCGTGCCGAGTGGACCCAACTGGACTCCAGCCCCCACTGTGCGAATTTAAAACAAAAATTAGATCCCAGGCATCAGAATCTAGAGAATATAATACGCAGATGTTAACACTGTGTGCATAAATGTAGTGGCAAAGCCAGTACCACGTCGTTGAAAATTGGTTGCTTATTACAGACTTGAAATATGAATTGCTGTGACTCATGTACGGTGGCACGCGGTAGCGTAGTTGGTTGGAGCACTATGCTACAGTCCGAAAGGTCGCCGATTCGAATCCCGATGAAGTCATTATACTTTAAAATTGACACAATCCTTCCAGCCGCATATCACCCTGGGGTCGACTCAGCCTCTAACACAAATAAATACCAGGAATATTCCTGCAGGTAAAAGCTGCCGGCGCGTAAGGCCGACAACCTCACCGCCATCGGTGAGCCTATTGTTTAGAAAATGTCTCTCGACGTCTCACAACCCTATGGGTCTCCACGGCCTGTTACAGGGAGAGCTTTACTTTCACTTTTACGACTAATATGTATAACAGAGCAAGACAGGCTGAGCTGGATTGTCAGGAATGATGCATGGCTTATGAGCACGGGAACTTGATTTCGGAGTTGTAGTTTCTAAAAGTGTTCTCTGTGACTTCATATTTTTTACATAGTCCTTCTCATCATTAACTGCAACTAGAAATATATAAATCGTGAGAAAAACGCAGCCAGCCCTACGATATTAATAATAAAATATGAAAATGTTTCAAACACAAGAGAAATCCTTTATGACGTGGTGCACCATGCAGGCACCTACCAATTTATTTTATTATGAACTGTTTTTAAGACATGCCTATATGATGTTCAATCAGAATTTCACATGAAGCAGGACGGTTATTAAAACACTCACTTCCTCATGGAGCTGAGCCCTTCTTGAGAAGCCGCGAACTGTGCATCATTTTATGGAACCCGAAGGTTCATTACCGTGTTCACAAGAGCCCTCCACCGGTCCCTATTCTCAGTCAGATCAATCCAATCCATACCATCCAATCTTATCTGTCTAAGATACATTTTAATATTGTACATCCACCTACGCCTTGGTCTTCCCAGTGGTCTCTTTCCATCTGGCTTCCTCACCAATATCCTATATGCATTCCTCTTCTCCCCCATCCATGCTACATGTCTTGACGATCTCTTCCCCCTTCACTAGATCATTCTAATTATACATGGATAAGAGTACAAGTTATGAAGCTCCCATTATGCAGTTTTCTCTAACCTCCTGTCACTTCATCTCTCTTCGGTCCAAATATTCTCCTCAGCACCCTGCTCTCAAACACCCTCAGTCTATGTTCCTCCCTTAATGTCAGAAATGAAGATTCACACCCATACCGAACAGCAGGCGAAATTATAGTTTTGTGAATTCTAATTTTTATGTATTTGGACAGCAGACGAGAAGACAAAAGTTGTTACTAACACATGCTAAATGAAATCTAAACTTCAATAATTTTAAATTTACTTTTCGTACCAAACACCATTTAAATCCAGGGCTGAAATGGGATTCGGGCCCAGGGAGTGCAACTGAGGAAACTGACCGAGCGATAAAACTTCGGAATGTAGCCGGTCAGAATATCGGCAGGAAGATCTATTACCCCCCTGAGGCTTTTGTGGGTTTCCCTCAGTCCCTCCAGTCAACAGCTCCTCAAGTTATGCTAAGACTTTTAAATCTTTCAATATTAACCCAAGCATTTGACGCTATAAGAAGCCGGGATACCGTAGTCGATATAGCGACTGACTACGGGCTGGATGACTGAGGGATCGGAGTTCAATTCCCGGTAGGAGAAGGAATTTTCTCTTCTCCACGTTGTCCAGATCGACTCTGGGCCCACCCAGCCTCCTATCGAATGGGTATCAGGGACTCTTTCTCCGGGAATGAAGCGGCCGGGGCGTGAAGCTAACCGTTCATCTCCAACTAGTGCCGAGGTCAAGAAAATGTGGATATATACGTCCTCTCCCCAATACACCTTCATGGAGTAATGCTAAATTAGTTAGTTATTCGACACTATATGCTCTGTTTCTTAACCCGTTCAATAAACCACATATAAAGAAACAAAACAGAACCGTCAGATCGACCGAAAATCTCGAGCACCAACTTATAATGAGAAATGTTGCAATGTTGGCTAGTGGATTCGTTCCTACATTGGCTCATATCGCTGCTGGAAACGACAGTTACAAATCCTTAAGATCCTGTAAATAGGTTCGTTATAAAGGCACACTGTGGAACTAAGCAGAGAGTGCGACCGGAGTCCGCGCAAATTCTCTGGGAACTGACACATGGGTGCCCCCCACCATTACGCCTTTCTCTTGTTCCTTGGCACTACAGCCCCAGTGGGCCTAGGCCTACCTCCATGAACTTCTCCGTTCACTTCGTTTTTTCTAGATCTTACACATTCGGTAGGACTCCTTGGGCGGGTGATCAGCTCGTCGCAAGGCCTCTACCTGTACACAAACACAGAAAAACGCACACACACAAACTAAACATCCATGTCCTGAGTGGGATTCGAACCCACGATCCCGGTTTCCAAGCGAGCGACGACAGTACATGCCTTAGACCGCTCGGCTATCGTGACCGGCCTCAACGAACGTATAGAAACCATAAATAAAAAATGAGGAAGCCTTCAATTAAAGAGGCCAGTCCTATGTTCTGCAAATAAAACCGGACGCCGTTCAAAATATAGCTAAATTATCTATGATGTAAGAGCACAGAATGAAAGCTACATACAAAACAATGGTGAAAACAATAAAAACGCGAGAACAATGAAAACATGTTTACAG
Source organism: Cryptotermes secundus (assembly GCF_002891405.2). Taxonomy (NCBI): domain Eukaryota; kingdom Metazoa; phylum Arthropoda; class Insecta; order Blattodea; family Kalotermitidae; genus Cryptotermes; species Cryptotermes secundus. The sequence goes on along the minus strand of NW_019741974.1, from coordinate 1,628,449 downwards.
TCAACTGGGGTTTGACGTAAGCTACGGCGTGTAATTTTATGCAGCTCTTCCTGGTGTCATAAAGTTGTCACTTCCGACTTCTCAGTATACATTTATTTACTACTTCTTTTATAGTTTTACATCTCTTCATTCTGGTAATCGTAAACGCGGTGGCTCAAATTGACACGAGAAATGTCCGACACTTCGACTGTTCAGCCATTCACAGTACGCTCTAAAATAATCTCATTGTAACATACACTTGTACTTGGTCTGTTCAAAAAGTCCCGGAACTTTTGAAATAGCGCGCCAACTTGACATCTTAGCAATGTCGGGTAAGTTGTGCTGCCTAGTAGCGTAATTCCTAACTATAATCCTTTTTGCCGCGTCATCCTGCTGTGATTAGTCAACGTGCTAGAGCTATTTGTTCATACGCGTGTGAAGTGTGTCTTGCGATATTTGAGATGTCTGATATTCATGAGCGTGAAAGCCATGTTGACGGTTCTTTTTACGTCTAGGGTGCTGTGCATCATGGATTGTTACGTCACTGGCAAACAGTGAATCGCTGGCATTATCTGGAAGTGCTGAAACGTCAAAGAGAAAATGACCTCATTTGTGGAGAAACAACTCCTGGTTCCTCCATCATGGCAATGCGCCAGTTCAAACGTCGCTACTGATTCGTGATTTCAGTCTGGGAAATAAGAAAAATGTCCGGACCCAAGTCAGGTGAGCAGGGTGGCTGAGGAAGCACAATTGTTTTCTCGTTGGTCAAAAAGTCACGAATCAGTAGCGATGCATGGAATGGCGCATTGCCATGGTGGAAGAGCCAGGAGTTGTTTCTCCACAACTGAGTTATTTTTCTCCCGACATTTTGTCTTAAGCGTTTCAGCACTTCCAGATAATACCAGCGATTCACTGTTTGCCGCTGACGATAGTATTCATGATGTACAACAACCTCGACGTAAAAATCCTTCAACTTGACTTTCACGCTAATGAATATCAGCCATCTCAAATATCGCAAGACACATTCTACACGCACGTAAGCTTTAGGGCGAAGACTAATCACAGCATGATGACAGGGCAGAAAGGATTATAGTTAGGAACCACGCCACCAGGCACCACAACTTACTCAACAGTGTCAAGACGTTTAGTGGGCGCGGAATTTCAAAAGTTCTGAAAGTTTTGAACAGACCACGTAATTGTGTTACCTATGCAAAGCTCATGAAACTAACGCGATTAGGTCACCTCTGTGAATTTGCGTGTTTAATTTCCCGGACAATTTAATGATATTTCAGTATCCAGTTTAATTTCGGTTCATTTCTCCGTAAACAGAGAGTCATCGGGTTTCCACAACATGCAGAATTCTGCAGACACTGCTTATATGGTATACAATGCAGATATAATCTCTGTCTGTCTGTTTGTCTATCAATGGCTCTAGAGGCCTTTTCATTTGACCTTGGTCGCTTTTTCAGACTCTTGATCTGATACACCGTCGGTAGGACTCCTTGGACTGGACATCAGCTGTCACACGGTCGCTACCTACACACAGAATAAACGCACGCATACATCCATGCCTTGATTGGGATTCGAACCCACGATCCTACCTCTCAAGCGGGCGAAGAAATGCCTTAGACCGCGAGACCACTGTGATCGGCATTCAGAACATAGTTAAACTAAACAATTTTAGACGAACACTTCTTGACATGGTGCATATTTAACTGACTTATCTACCGGAAAGATGTTACAGCTTTAACTTTGTTATAAATATCATGATACTTGGTTTGTCACGAGTAGAACTTACTGTTGCCGATGACAGTGGCCACGCGGTCTAAGGCATGAATTGTCTTCGCCCGCTCGAACACTGGGGTCTTGTGTTCGAATTATACTCGAGGCATGGATGTCTGTGTGCAGGTAGCGGCAGTGCGACGGGCTGATCCCTCGTCCAAAGAATTCTACAGACTGTGTTTAGGATTAAGAAATTCAAATCTGCCAAGGTCCAGTAAAGGACTGTATAGCCATAGATAGATAGACAGGGAGAGAAAAATTACTACTTGTGGGTTGTTTACCTTACCTACTGCTCAGTTGTTCCGTTGCCAACTGCTTCTTCTATGCAATAAGTGAATATTAAAACTGGAAAGTTATACGAGATTGCAGAAAATTATTTGCCCTTGAAACTGTAGTTAATCTGTGTGATGTTACAGGAATTTGGGGCCGCGTCATAACTCAAGCGGTTAGTCGCTGGCTGCCCACTGCGGCGGCCCGGGTTCAATCCCGGATCTGGTCAAGTGGGATTTGTAGTGGACAAAGTGGCACTGGGACAGGTTTTCTCCGAGTACTTCGGTTTCCCCTGCCAATCTTCATTCCACCAATTGCTCCACAATCACCCTCACCTATCACCTGGGGCTGGTACAATAGGCCAGAAGTGGCCGCAGTACAAGGGACTTTGTCCCACCCCACTAGCAATAAAGAATACAGGAATTTATCACAAGGGATTCAAGTCTAATTCTCGAGGGTCTGTATTTTATGTACCTGTAGTTTGGAGTCTACTTGAGTTTCATATGAGCTATGGACTTTATGAGTTATATAACGCCGAACGAGAGATAAATGAGCGTGAATGGTGAGCGGGCAAGAACTCGCTAAAAGCTGCGGTTGTATCACTCAATTAAGAAGAATAAGAAAACCTTCAGAAGAACTACGTGCAGCTGGTTTCTCGGGGGAATTTGAAGAGAAATCTGGAAGTACTCGTAGATTCTAAAGGGGTCGGCCGATGGTGGATGACACACAGAATTACGGGGATTTTTTACTTTTTCCATCGTCCGGAATTTTAGGTAACAGGGGACACGACGTTTCGGAAACTGGATCTGTTTCCAAAACGTCGTGTCTTCTATTACATAAAATTCCGGAGCTAATCTCAATCCAGTGAATGAGATTAGCTCTTTCTACGGGGACCAACTGAGTAGGTGTCTTCCTTTCTTACTTGAAGACGGAAACAGATCCAGTTTCCGAAACGTCGTGTCCTCTATTACCTAAAATTCCCAGCAATTCTGTGAGAAATCTGGAAGATTACCGCTATATTAACCTGCTATGTAACTACAACGCCGGTCACGGTAGCTGAGCGGTCTAAGGCATGCACTGTCTTCGCTCGCTCGGAAGCCGGGATCGTGGGTTCGAATCCCACTGAGGGCATGGATGTTTGTGTGCGTTTTTCTGTGTTTGTCTACAGGTAGTGGCCTTGCGACGAGCTGATCACTCGCCCAAGGAGTCCTACCGAATGTGTAAGATCTAGTAAACCGAAGTAAAGGAGAGTTTCATGGAGGTAGGCCTAGGCCCAAATTGGGGCTGTAGCGCCACAGAAAAAAAATATGACTACAACATTTCGCATTTAACTTATAATCAAAGGAAACTGCGATTAATTAAAGCGAACTTCAAAAGATTGTGATAGAAATGGTTGTAGTATATTTCAAGGCACTATCGCAGCGTTTGTCTAGTGCAGTGTTCCGCAACCGGTGTGCCGTCACAAGGTGAAAGGTGTGCCGCGAACTTTTACCTATTGTAAGAAATTAATTCTCGAATTTTATTCGTTTTATTTTATCCCTGTTACTGTGTTTCATATGCTTGTATTTTATTCTCGGCCACTGCACTGATTAAATAAGATGATGCTTGTTAATTCTTTATTACATGCTGTGATTTTTTATGTACAGTAATGTTGTATTCTAAGAAAATAAACGTAAATTATTTACTCACAGTTGTTGTTATATCATAGTTTTCATTATTGCTTTATTTTTATTTTTCTCGCATCTACGCAGCTTCTTTGATATGCTTGCCACATGTTCTGTGTACGTGCTTTGCCCTAAAACTGCAGGGATTAGCATGGGGTTTCCTGTCTTTTATAACGTTTTTTCTTTTTTTTTTTTTTGTATTTTCCCCTGTTTGTTCGAAGTTAGAGCTTCTTCAACTTTAT
>NW_019741974.1:1617108-1624085 GCF_002891405.2 Cryptotermes secundus | reverse complement strand
AGCTACGCAGGCGCAAGTATAACATTGAGGGTATGAGTAGAATTACTGTATTTACTTTAACAGTAATAGAAGTGTATTTTCTACAATCTACAGTGAATTGAAGTTCATTAATTTTTAATAAATGTACGAGTCGATTTCTGTTTAATGATAATAAAATAACAATATAATAATATTATAGTAATAAGTTGATCACGTTACGTATTTATATTAATTGTCTGATATCATACGTTTTTGAGAGGAATAACATTTTGGTGTGCCGTGTTGAGTCATGGATACTTCAAGGTGTGCCGCGAGTAGAAAAGGTTGCGGAACACTGGTCTAGAGACCGTAAGTGGAACTACAAATATCCTCAGTAAATTTGTTTAATATCTGCTGACGACTGAAACGGAGAAACAGTCGCTTGAGGTCTGGTTGGCGCTAGGGCCACTTGTTTAATATTAGAATCTGAACTGTGTCCAATACAGATCCCTATACAAAGCACAGTGAGGAACACACTGAGGTGTTAGTACTAACCATTAGACCGGCTGCGGAAAAGCTATTACGCTACAGAATATAATTTTATGTTTACTAAGTCATGTTTCATTCTTTTTATATAAAATAAAAAGTAAACTTAATAAATTGACACAGTGTAAATGGTACCATTAGAGAAACCAAAGTCTCTGACAAGAGAACCCTATCATCCTTTACTAGAAGTGATATGAGCCTCTTCCATCCTACTTCCATCTTCAGAGCCCATTTTCTATCCGTCTTAATGTTATCCACCCAGCTCTTCACTCCCCAAAATGCCGGCTAACCAAGATATTTTCGCAGAAGAATTCTGTATTCGTGCTTTTTGTCCAGTCTGTTACAAATTCTTACGGGTACGCGGTAGCGTAGTTAGATGAGGCACCATGTTAAAAGCCGAAAGGTGGCGGGTTCAATTCCCGAAAAGGTCACTCGACTTTATCAATTTGCCTAATCCTTCCAGACGCACTATGATCCTAGGATCGGCTCAGCCTGTAACAGAATTGAGTATCAGGAATCTCCCTGGAAGTAAAGGGCGGCCGGCGCGTAACGTTGACAACCTCACCGCTATCTGTGAGTCGATTGTCTAGAAAATGTGTAACCCTATGGGCCTCATCGGCCTATTACAGGGATAGCTTTACTTTTCATTAGAGATTCCTAGATTTTATTGCACTATTATTTGACCTGTAAAGCAGACTTCTTTTCTTGCAGATGCCCGGGAAGAAGGAAATAATGAAGAAGTAAAAGGGAAAATGAGTTTACGCTATTTAAATTTGTCAGCTTGCAAAAGGATAAGATACCCATCGCAGTGCCGGAGCAGTCAAACGCTGGAATTGTGAGTTCGAATCCCACTCAACGCAAGGATGTCCGTACTGTATGTGTTTATTCTGTGTGTAGGTAGTGGCCTTGCGACGGGCTGATCGCAAACCCCAAGGAGTCCTACCGAATGTGTACTGGATTAAGAAACTGAAATAGTCGTTAAGGCCCAACAAAGGGCTGTAGATGCATAATCATGAGAAAGAGGACAAGGTGGAAGTGCTAATGGGACAATGTGTGGAATTGGTGCCAATCGCATGTACTTTTCTCTGCAATTACTGTTTGTTCAGCAGGTTTTCAAGGTCAGAGCCAGTAGCTAGAAGTTGGGCAGGACAGCCTCAAGCCAATCCCGCGCTGGGAAATGTACCTGATTGCGCGCACGTCATACACGTGGATGTAACAGTGCAACTGACAAAAGTATCTTCACACGGAACAGAAAAGAAAACTGTCCCACGAAGCAAATAATTCTGTATTATTGAAACTTAATTAGTATTCTAATTTGTGAAATTTTTCACTTGTTTTAAATATAAATATACTGATTATGGCAGAGAGTGCTTTCTTAGAGGGATCAAAAACTGATACCAAAATTCTAATCCTGATTAGGACACGGAAGTATAAGCTTTCAGGTATTATGCTACCAAATCTAGAAGACAAAAGAAGATATGGGTAAGTGTTAATGGAAACATTTTCAGACTAAGAAACTAACACACAGAATTACTAGGATTTTGAATTTTTTCCTTCGCCTGGTATTCTAGAAAAAAGAAAATACGGCGATTCGGAAAATTGATTTATTTTCGTCCTCAGGTATCTACCCCTCACATGAGGACTGAAACAGATTCAGTTTCCGAAACATCGTGTTTTATATTTTCTAGAATACTGGACAATGGAAAAAGTGTAAAAATCCAGAAATTCAGTATGTCATACACCATCATCAGAACCCTTTAGAATCAATAAAAAATGCTAAAGGTTATTCAAGATATATAACATTTATAGAACAATGACAAACGATCGATAAAATTTATAGTGAGACATTGTAATGTGCATCAGAGAGAGAGAGAGAGAGAGAGAGAGACGAAAGAAGAATGGAGCAGAAGTGTCAGAAACTAAGTTTACAGGAATAGACAAGAAATACGAGTATATGTCTGTACTGACGTTGGCTTACGTAATATATTTAGGTCTGATAACATGCACGTATAGAAGAGATGCAACATATCGTAGACAATGAGAACGTTTGTGGCAACTTTTTTTTTTCGCATAGTGGGGGATTGAGTCCAACTGAGTCCACTTGGCACGGCGGCCACTGATTGGCCTATTGTAGCCTGCCCGTGTGATTATGATGATGGAGAATTTGGTGGAATAACGATTAGCAGGGGAAACCGAAGTACTCGGAGAAAACCTGCCCCCGTGCCACTTTGTCCACCACAAATTCCACTTGACCAGACCTGGGATCGAACCCGGGCCGCCGCGGTGGGAAGCCAGCGACTAACCACTTGAGCTATGGCGTGGCCTTCGTGGCAACTTAGTCCAAACTAAATCATTCGGCCATTTTCGGCCCCCCCCCCGTGCCCCTTCTCACACTTTTTCATGAAGACAAATTGGAAGCCGTATAACCTGTGACTTATGGAAGAATCTCGTTCTGCGTAAATCATAGACTTTTCGCTCCACGAAAAACTACTGTAAATAAGTACTTGGGCTTGCTAAGTGGGGCCGGGAAGACAAGACGTTCTGCGCCGAATTTAACAAATATTTACCAAATTTAATTTCTACTTAACTTCCTCGTGAACGTAGTTTAGTGTTACTATTTATCTGGTATAGGGGTAGCGTAGTTGGTTGAGGCACTATGTTGCAAGCCGGAAGGTCGCGGGCTCAAGTCCCGATGGGGTCAGTGGATTTTTTTTTCAATTGACCTAATCTTTCCAGTCGTACTATGGCCCTGGGGTCGACTCAGCCTCTAACAGAAATGAGTACCAGGAAATAATTAAATAATTTTCCTGGGGAGTAAAGCGCGGCCGGCGCGTATGGCTGACAACCTTACCGCCATCTTTGAGTCAATTGTCTAGATAATATGGGATCTTCAACTTCTCACAACCCTATGGGCCTTCACGGCCTGGAACAGGGATAGCTTTACGTTTTTATAGGGCTGATCACGCGTCCAAGGAGTCCCACCAGCAGTCTATAAGACCCATAGTACCAGATTTATTAACAGCCAGAGGGCCTAATACGAAAGTTATACCTACCACTGCCAATGACAGTGGCCGCGCGATCTGAGGCATGAACTTTCTTCGCCCGCTCTAACACTGGGATCGTGGGTTCGAATCCCACTTGAGGAATGGGTGTTTGTCTACGTTTATTCTGTGTTTGTATTGTCCTGTGTGCAGGTAGCGACCTTGCGACCGGCTGATCGGTCGTCCAAGTAATCCTACCGACTGTGTAAAGAATCAAGAAACTGAAAAAGTGGTCAAGGTCCAACAAAGGGCTGCAGAGCCATAGATAGATACATAAGTCGGATAAAAAGTAGTGGCAACGTCTCTATAGTTCTGATATGACTTTATTGTCTGAGGTAAACACACTTACATTCCTTCAACATAATCGCCCCCAATGTGTACCACCTTCTGCCAAATTTGTGGAGGGCGTCGTACACCATCGGCGCGTCCACTTCTGTTGATGTCCAGCGGTGACCGCCTTACAGCACGAATAATCTCCTCTCTTGTGTTGTAACGTGTCCCTCGCAGTGGTTCTTTCATTTTGGCAAAGAGATCATAATCGCACGGACTCATATCGGGTGAGTATGGCGGATGTTGCAGTATCTCCCATTGCCAGTGGCGAAGATCATTGACAGCGTCAGCAGTATGAGCCCTTGCATTGTCATGAAGGATGATGGGGTTCGTTGCCAACAAGTGCCGACGCTTTCTCCTGTGTGCTGGACGAAGATAATTACACAGGAAATTGCAGTAGTAGGCAGCGTTTACTGTCTGTTGTTGAGGTACAGTGTGGTGCAGTATCACTCCATCAGTGTCATATGCCACAGTGAACATCGCCTTCACATTACTCTGTGTAGGGCCCACTTTCTTTTGACGAGGAGAGCCAGGATGCTTCCATTCATTTGATTGTCGCTTCAAGTGCGGTTCGTATGGGCGGGCCCAAGTTTCGTCCAGAGTGACGATCCTTCCAAGGAAGTCGTCACCCTCCCTCAGGTACCGGTCCAACAAGTCCTGTGCAATTGCATAACGTTGCCATTGTTGCACCTCGGATATTGTACGGGGTACACAACGCGCTGCAATTTTGCGGTATCCAAGAATATCCTGCAGTATGTGGAGCACGGTTTTGTGACATATCCCTACCTCAGCAGCTAACCCCGCTCAGCCCATCGACGATCGACATCCAGCAAAGAAGCAACAAGCTGAACTGTGTGGCTGTCAACATGGGGTCGTCCTGAATGGCATCCCTCCCTTCACGGAACAATTTCACCCACCGTGTCACTGTGCGATATGGCAAAGCAGCATCACCACATGCTTCTCGCAGTCCCTGATAAGAGTTTCGTGCACTACGACCTCGTGCAACTTTAATTTTTATCCAGGAGCGTTGCTCTTGTTTCGTAAACATGTTGTTACGNGCCCAAGTTTCGTCCAGAGTGACGATCCTTCCAAGGAAGTCGTCACCCTCCCTCAGGTACCGGTCCAACAAGTCCTGTGCAATTGCATAACGTTGCCATTGTTGCACCTCGGATATTGTACGGGGTACACAACGCGCTGCAATTTTGCGGTATCCAAGAATATCCTGCAGTATGTGGAGCACGGTTTTGTGACATATCCCTACCTCAGCAGCTAACCCCGCTCAGCCCATCGACGATCGACATCCAGCAAAGAAGCAACAAGCTGAACTGTGTGGCTGTCAACATGGGGTCGTCCTGAATGGCATCCCTCCCTTCACGGAACAATTTCACCCACCGTGTCACTGTGCGATATGGCAAAGCAGCATCACCACATGCTTCTCGCAGTCCCTGATAAGAGTTTCGTGCACTACGACCTCGTGCAACTTTAATTTTTATCCAGGAGCGTTGCTCTTGTTTCGTAAACATGTTGTTACGGCGCTTGAACTGGGCTCTTGCACTTCAAGACGATGCACAATGCAACTCAATGAAACACAACCAGAGCCACTAATTGCACTACTTCAAATGAACTTTTGCTATCAGCTACAGACGGCGCTAGTGCCACCTGACGCACATCTTTCATGTTACAGCAGTGTTGCCACTACTTTTTATCCAACCCTTGTAGACAGATAGATCTGCCACTGGAAAAGATGCTCTCTATGCTTTATCTATGTTTTGATTAACAACAGTCAACACTATTTCTTAATAATTAAGTAATAACTTAATTAATTATTCAAGACCGATCCGAACAGGTAAGAATGCCAAACAGACGGGCGAAGAGTCGTTAAACGACCAAGAAGACGATGGAATATAGGCTTTGAAAAGGAATAACATAATTAATTTTACGTTTTGCATCCTGTTGTGTATGTGCATACCACAGTTTTGTACCATCACAACATGAACGTGTGTTTGGTGTCTTCGCCCGCTTGAACGCTGGGATCGTGAGTTCGAATCCCACTCAAAGGCATGGATGTTTGTGTGTGCGTTTATTCTGTGTTTGTGTTGTCCTAGATGTAGGTAGAGACCTTGCGATGAGCTGATCACTAGTCCAGGGAGTCCAATTTTACGAAACAGAAGAATATGCCAGGGCTAAACATAGAGCTGTAGAGCCATTGTTGAATAGAATGAATGAATGAATGAATTAGATATATGAAATAGCATCTACATGGTGGCCATATTGTGCTATGTTATGCCTCACTGCTTCACAGCAGTATATTGTGAAACCACTCAAAACAGTACACCCCGTGTTCTCAACCGCAATATCAAAGTGTACAACAGGGGCAAAAAATTAAGAAGAAACACGAAGAATAAAAATTAATATGAACATCTTGCCATTAAAACTACAAACAAAATTTAAGCCAAAATTCCACAATCACATAACCCCCCCCCAAAAAAACGAACATAACATAGCACACTACGACCACCATTTAAACTATTATTTTATATATCTATATTTCACATATATATCTATATTTCACACATATATCTATATTCCACATATATTTCTATATATTTCACATATATATTTTACAATTTTAATGATTCTACTCGTATAACATTTGAAATATATTTTTGTATATTCAACCATAAACAAGCACACAGCTTTCATTCTAATTACGTTAAAATCATTCCATTTTTGATCATGTAATTCAGCATAAACGTAATATATTTATATTTTTTGATTTGTTTCATTCTGGTCCGTCACAATAATAATTACAAATTATAAAACACTCCGTCCAATGTGACCGTAAGTTTTTTACTACATAAAAACTTAACACCCTTACATGTTTCGGTCTCTGTGAACCATCTTCAGAGGGCAAACATCACTACACATAGGAAACCACTATCACATAATTTGTTTACACGCAAAGTACGTACACTTATATGTTACAACACACAGTACACAGAATAGAACATTTCATAAACACAGCAGTTTCCTGGGAATGTAAGTTTTAAAAAATTGTATAAAATTCCTTGATGCTAATTAAAAGTTTTTTAGATTGTCAAT
>NW_019741974.1:1596422-1617012 GCF_002891405.2 Cryptotermes secundus | reverse complement strand
CAAGGAATTTTATACAATTTTTTAAAACTTACATTCCCAGGAAACTGCTGTGTTTATGAAATGTTCTATTCTGTGTACTGTGTGTTGTAACATATAAGTGTACGTACTTTGCGTGTAAACAAATTATGTGATAGTGGTCTCCTATTTGTAGTGATGTTTGCCCTCTGAAGATGGTCCACAGGGACCGAAACATGTAAGGGTGTTAAGTTTTTATGTAGTAAAAAACTTACGGTCACATTGGACGGAGTGTTTTATAATTTATATTTTTATTCATACATTTCTGATGATGGTTAAAGAAACCGAAACATATCGAGTGAGTGCTATACTTAAGTGACTGAGTTATTGTTGCTGTCTGATTTTCACTCGCCTTATTATACAGCGGTCAAACCCACGTTCGTGTTTTGATGGTACAAAATTATAGTAGGTTAATTACAGTCTACCTGGAAGTAGATGATGATGATAAAATTACGTATTTTAAAAGAGTCCACTAAACCCAAACCTGTATTTCCTTTGCTTGATGTTTTAACAAAAAATTGTGTGATGCAATGGCACACATGTGATGACTGTTTTTGGCAGGTGTTAACTCCATATCTAGCAACAGTTCAGCTGATCAGAACAAGTCTTTGCGGATGTCTTTCAGAAATGAGCGTGATCTAGTTCATCCTGACACGTTTCCGAGTATAGATTTCAAATTGTACATCAACGTAATCTCCCTTTCTAAGCTCACTTAACATTTTTTTTTACCTGTAAACTTGCTGTACGAGGAAACTGGTTTTTTTTTAATTTAAGTGTGTGCTAGTTACCAGGAATGCAAATTTTTTTTTTCAAATCAAAACTACGTCATTTAAACTTTAGCAAATTACTATCTTCCTAACTGCTACAATGCAGGAGTAACTAAATAAAAAGATGAGGGGACTGCTGTTAGAATAGTTTTTGAGTCCTTAGAGGTAAAATTAAAAAGTGGAAAGCCGTAACTTTCTTCAGTCTGGTAGAAACAATATCTTAAATGATTTCCCAGCGACTTTGCAATGATATCTATAATTTATGAGTCCACGAAAAATTATCTGAAAACACAGAACTTTTTTAACCGCTCACTAGAATTAAGATTATTATGAACAGGGTTAATTAAGAATAATTAAGTATAAGTTATACATATGGGGTAACTTAACGACACTTTTTTCATTCAGAAGTGGAATAAATCAATTCTTGATGTGTGGATAGGATGCACCATTCGCTACATTTCCTGGCATTTTAACTATTTGAGCTACGGAGGAAAGCCTTAGGAAATTGAGACCTGGCAAGTAGTGTTTGCTGTATGTGGTCTGACAATAAAGTTAGCGAACTCAACGTGGTAAAGTCGATGCCAGCGCCTAGTCCACTCTTCAAGATATTCCTTCCTTTCAATATTTCCGTTATCTTCGGTAAGAGAAAAAAGTCACTGGGGTTAGAACCAGTGAATAGGGAGGGTGTTCCAGCACAGTAATTTGTTTAGTAGCTAAAAACTCCCTCACAAACGGTGCTCTAATTCAAGCTCCGACATTCTCGTAAAGGCACACCAAAACACACTCAGACAATAGTAGACGCCACTCAGAAAGAGACTGCCATAGATCAACAAAAACACAACTGCGAAACGCTGATATGCCAACGTCTTCAAACCATACTGAAGTTTCTGTTCTCTGCTGCCACGGCAAGCACACTGTGGTGAGTTCGCGAACTTTATTGTCAGATATCGTTAACTCAGGAACTAGGAGGCCACATACCCACGCCGAGCTAATTGTGTATCACGAAGCTGTCGAAAGGGCCGTTGAGTAGCTAAGAGCTAGAATAGCACAAGTCACTATTATTGTGAAATATAAATTTCTGCTGAACTCCAAAAATTTATATTGGACCAATAAGACCTGTTTCAGGGTGAAGTTGCTCTTGGAAGTTTGGGCTTGAAGAAGTTCGCTACTCCGAACAGCCCATTCACCAAGTTAGTCACCTTCCAAATTAGAATTGTACGACTACAAAACTGTGCCACATCGTCACCTACCAACTAATGCATTATTAAGTTTATACCAGGACACTTAGTAAAACATAAGATGGTTATTGGAAATTCGAGTCATACCAGAATATACATAAGGTTAAGAAGTGATAAATTAAACCAGTGTTAAAAAGTAACTCATTTTGTATTAAAACACAGTAAACAATAAATTAAATATTGTAACTAAATTGGTGTTCGCGCAAAGTGATTAGCATCAGTTCTTCCCGTCCTGCCGTAGTGAGGTCTACGTATCCATCTCTACCCCACCAGATCAAACCGGCCTGAACCTGTTAACTGACCTGCCCCGATATACTCCCAGGTGTAAGCTACTCATATATGCTTACTGGCGCCCAAAAATCACTTCTTGCATTCCCAAATTAAGCTACCCGTTCCACAAGGAGCTTGCGGAAGGTGGCCGGAGCGACAACCAATAAGAGATCAGGAAGTGGCCGCACGGCACGGTGAGAATCAACCTAGAACTTGAAGCAGTCACAGTCATATATAATGTGAATGAACCAGACAAGCAGCCAGCAATATCCCGCCGGCTTCTTAGTGACTCAGTCTTCGACCATGAAAATGGAGGAAGTATGTTCCTCTAAAGTGTCTGGCGAACTTATATCGAACTACAAAACATTGGAACCCAGAAGATAGCTCGTTTCGAATTATATACCATCTTCTGTAGTGTCAACCGAAGTCGTTGGAAAGAGAAGAATATTGTACATTTCGCTTCGCTTAGTGGGGGGGGGGTTGGAGTCCAGCTGGGTCCACTCGGCACGGCGGGCCCTTGATTGGCCTATTGTACCTGCCCCTGGTGATTATGGTGATGGAAAATTTGGTGGAATGAAGATTTGCAGGTGAAACCGAAGTACTCGGAGAAAACCTGCCCCAGCGCCACTTTGTCCACCACAAATCCCACTTGACCAGACCCGAGATTGAACCCGGGCCGCCGCGGTGGGAAGCCAGCGACTAAACGCTTGACACATGGCGCGTCCTATAGTTTACAATTAAATTAAGAGTAAAAAGTGTTTAAAACTACCATAGTATGTTCATACCTAAAATATTAAAAAGACAGTACAATAAGTTATAGGCTGAACGTAGACATCAGAATAAACAATATTCATTAGAGTGTGTGTCCTCTAGATGTGGGTATTGCCTTGTTCTTCTGAAGTACGTTTTCCTCATTACGGACAGACAGATCACAATACGGCAGACATGACAGATCTTTATTACTATATATATAAAGCATATCCCACAAAAATACCTACCAAATTTTAAGAGGTCCTTAACTGGCTTACTGTTAGTAAAAACGCGCAGAATCCCAACCGTTGCGGAGCTAGTGTTGAAAATCAAGGAATCGCAAAGAGATCGCTGATAAGAAACATTTTTGATTTGGTTACCTAATGAACTGCATAGTAATTGTACTTTATTAGTTACCTGTGCTAGGCGCTGCTCAAAATGAAATCCTACGCGGTGTATACACAGTCTTGTTCCTTTACAACAGGACGTGCAGCTTTTCGATTGTCCTTTGGATTGAGTCGCATGATTTGGCGCGAGGGTTGGTCCCTTGTCCCGAACTTCCGATGGTAAACCAAATATATTGCAATACATAGAGCCATTTCTAGGCAACGCCAGTAATATACGCATGCAATAATAGAACCGGTGTAGCAGGAGGTTATTTCTATGTGGTTCGCATATATCCATTGCTAGGCAACGGATGTATTTCTGTGCTGTGGTCCGACTTGAGTCTATATAAAATACACAATAATTGACAGTTCAAGAGACCCCATGAGGAGGCGGGGTCGAATACCTCCACCGTGACCCTGCGAGTCGTAGGAAGCGACGAAAAGGGAAGTCTCAGATGTGACACAGTAAAATATTGTCGCCAGTCCTAAGAGACTCGGACCTGAGAAAGACTGCGCTGGCAAGGATCAGCAGCATATACAAAAGACAGACCCGTCCTCACATCAGAGAGGGCGCTCCGCGAAAACAAGACCTTAACTGTCAAGCAACAATAAATATCTGGTCATGAGCCCCAGATGGGGCTCGACACCAAGAATTACTGACTGACCGTCAGTAGCAGTATGACTTTGACTTGACTAACAGTTCAGCTGGAAGTCAGTCGTAGTTCAGTTGTCAGTTGAGAGTCAGGACTTGAAGACTCAGCATGTGAAAAGACGGCTTTATGTGTGTTGTAGTTACAGGAAGTCCGTTGCCAGGATACGGCTAGTGAAGACTGAGAAGATTTAAAATATCGTAGTTATTAACGATAACGCTATAATTTATTGTGATTACGAGTGAGTCTAAAGAAGGTGTTAATAAATCCAATACAAAACACGTTATTATTGGCCACGCAGCCAAAAACATGTGACAGTATCATGTCGCCCGCAAAGAACAGATAATGAGAAAATGAGATATGGTGAACGGGCAGTTATAATGGCATGTTCAATATGGCCTGGAAAGTACGTCTTCGGAAATAATTTCTAGTTCATTCTGTAGAAAACTTGGGCAGTAAGCTGTAGGTTGTACCAAACAAAATTAAATTGATATATAGTTGAGACGATAAAAATATAATTGTTTTACTGAACTAGCGACTTTATTTGCGTTTCCTCAGTTTCCAGCATTAGTTCCAAAACGGCGACAAAACGAACTCATATTTACGTAAGTTTTTTACTCGTATAACCTCATGAAATTTGGCAGACGTTTCGTGAAACACTCCGCAGGCACAAAGGGCAGAAATGAGTACAATATGTGTCATTATGGCAGGTTACACGTGTAGTACTTTCCTACATCGTCTCCTTGCGTCTCACAACTGAGTCCAGCGGTCTACGGGGCTTTCTGACGCCGCCAGAAACAAAAGATATCTGGGCTGCTTGTAGGCATCCTTCACCTCATCAGCATCCACAACAGCCCACTCTAGAGATTGGAGGAGATGGAAATTCGAAGGTGGAACATTTGGATTATGCTGGATGGTAGAGGACTTGAAATTTCACTTCGCGGTGGATTTCCTTACTGTGGGCAGCAGCTTGGGTCCGAACACTGTCGTGGTATACAGGAGAGAACACTTTCTGATAATCTTCGTTTTTGGGGGGAATGAGGGGTGAGAATGGCTGCCCTCGGTTCATTTCATAACGTGGCGGAATGCCTTGTAATTGAGAATCATGGCTCCGGGTTGTTGCTGTGGACGGGCGGCCCGAGCGTTATGAATCAGTTATATTTGTCCTGCCCCTTTTAAACACGCCTGTCCACATGGACACACTCCCTCGCAGCAATGAATTGTACGCACACTGAGCACATACACGAGTGTGAATTTCGGCTACCTTGATACCTTCTGCCCACAAAATCAGAATGAAGGGCCTCTATTCTTGTTTGGTGAAACCCGAAAGCGTTGCAGTCCTGTTTTGATTCACCCGATCTTGCTCACTGTGTCCAAGATCGTACCTGACAGTGTATCGACAGGTCATGTATCAAGGTTGGATATTTCCAGCTGTTATCAGGCTGTTTTTTACCTTCTTACACCTGAAGCAAAGATGCGGATACCTTCGGAATGAATCTCGTAATATATATTTTTGTGTCGCAAGCTTCTATGCAGGACAACAGAAGAAAGAAATGGGTCCTCAGAAATGTGGGGTAATAAAAGATACACGGCAAATCTTCAGGAATGTGTTACTCATATATAGACAATAAAAATAGTTTATCAACATAGGTTCCGAGTTAAACCCGCTGAATCACAAACTGAAATTCGTAACTCTCGTAGATGGCTTCCCTCAGTCACTACGTTAAGACAATCGTGGTATCAGTCCGACGCAATTTTGGAAAGTTTCCAAATCTTAATAATAGATGTGTACAGTAATTGTGCGGTGATTGCAAGTTGTTGAGACGATGTACTCAAATCAAGAATTAGCCGATGTGCATTTCATGTACGGTTTGGCGGACGCTAATGCTGTAGTGGCTAGTCGTTTATACCAAAAAAGGTATTCAGGACGAAGATGTCCAGACAGAAAAGCATTTGTATGTATCTATCGTCGCCTTTGTGAACATGGGAATTTTGCACTTATTGCCAACAGGGGACGACAAAGGTCTACTACGACTCCTGAAGTAGAGGAGGATATTCTTGATATTATGACTGAAACTCCTGGAATCAGAACACGAAGGATATCAATGCAAGTGGGTGTGGCTCATTCGACTGTCTGAAGAATGTTGTGAGAACAACAACTGTATCCCTACCATTTGCAAGATTACCCTGCTCGAGTAATGTTCTGCTAGTGGTACAAATCCTACTTTCCCTGCCTTTGTGATATCTACGGACGAAGCAGAGTTCACAAGAGATCGAATCCAGAATTCTCACAATCAGCATCTGTGGCCAGATGGAAATCCACATGCGATCCGTCCATCACATCACCAACAGCGGTTCTCCATCAACATCTGGACCCGTTTATGTAGCGGTAATTTATTCGGACCCCACGTACTTCCAAACAAGTTTTTTTTTCTTTCCCCTTTGCATAACAGCCCCAGTGGGCCTAGGCCTACCTCCATGAACTTCTCCGTTCACTTCGGTTTTTCTAGATCTTACACATTCGGTAGGACTCCTTGGGCTGGTGATCAACTCGTCGCAAACATCCATGCCTAGAGTGGGATTCGAACCCATGATCCCGGATTCCGAGCGAGCGAAGACAGTACATGCCTTAGACCGCTCGGCTACCGTGACCGGCTCCAAACAAGCTTACAGGGTGGAATTACGAAGCTTTCTTGGAAAACAATGTGCCTGAGTTCTTGGCCGGCGTGTCACTAATCATTCATCGAGAATTGCACTTCATGCATGATGGCGTTCCCGCATATTTCAGTGTCGTTGCCCGCAGGTAACGGAATCGAAAATTTCCTGGTAGATTGATGGGTACAGGTGGACTAACTGTGTGTCCTCCACGTCCACCTGATTAAATCCACTGGGTTTCTATTTGTGGGGCTATTTAAAATCCTTTGTTTATTCGTCTCCAGTGGGTGTTGTGGAAACTCTCCGAAATGGAACTGTGTCAGATTTTCAGACAATAGGCAACATGCGAGGAATTTTGGATCGTTTTCAGGTGGCAATGAGATGTCGAGCTGACGTAGGAGATGGACATATTGAACATTTACTGTAAGGTAACGTGAAGAGCTGAGTTTCATAGATACATCTTAAAAACTGGGACCTTGACCAATGTGGATATAAGCTATTTTATTTATATACATACGAGGAACCCATCCCTGAAGTTATACCGTGTATTTTAGAAGTCCTGTATAAGACGTGCATCATCATCATCGTCATCATCATCATCATCATCATCATCTAGAGTTTCTAGCATATTCCTTAAATTGACCATCGGAGCTGAATGCTTCAATTGCAGCCAGTAAGACCTGTTTCAGCCACAGAGTTTCAATAAAGAGCAGTGTTTTCTCTTTATAGGCTGGCCTCGGAAAGAAGAAAGTAAGCGATGCTCCCATCCAATTAAAGATGAAGAATTTGTTACAATTAAGAAATGTGGGTTGAATACGCATGACTACATTTTTTGTGGAATTTTGTGCCTTTCTTTAGCTAACTTCAACAAGTTAATATGTACCTTCTTCAGAATCTGCTCAAAATATTCAATATCTTTAATTGAACCAAAAATTTATTGCCGTGTCAACAAATACCTGTTCACTGTAGTTTATCCCGAGTCAGATTGAAGTCAATATTCTCATACCATATTTCTTTGAGAAAAATATTAATTTGATTCCCTCATCTACTTCGGAATCCACCAAATTATCTCTTTCCTTCAGGCTCTAACACACTTAAACGGGGGATATGTACGGGGGTTGGAACTTTAATAGTGACAACACTCCTGTAGAAACGCCATGAAATGGAACCAATTAATGTCACTTATACCACACGTTAGTTACATACCTATCTTACCTCAGAGCAAATGGACTCTGCCTTCCCAGATCACGCGCATGCGCAGTGACGAGAGGAACAGAGCCTCGTGTTAGCTAGCGGTCTAATGTAGTGTTGTCAAGACGTTTTCGAAACAGGAACAACGGAGTTGCATAAAGATTGAATGTGCCAGAGGCGGTACAGCACGACAGTGTCATCAAGGTCTTCAAGAGGCTTGCGGGGAATTTCCATTGCCTTACAGAACAGTGGCAAGGTGGGTAAAAGCCTTCAACGAGGGACGCCAAAATGTGCAGACATGCGTCGGCCAGGTCGTCCTAGTGTCAGTGAAGAAGAAGTGTATGCTCTTTCCGCGTTACTGGAGAGTGATCGACGCCATACGATTCGTGAGCTGGCCCGAGAGACAGGATTAGCGCATACGGCTGTGCTTCACATTCTGAAGGAACGCCTGGGCATGAGAATTATT
Organism: Cryptotermes secundus; assembly: GCF_002891405.2. NCBI lineage: Eukaryota > Metazoa > Arthropoda > Insecta > Blattodea > Kalotermitidae > Cryptotermes > Cryptotermes secundus. The sequence goes on along the minus strand of NW_019741974.1, from coordinate 1,608,624 downwards.
GCATCACGATGGGTACCGCATGATTTGACTGAAATGCAGAAATGGCTACGATACGACGCTGCTAGTAACCACTTGGAGCGTTATGAGTGCGAAGGAGAGGCTTTCTTACTCCGTATCAATACTCTGAATGAGACATGGGCCAAATCGTACGAGCTACAAATGAAACGCCAATCGAACGAATGGCGTCATTACGGGTCACCACGAAAATCGAAAGTTCGTCAGAACTCCAGCAATGTGAAAGTTATGGTGATTCTCGCGTACGACTGTGATGGTGTTATCCTAACGCATACCGTTCCCCGACAGCAAATGGTCAGTGCGCAGTATTTCTGTTCATTTTTGGAACACAGCCTGCGACCAGCTTTGAGAAAGAAGCGGCGACACTTTCTGCAAAACCCACCCATCATTTTGCAGGACAATGTTCGGCCGCATGCAGCGCAAGCTGTGGCTGATTTGTTCGATCGATGGGGCTGGGAAGTGCTGTACCATCCACCATACTCCCCGGACTTAAACCCTTGTGACTTCGACTTGATTCCTAAGATGAAGGAACCACTTCGTGGCATTCGCTTCAGAACGGTTCCAGAGATTCCTCAGGCAGTAGACCGCTCCATTCGGACTATCAACATAACTGGCGCTGCTAAAGGTATCCTAAGACGTCCACATCGCTGGCAACGGGTTGTACACAATGCTGGTGACAACACTGAAGGACAGTAAAACTTCGAATCATGCATCTCTTTTGTATCAGTTGTAAATAATTAGTTGCCACAATTAAAGTTCGAACCCTCGTAAATGTATCTTAAGGAACGAAGGTATAAATACATAACTAGCTTTGTCTGCAGATTCTAAACAGTTCTGATGTTGGTGTGTGACAATTGGAATTGATGGGCTTTTGGACTTTGTTCACCGTCCGGTATTCTAAAGAGTTCAGTGTTTCGGAAACCGGATCTGTTTCCGTCCTCAGGTGAGATATTGGGAGACAACTGCTTTGTTGGATTGTAAGTTGTCCAGTGATTTTGATTAGCTCATTCTAAGGAAGCAAACAGAGTAGGTCTCTCTCCTTTCACCTGAGGAAAGAAACAGATCCAGTTTCGAAACGTTGCGTTCTTTAGGATTGTTTAGAACACCAAACGGTGGACAAAGTCCAAAAAACCCCGATAGATACATCTAGCTGAAAATAAGGAATCTTGTGAATATGATAATGGACCTTCGGGTTTCAAACAAGCTGATAATGTTCTTCACCACAACAGCGCCTCAGTATTGAGTCGTTTAAGGAAACCAGACAAGACAACAAAAATGAGGTATTGAATACTGCATCCCTCATTAACAACCAGGACTAGGCATCCGCTCAAGTTCACTTACTGGTTCTTGAACATTCCTAGAAGGACTTCGTGAGGAGAAATTGTTTGAATATATTCTCCTCTTGTTTCTCTGTACACTTCTATTCAAAGTGAAATTTCCTTTCCAGTCTTGTATATTATAGAGTGACACGTCGCGGCCTACGCTGAAACCGTCTCCCACGAACAACATCCACAAATAGTAAATCGTAAGCTGTCCCCTTCATACGCCACATAGCCGCATGACAATACTTTCTGAACCCGCAGAAAACTGTTCACTCGTTCGTAATCTACTCGCAACAAACGGTCATGCACTCGGCAGTTCGTTATATGAAATTGCTTAATGAAAATGGAAGTTCACACTCACAAAACATTTGTGCACGCAATAGGAGGAGGGTGATTGTGGAGCAATTGGTGGAATGAAGGTTGGCAGGGGAAACCGAAGTACTCGGAGAAAACCTTCCCCAGCGTCACTTTGTCCACCACAAATCCCACTTGACCAGACCCCGGGATCGAACACGGGCCGCCGCAGTGGGAAGCCAGGTACTAACCGCTTGAGCTATGGCGCTGAAAATTTTGGTGGAAACTGAGAAGGTTTTGAACGGCTGTACATATCATGTGTTTTTCTTCTTTGGGCTTTTTCGAATTGGTCACACTTGTCTTACAGACTGCCCCTTGTTACTATGTGCCCCGCCACTTATTGTTTCAAGTTCACCTGCACCTTGTTTTTACTGACATTTTTAACTCCACGCTTTCCTATTATTAACGGTTAGAAACGTCCGATAAATTGAATCCTACTTGAGCGGTTTTATCTTCACTGTTTTTAAGGCCGCACTGGCCAATGCACTTCATGTTTTACAGTTCTTAACCAAATAGTAATATTTTTTTCTTTTTACAAATTTGCGCACTTCTGTCAGACCATTATGCAGTTATCCACATGTTTCATTTGATTCCATCTAACACCGTATTCAGTAACGGATGTTTAAGTTTAATTTTATTCATAAGTAAATAACAGAAGCCCGCTCACCCACCTTCAAACCCATTCTCACTCCATAAGTCGGTCGGTACAGCTGCAAGTGTGTGGGAATATGAGCGGCAGTTCTGAGGCACCGCCACTAGTAAACAGACTTTCTGGAGTTTAGGTTCTCTCAGAAATGTCGTTGTGAGCAACAAGTGGGCGGATCCGCTAACATTCAACTTAAACAAAAAAACTGGGTACCGTATTTCACCGCCTGTTCATAATAACTTTTCGTTTACCTTCTATTTCCCCCCTCCCGCATAAAGTAGAAGCTTCAGAATTAAACGATATAAAATTTCTTCTAGAATGACCTTTATTTTTCTTTGGCACTACAGCCCCAGTGGGCCTAGGCCTACATCCATGAACTTCTCCGTTCACTTCGATTTTTCTAGATCTTATACATTTGGTAGGACTCCTTGGGCGGGTGATAGCTCGTCGCAAGGCCTCTACCTGTACAGAAACACAGAAAAACACACATACACACAAACTAAACATCCATGCCCTGAGTGGGATTCGAACCCACAATCCAGGTTTCAAAGCGAACGAAGACAGTACGTGCCTTAGACCGCTCGGCTACCGTGACCGGCCTAGAATGACCTTGGTAACATAAAATTTCCTTCAAATTCTCAAATCTACACGACGAGGCTAACAAGAATTACGAATTAATAATTAGAAAACTTAATGGCACACTTCACAGAATAATTCCCACGAAGTTTGTATGGGCACAACCTCGAAGTTTCATACGATCGCCATACCTGCAACTGTTAAGAAAGAAATTCTTTGATTCGGTAGCGTAGTTGGTTGAGGCTCTATGCTAAAAGACGGAAGGTCGCCGTTTCGTTCCGGATAACACAGGTGTTACACAAGGAGGCTCGCTGTAAGCGCTAATATATATTTTTTTATTGCTAGTGGGGTGGGACTAAGTCCCTTGTACTGCGGCCACTTCTGGCCTATTGTACCAGCCCCAGATGATAGGTGAGGGTGATTGTGGAGCAATTGGTGGAATGAAGATTGGCAGGGGTAACCGAAGTACTCGGAGAAAACCTGCCCCAGCGCCACTTTGTCCTCCACAAATCCCACTTGACCAGACCCGGGATTGAACACAGGCCACCGCGGTGGGAAGCCAGCGAGTAACCGCTTGAGCTATGACGCGGCCAAGCGCTAATATTTAGTGTGGGATAATGGATCAAGTCCTGAAATCATTGGATATCAGGAGTAATCTCTAAACCAGACTAAGACAGATATGTGTATATGGCGATGCTATTTTCACAATGGCACGGAAGCGACAGGCGCGGGCAGACACCTTTTTAAAACTTAACGAAGAAGCACAGAAGCCAGGGCTGGTAATTAATGTGAATAAAAAATATATGAAATGCTCCAGGAACCAGGTGAAAGAACAAGTACTGGATCTGGGTGCAATTGAAACTGGAAATGCACGGACAATTAAACATCTTGGATCAATGTAAAATACAAAGAATGCAATAGAAGAAGAAATGAAAGAAAGAACAAGTGCAGTGGATGAAGCATATTTTGCTCACAAAATGCGTTTATGACTAAGAAACTTGCAAAGAAATCTAAGCTTATAAACAACAAGTTAGCAATAAGCACAATAATAACATATGCTTCTGAAACGTGGGTTTTAAAAAACAAATGAAAGAAAATTTACTAATATTTGAAAGTAAAATTGTCCGAAGGATCTACGGGCCTACTGTTGACCTAAACGGTCTGAGAAGGAAAACAAAGAAAGAAATAAACACTCTTTAAAACAAAGAAATATTATGAGGTATACAAAAGTCCAGAGACTTGTATGGTTGGGACATTTGGAAAGAATGCATGAAGAGAGAACAACAAAGAAACTAACTCGTTGGAAGTCGTTATCATCCAGAACTAAAGGACGGCCTAGGAAGAAATAGGAAGAATATGTTTTACAAGACATTCAAGTCATGTACTATACATCAGGAGTTGGACGAGGCCTGTACGGAGGAAGGAGTAATGGAAGGAAATCGTTGAGCTAGCCAAGACCCACATTGGATTGTAGAGCTGTTATTTCGTTGTTCACTGTTACCGTCTCCCCTTCATTTCTTTGTAGATTCGGTAGACCACTCGACTCCTATCAGGATCGTGTTACGGCAATAACTGAGGAAACCGGAAACTGCACAGTCGAAGCCAGCCCATTGCTCGAAATCAACACCACAACTTCCGCTGCCCACAAACTGTTTATTTATTCAGAAGCGAAATATTGTAATTTCATTTGCAGGCACGGAGTAATGTGGCCCTTTATTATTATCAGATTTTAACGGTTCAGAGTGAAGGGCTGATGATTTTAGAGAAACACAGGAGCGCAGCCCAACGGCGTCTGTCTCTGATCAGTTCAAAAGGCCATGTTTTTGGAGACTGGTATCCTGCGGGAGCATCGCTTCATCTCCCAAGAAGGGTTTGAATCGATGGCCTCTCTCCTAGACAAGAATGAATTTCCTATTGGCTGATTTTAACTAGCCAAATTCATCATGCACTCAGCGCAAGTCAATTACATAACGACCTTTGAGAATAAAACAGCTCCCAAGATACAGAACTCGGAACCCCGCATGTGAGAGCGGTTATTTCTATAGTTAGGGGCCAGCTACACCCTTCCGAAGAAATTTTATGACAGCTACACATGTCAACAAAACAAAATTCACATCTATGAGAAAGAGTGAAACTTAAGAGACCGGCATAAGAACTACGCCCCCTTGTTATACCTGCAGGAAGAAAGTGTTCTCCGCTGATAATGCGTTCACAGTTCTACACAGTGGCTCTACTTACCAACCACAATTGCGCGGTAGTAAGCTTTTCAATTTCTTTATCTTAACGCAGAACTACAAGCTCCCAGGTATACTATGAGGAGGACAACCAAACTTGCTCGTAGATAAAAAACTAGAAACAATTCTGAATTGCCTTTTCTGGTGCAGCAAGAGACACAGGACTAAAGGGAATACGACGGCTAATAATTTATCCTGACTCGTCTAAGTGGCCAAAAAAAGCACTGCAATTTGTTGAAAGTCGTTAAAGACGTTGGCCTACAAACATACCAATACAAAACAGGTATACCATAATATTCACAGAAGCAAAGGTACTTAGAAGTAAAATACACGGTGTATCTGTCAACTGCAGAAAATTAATCCTACGTAATGAGGAGCCAAACAAAGCCTACTCATCATCATCAGTAATCTGTCAGACGACAGGTCCACAGTCTCTTCCAAAACAATTCCTCCACTTAATGCGATCTAGAGCTTTCTCCTTCAAATGACAGTATCCTCTTCTGTCCCCAAGGTCATCCAGAATCTTCTTACGTCTTCTTTCTCGTCTTCTTGTCACTTCTATCCGCCCCTCTATCTTTCCTTCAATAACTTCTTTTAGAAGGCAGTTTCTGCGTAAAATATGACCAATCTAATTAGCCTTCCGTTTTCTTATTTCGTGTAAGATATTCCTCTGCTCACTGACTCTAATTAACGCTTCTTCATTTCTCACATAATAGGTTCAACTGATCTTCTCCATCCTTCTCCAATACCACATTTCGAAACTTTCCAGCCTACTACTGAATATTAATTATGACTAATATAATGACCGCATACGTCAGAAATCTGGTGTAAAAGAATAACCTGCAGAATGTTGGTAACGAAACGTGGAGGGAAAAAGCACGTGGTTCTCATATATATATTTTATTTATCCTGGTTTACGTGACGATGCTACAACTGTGATTATGTAGCGTTGAATTACAAAATAATTATGGAAGATTGAAGATGCGATACTGTCCTCACTTGAAATTGACTGGAGGGGTTGCGGAAATTTTGAAAATCCTAATTCACAACAAATATTATCCGATTCTAGATCTGAACCGGAGACCTCCAGAATACGAGACAGGAGGGCTAATTCATCAACCACGATGTTCCTTTGGAGGTGCACATAAGAATTCCATATTACAATCCAGGTTAGTCACAGGCCGTGGAGAAGCGAACCTGAGCTTCAGACGGAGTGGAATGGGGGATTTGATGACCGCGAGAATGCGTTAGATTTCATAAGGGCAGCGAATTGCCTGAGAAGCTTTTCAAGTTAGGGCATTTACCTCCATGACAATTATTTTTTTAATGTTCTACCAGGCACGACAGCGTAGGCATATGCTTAATAGTGCATATTTGGAAATTAGGAAACCTTAGGAAAATGTTAGGATATTGTAGATTTATATTTGATACAGATACACACGCATGGGAAGTGCTTACATACTGCTGAAATGCAATTTATAATAAACGTTACAGATAACAGAACGCTCCATATAATTAAACCCCATTCAAACTAGATAGGCCAGAGATCTGGTCTGAACGTTATAGAGAAAAGAAGAGAAAAGAAAAATGTCTTTGCCCCGTTCTGGAATCGAAAAACCACCTTCCGGATTATAATTTTTAAGCTTTACTCATTCAGCTCCGCCACACTAATTAATTATTATAAAATGATTTGACAACACCGTCCGGTGTGACTCACTATATATTTATATAGTGCTTTTACAACAGCCATCTTTGAGCCGAATGTCTAGAAAATGTGGCAACTTCAACCTCTCACAACTCTACGGGCCTCCACGGCCTGTTACAGGGATAGCTCTACTTTTACTTTTACATGTTTCGGTCAGTTGTGACCATCTTCAGAAGGCAATGACTACATGTTAAGGAACTACTCTTACAGTACAAAAGCACAAGAGCGTAAAAGAGAACGATAAGCAGAAGAGTACGTTTGACACAGCGTTAAGACATGAGTACACGCCCATAAGAACGTCATAGGGAGAACAGGGATATAAATATCCCACACAACACACCTCAGATCAGTGCCTCAACACACAACGAAAGGAGAAACAGCTCGACAACACAGGTAGGAACACACAAGATAGAACTAAAACAAAATTGGAGTAGAAAAAATATTAAGTATATATATATATATGTCACAATATAATACCCATAATATAATTGCAGATCCTTAACGAATCATATAAAAAGGGGGGAAAGAAAGCTGCCCGGACCTCAGAGGATGGCAAATAACACCTCCATCTCCCGTTTTGACAGAAGAGGCACGGAGACACAAACCTCAGCGGTTCAAGATTTTAAATATTAAGAATATTAATAATAATAATAAATCATTAACTCGAACATATTTTATCTTTAATAATTAGAACTATTTATACAAAAGTTTAAGCATTTGTACTATGATCTATGTAAGAGTAATTCCTTAACATGTTGTTATTGCCTTCTGAAGATGGTCACAACTGGCCGGAACATGCAAAGGCATTATATAAATATATACTGAGTCACACTGGACGGTGCTGTCAGATCATTTTATAATAGACTGTAATCGGTTGCTTTTTCTGGCTAAGCTACTGCGTCATCGTCGTCGCCACCATCATCATCATTATCATCATCGTCATCGTCGTCGTCGTCGTCGTCGTCGTCATCGTCATCATCATCATCGTCGTCGTCGTCATTATCATCATCGTCGTCATCACCGTCGTCATAGTCGTCATTATCATCGTCGTCGTCGTTGTCATCGTCGTCGTCGTTGTCATCGTCATCATCATCATCGTCGTCATTATCATCATCGTCGTCGTCATCGTCATCGACGTGGTCGTCGTCATTATCATCATCGTCATCGTCGTCGTCACCACCACCACCACCAATAAGGCCGACATCAATGATAGGCAAAATGACCTGTTTGGCCAATCCATCTTTAATTTCTTCTGCAACATCCGCACTTCCTCATGACTGAATTCTGATTTCTCCTCAATGCACCACCTTCTGTTATTTCACCAGTTCACCTAAGCTCATTTTTATAGCCTGAAATTCGCTCTCCGACATTAACTTGTGACTCACATGTGGCATTCTCACTCATCGTTTCGTTTCATTTTGCAATTAGTTTATTGAAATGGAGTATCCGGAAGTCCTCCTTGTACTTGAGGACAATTTGTACAGTTATGCAGTGTCAGTAAAGTCGGTGTACTCTACGTTAGTGACGTATATCCTGGGAGAACTGAGGTAAGTGCGGTTATGATAATAATCTAGGCCATGTCCGGAGCAGGTAATTGAAATCAAACATGCTGCTGTTGGTCAACGCTGTTTCGAGGCGGACAGCGCTGAGGGCTTTTGACGTCACTGTAATTACACATTATTGTCCATCGACATAATTGCCAATAGTACAGGATATCAGTCAGTATGGCGACTGACTACGGGCTGGATGGCTTTAGTTCAATTACTGGCAGGGGTACGAGAATTTTCGTTACCTCACAGTGTCCAGACTGGCTCTGGGGCACGCCCAGCCTAATGGGTATTGTGGACTCTTTCCACAAGGGATAAAGTGGCTGGGTCGTGAAGCTGACCACTACATCTAGTGCCGAGATAAAGTGATGGAGCTGTAACTTCATTCCCTCATACACCGCCATGGCAAGGTGCTTAATCAATTAAACACAATGACAACTTAACTTAATACAGTGTTGAAAATGTAATGGTACTTTCCGTCGTTCCGAATGCAGGGAAATACTCTACTGGCTAAACACAGATTTTAAAATTCCTGCCCCCCCACCAAACCCGTTCTCCTACTCGAGAGCTAAAAGATACACAGCACAGAGGACGTGAAGTTTCCAGATATATTACTTGAGGTTTTTCTTTTGTCATTGTTCCTGAAGTTCAGGTTTTGCACACAAAAGTACTTAATAACAGTGTTATTTAGATTATCTGTGGATACTAACGTTTCGGATGCAGTTGCTACCTCCACTTTCAAGGCTATATTGCGTAGGGTGAGGATGCGTTCAACTTTTTTTTAATTCGCTTTGTGGGGGGTGGAGTCAAACTGTGTCCACTCGGCACGGTGGTCACTGATTTGCTTATTGTAGCCTGCCCCGAGTGATTATGATGATGGAGAATTTGGTGGAATGAAGATTGGCAGGGGAAACCGAAATACTCGGAGAAAACTCGCCCAAGCGCCACTTATCCACCACAAATCCCACTTGACCAGACCCGGGATGGAACTCGGGCCGTCGCGGTGGGAAACCAGCGACTAACTGCTTGAACTATGGCGACTTACATAGGCATGTCACACTGAAGGAGATTACACAGACCCACGATTGGAGGAAAGGACAGAGAGTGCACTCCTTTCCCCGTGGAAATTTCATGGAAGTACATGAAAATACACTGAGCTTTCTTCCGCTCTCAGAGCGGAAACTGGTGCTGTATTTCGAAGCACGATACGGAATTTCAAAACTCGTTTATAGACTATGTTAATTTGTTGAGAATAGGCCGGTCGAGTATCAGTTGAAGATGACGAACGTTCAGGGCGACCAAGCACCAGCAAAACGACAGAAATGTTAAAAAAAATCGAGAATTCAACCATGAAGACCGTCGCCGAACAATCCATGAGCTCGCAGACACCGTTAGGATCAGTTATAGAGTTTTCCAGGAGATCTTAACAGACAATGTGAGCATTCGCCGCATTGCTGCTTCATCACGAAAACGCGCCCCCCCCCACACGTCCCTGAAAACCACAGAGTCTGTGACTAACAACAACATGGTTATCGTTCCTCATCCTCCCTACTCACCGGACTACTTAGCCCTATGTGACTTCGCTTTGTTTCCCAAATTGAAAATAAAACTGAAGTGATAACATTTTGAAACAGTGCCTGACATCCAAAGGGAACAGCAAGCGGTACTCGGCAGCATTGAGGAAAATGACTTCCACAGTGCTTTGAAGAGTGGAAAAAAACGATCGGATCGCTGTATACGGTCCCAAGGAGACTGTCTGAAGGAGATGGCAGCCAAAGTTACGCCTACTCCGGGAACTTTCCGGTACACCTTACATATCTAATACGAATAACAGTATACAAATATCCATAATTTGTACTGGAACGCGTGTGGACGTTCCAGCAAGCTCTCATAATCAATTCTGCATCGTATTGTTAGGAACCAATGGATCAGGCGTCTACGTGAAACCGGTCACGTAGCTAGGAACTGCGCTCCCGGTTTGTCTCGTGCTACGCGTTTGTTCACACAAGAAGCAGGCGAGACCCACAACATACTTGTACAGAGCAAACACGTTAGAGCCTATGGAGAGGTCCATACTCCAGCAGGTCACATAAGCTATAAAGTTATAGAAACAACACCATTTAGATGTAAAGCTATTTTTAGTATAGTCCTGATAGTCTAGTGCCTGAGGTAGGTTCATGTTTGATACATTCCTACCGACCATATGTTCACTGTGTCTCTTATATCCACATCTCTCCATGTATCAACGTGGTCGACTTCACAGAATAACTCACTAGAGGAGGCTACATTCCAGCGCCAGTAAATGAACAGTCCCTCAGTCTGAAAGTATGTCACTGCTATACCCTTTTAACTCTTCGTCAAACCACAAAAGTTGGAACTACTGTCCCAGTACTCTCGCTTAAAACAACATACTTCATATTACATAAAGGAAATAAGTTATGTTTTATTTCTAGTGATCTACTGTTTTAAATAGTTTTAGTAGTAGAGCAGCAGAATGAGAACAGAACAGTGGACGGTTTCTCTTGTGAAGGCATCACTCTACAACAATGACACACATAATTCTGTGGCCGTATACATGGGTACGTTCAGGGCAGTGGTGGAATAAATCTTAAAATATAAGTTAGATTTAGCGGGAGTATAGGAGGTCAGATGGGATGGAGGTGGCATCGCACCAGCAGGATACTATACATTTTTCTGTGGAAAGGGGAATGAAAATCATGAATTTGGTACAGGTTTTTCTTACATAAGAGAATTGTGTCAGCAGTTAAGAGGGTAGAGTTTGTTAGCGATAGGATATCATATGTAATACTGAAAGGTCGCTGGTGTGGTATTGTTATGAATGTTCACGCCCCAACAGAAGATAAACTTGATGACATAAAGGACAGGTTCTATGAAGAACTAGAACATGTATTTGATAAATTCCCGAAATACTCTATGAAAATTTTGTTACGAGATTTCAATGCCAAAGTAGGGAGGGAAGACATTTTCAAACCAACAATCGGGAATGAGAGTTTCCATGAAATTAGCAATGATAATGGAGTTAGAATAGTGAACTTCGCCACATCAAAAAATCTTACTGCCAAAAGTACAGTGTTCCCACATCGTAACATCCATAAATTTACTTGGACATCTCCTGATGGGAAGATACACAATCAAATGGACCATATTTTTATAGGAGACGGCACTCAAGTACACTTGATGTCCGATCATTCAGGGCAGCAGATTGTGATACTGACCACTACCTGGTGGTGGCGAAGGTTAGGAAAAGACTGGCAGTGAGCAAACATACAACGCACAGGGTTCATGGAGAGGTTCAATCTCAAGTAATTAAATGAGGTAGAGGATAAAGAGCAGTATCGTGTTGAAATCTGAAATAGGTTCACGGTTTTGGAAAATTTAGACACTGAGGTAGATGTTAATAAAGCTTGGGAAACTATTAGAGACAATATAAAAATGTCTGCCAAGGAGAGTTTAGGTTATTATGAATTAAAGAAGCATAAGCCATGGTTCGATGAAGGAAGAACAAGCCAAATTGCAATGGTTACAGGATCCAAGTGAGTTAAATGGGGATAATCTGAACAATATAAGACGTGAAACCAGCAGGCATTTCAGGAACAAAAAGAGGGAATATCTGAAAGACAAAACTGATGAGCTTGCAATGATCAGTAAGAACAAGAACATTAGAGACCTGTACAGAGGAATAAATGACCTTTAAGAGGGGTCACCAACCTAGCAGTATGTATGTATGTATGTATGTATGTATGTATGTATGTATGTATGTATGTATGTATGTATGTATGTAT
>NW_019741974.1:1519133-1596411 GCF_002891405.2 Cryptotermes secundus | reverse complement strand
GACGTGGGGGCGTCGAAATAGTCACTTGGTTCCATAAAGTACTGACCCAAGTGACGTAGTCTTAAAGAAGCTAAACCCTCACATTCACACAGGCCGTGTGTGGCTGTTTCCCAGTATTTCTTATGTCTTATGTTAGTCCAGTCCCTGATTGCCTGTTTGGCAACTTCTAGAGAGATGCCACAGGCTGGTTCACGTCCTATGAATGGATGTTCAGCTCCAATTTTAGCTAATTGGTCTGCTGCTTCATTTCCAGCAATACCCTCATGCCCCGGCACCCATATCAGTTGTACCCTGTTATGTTTGGCCAGTTCCATGAGGGTTTGGTGGCAATCCCAGACCAATTTTGAATTGATCTGGTGTTTGTCAAGTGCTTTGAGTGCTGCTTGGCTGTCAGATAGAATGTGGATGTTCCTATTTCTATAGTTCCTATCTAAATTCTCCATAATACGTGCTTTAATGGCATATACTTCTGCCTGGAATACTGTCGTGTATTGCCCAAGGCTGAAACTAAGTTTCCGCCTCGTGCCATTGCAGTACACACCAGCTCCAGTGCCTCTATGTGTCTTGGAACCATCTGTATACCAGATCAGTCCCCCTTTTCTCTCAGGCTGAAACCCGTCTTCCCATTCACTCCTTTCAGGAAATCTGACTGTGAAGGGTTTTTCATATACATGTCTCAGCCTAGCAGTAACTTAGTGAAGGACGAGAATGGTGATCTGCTTGCAGATTCCCACAACATTCTGAATAGATGTATGTTGTATAGAACTATAAGGTTTATTTTGGACTATCCATTGTCTGGTACATATAAGACAAAAAACCACAACGTTTCGGAGACTGGATCTGTCTCCTTCCTCAGGTGGATAGGGCAAGATAGACCTACTCAGTTGGGCCCGTTAGAAAGAGCTAGACTCAATCATTTGACCCAGTGATATATATACCAGACGATGGATAGAGTCCAAAATGAACCTAATAGTTCTGTACAGCCTACACCATGCAAGATAGACCTACTCAGTTGGGCCCGTTAGAAAGAGCTAGACTCAATCATTTGACCCAGTGATATATATACCAGACGATGGATAGAGTCCAAAATGAACCTTATAGTTCTGTACAGCATACACCACCGTCAGAATTCTTTAAAGTCTACTGAAAGTGTTATATGAATTTAATTTCGGTGGAACACAACGTCCATTTTGCTGGAAACTGAAGACAAATATTACTCATAAAAAAGAATTTTGCATACGGATTTCGTATTTAAAATTATGACGTCACCAGTCCCGTTACTTAAGCAGTGCAGTGTTTATGTTCTATAAGTCAAACTGAAGCAACCCATACTCGTACTCGCGTGAGATATGTTGGAACAGCCTCTTCGCGAATGTGTGCAGGCAATAACCGGCGTATTTTATCAATATTATCTCTACTCCCACAGTAAGAGTAAATAATGAAAATCCATAAGGTGAATTATGTTAGCAGTAATTGGATCGTATTTAATATAACACGAAAACAATTAATTAAATTCGAAATATTCCACTTGTGTGCATATTAAACCGCCTGAGGTTCTCGGAAATACCCTAATATCCTCTTGGGCTACTTCGTAAATAAAATGTATAATCATAAACCTACTGGGTTGATTCAGCATCTAACAGAAATAAGTACCAGGAATCTTCCTGATGGCTGAAGGGCGACCGGCGTATAAGGCTGACAACCTTACCACCATCTGTGAGCCGATTGTCTATAAAATATAAGCGCCCCGACGTCTCACAACCCTATGTGTCTTCACGGCCTGCTACATGGGTTGCTTTACATTTTTACCTTTAATTCTAAACCTATTTGTATCTCCCATTTTCGAATTCACAACTACGGCGTTTTTAAGAGCACCATAACGGCCTTGGGCTACCGAGCCGATACGTTTTAAACATGTGGCAGCAGTAGCTACACGTTGTAGTTGTCATTTCGAAACATTTGTGGCATAGGCAATCTCATGGATGCATTCTCTGCCTAGAAATTTAATTGCTATAATGTCGGTTATTTGCAACACTTGTTGCTAGACGTAGGGTAGCGCTACTGGCCGGACGGCACAGAAATCGGAGTTTGAGTCATGTAGGAACTACATTTTTCTCTTCTTCACGTCGTACCAGACCGTTCTGGGGTCCAACCAACATTTTATCCAATAGCACCTGCGCTATTTCTCCGTGGGTAAAGTTGTCGGGGTGCGAAGCTGGCCACTCGCCATTAACTAATACCAAGGCCAAGAATATATGGATTATTACATCAATTCACCCACACACCTTCATGACGCAGCGCTGTGCCGCAGCTTCTTGCGACCTGTTTATTATGGTTCAAGCGGGAATGAGGCACTCGAATATCTTATTGGAATCCCAACGGTGTCATGAATTTTGTTGTGTCACACAATTGTGACACCCAAATTATTATTATGTCCCACGCGGGCACCATCAAAATTCAGAATATCCCACCTAATAGCCTCCAGTGAAACATCTGTGGATAGCCCCTACTCCTCCCAGCTACATAACTATTACGAATCACCCAATAAACATTCAACATGTGAAAACAAAAACAAATATAATAAAATGAACAAGTACATAAATACAACCATAAAATTTACACAACACTCTTTTGCACTCATGGCCATTACCTCTTAAAATCCCTTAAAAAACTGTTTTAAATCTCCACAGTACAAACCAAATTTTCTATCCCAACAATCAAAGAGTAAATCAACTTATATCTCCTAACGATCACGTGTAAATATAATTCTATATCCTAACGATCGATTTTTAGATCAATCCTTATATATTCTAGCAAACATTTAATGAATCCTAACACGTAATTACTGAACCAAATGTTTATATCTTAACAATCAGTCCATGAACGAAAATTTATATATTTTAATAACTGATCAATAGAACAAAATTTTCACTTAGCAATATATTACCCAAATTTTTATATTAACAAACAATTATTACCAAAATTCATATCATAATCGTTATTCAACCAGAAATTACACATTAATAAATATCCGAAAACAGGGAAGTACTGGCGCTTACAAAAGAGGGTGAAAATGAAGACGTCTGACTCCATCGTCTCTCCTTCCTACAGCACTACTTCTAGAGTCGACTGCTCTGAGCGAGTCAGGCGTCTCCTCTCCGACAGCCTGTTGTGGGACCCGAGACTTGCCTCCTTGTGGTTCACCCGATTTGTCACCAACTTCTATAGACTATAAAACTGAAGCCGGATGCCTGAGGGATATGCTACCTGTAAAGGTGATCTCAGCTCTGCTTTCCGGCTGACCAATCTGTGGTTCACCTAATGTATTTCAATTTACAAGACTTGTAATTAATTTCTAGTGAATTAAACATAAAAGTGACGTCTCGTTAAATAAAATCATACGCATTAATATCCTGGGGCACAACAGTAGTTCTTAGTTGGTTAAAGACAGGAACAACTTTATTTTTTGTTAGACTGTGAAAAAAAAAACAAGTTGACATGGTTCCTTAAAATGAGTCAATGCAAAACCGACCGATACATCACTGAAGAAGCGAGTGTCGGTCACATCAGTAGTGATAAATACAGAAGATTCCACCACTGGAATGGTTTTTGCCCAAAGGAATATTCGGAACTAGAATAACGTGTTTTTTAAGTTTTTGGGGTGGGGTGAGAGGGGGCACGTGGTACTGCGGTCACCGTTTGGCCTATTGTACCAGCCCCAGATGATAGATGATGAGTGTGTCGTTGGAATGAGATTTTTGTAGGGGAAACCGAAGTACTCGGAGAAATCCTGACCCAGTGCCACTTTGTCCACTACAAATCCCACATAACCTGACCTGGACTCGAACCCGGACCTCCGCGGTGAGGAGTTAGTTTGAAAGTGCATTCCTTTTCAAAGGAGGAAATGATAAATGCATACAAAATTAGTAAGTAAATCTGAAGGGAAGAAACCACTTCGGATACCTAGGTCTCAGACAGAGGACAACGCGATAATTCTGGTGGGGTTCATCATAATAAACATAAGACGACAATAAAAATGCAAATAATAATGCCACATAGTGAGGAGTGGCTATAGACGGGGTTTGGCTTGGTGACTCGATTTATTGACAACTTATACACTCACGACTTATGACTACACTTTACAGCTCACTGGCACACACAGACTAGTGTCCTCAGCCTATTATAGTCTCAACTAGCCGTTACCTGGCAACGCATTTTAATACAGGAACTATAACATTCTCACTGAATTACGCTCTCCAAAGATCACACATAAAGTCATTCCTTCACAGCCGGACTTTCAACTGTGCACTATTGAAAATAGCTTGCGGCCATTTCACACCATTCTCCTAGCCTTTTTCTCACCTCCTGACTATCAACTGACTAAGTCAAATTCAAAGTCAAAGTCACTTTTTATGACTGACAATTTACCGCCAATCAGTTCGTCTTGAGGCCAGACTCCTTGAGACTCACGACCAGAGAACTTTTCAACTGAACTCTTGCAGTAATAGTCCTTATGTAACATCCTCTCTGACGAGAAGATGTGGTTGTCTCTTATGAATTTCCTTTCATTTTCGACAAGTGTACGTTACTGAAAATTCTTCCGTTTGCACTATATACAAGTCTTTTGTCAGTACAGGCTTTACAGAGCAGATCATGCATAACTTACGTATTTTATGCCACGAAATCTCCAATTTATAAATTGTTGGCGTGGATCACATAGATAACACAGCTTTCCTATTGTTGTGTCTGTATTCGTTCCTGCAGAGATGTGTTTACCGGACCGTTGAGTATCAATGGCCGCGACGCGGGCCACATAAAACACCGTTCCTGCGTTGCTGTACCGTTGTTGCGTTCGTATCTGTTGCTGTGGGAATATGCTCTCAAATCCGTTACCTAGTAACGGCTCAGGAATATTTGTTTCTCTCGAAATCGTCGCGTAGTGATGGCTCTACTCGCGACAATATTAATCATAATAATTGTAATAGTAAGCAATATTTTAAGGTTATATTTCAGCGTCCTGTTGCACTGATTTATGTCCATGATTTATTCCAACCGTCTTACAGTGCATACATTTATTCACCTTACTCTCCTCCCTTGCACTACTTTGATTGAGATAACTCAATCAAAACGAAGACAGCACACACACACACACACACATACCCAGCAGGCCCAGCAGTATAACACACGCAGTCACAGGAGCAAGACACAACACAAAGCACAATACACACAAGAAAGTAGGAAGAATGCTCCGATAGAGGAAGATAGGTGTGACTCGCGTATTGAGATACGACATAAGGATGACAAATCCTGAACAGTTTTAATATTTTTAATATTTAAAATTTATCAATATATATGACGAGTATATATTTTAGTATAAAGACAACAGGGCATGCAATGAAGTAGTTTGACGTACAACGAAAAGCACCTGAAGATGGCACTTTTGTGCTGAAACATGTAGGGCAAGGGAGGAGAGTAAGGTGAATAAATGTATGCACTGTAAGACGGTTGGAATAAATCAAGGAAATATTTTAAGATTTTATATACACGAAGTGTATCAAGATGTTAATATTCTTTCTCTACCAACACAACACATATAAATGGTATGATGCTTCGCTGCATGCCTAACATTCAGGCGCTGAGTTCTCCTTTCATGACGAGTCCTGAAGACTGAATCTTAACGGTACGATCACTGCAGGAGGCGTGGAGGAAGTATCATTACCAAGACAGAGTACAGGCGAGTACAGAGGTCGGTAGATACTATAGAGAAGGAGGGACATGTCCAGACTGCTGTAATGGGGCTTCTGGAGGGGTTATGTGACATGCTTGGTGGCAGATGTTCATACTGGCTAAGTAACTGGTCTTGAACCTGGTTTAGACCCGAATATCAGTTTTTCGATGTACAGCTACTGACGCTGATAAGTCTTAGCCCTTATTTATTTGGATGATTACAAAAGACCATGAACTTAAATTTTTAATTTATTCTCGGTAATTTTAAATTCAAAAGTCTTATATTTCGATATTACTGGAACTTTATTGTGATCTACAATATCTTATTTCATTGTCTGGGACTTGCAATACGGTGTTTATGTTGAAATTTCTAGATTCTGGCAGGACCAAGGAGTCCGGAGTTCTGACATTTACGAGCAGTCATAAATTTAGCTCGGGTACAGGGAACCGGACGCGCCTACAAGAGTCAATGAGAAGGACAGGTCAAAACTCGTTACAATTGCCTGTGAATAAGGGCCAGTATGATTGAGTTGTCTCGTTCAAACTTCCCTACGGAAGATGGGATGAAATGTATATGTCCACACCATGGAGAATTCGAATTCTTTCGAATTCCCAGCGTGGGGTGTGCAAGCCATTTCACAAAGGAGACTTTCACCGTATTCTGAAGTGTACGGACGTGATTCTTACGCGCTCCGAGACATAGTTTGCAGATCGAGTAACATGTTATAATTTAAAGCCTAAGGGTATATAAAATTAACAGTGATTTGGAGAACAAAAAGGTGAATAAACATGAAGCTGGATCAACTCCCAGAATACCGATTAATGCGGCATCGCTACCCTGAGACTCATGCAAACCGACCCAGCTAGTTTCCCGTACCTATACCGATCTGTGAGGACAACTTGCAGTGGCCATCATACACTGTCCTAAGGTAGAAACAGGTGTAGCAGGGATAGCGCCATTCCGACTGAGCTGATATAAACAATGGCGGGTTGGATAAGAGCGGTGTTACTACGGTAATTAGTTTAGCATAGCTGTCTGTAAACCAGCCATACGCCTCATAGCATAGTGTTCAGCTAGCTTAAGTACAGGGACAACTTTACCTTTTTGCCGATCATTTTTTTCTTCTTTATGGCTCTACAGCGCTTTGGACCTTGGCCGCTAATTTCAGTTTTTTAATCCTATACACAGTCGGTAGGACTGCATGGTGGGGGATCAGCCCGTCGCAAGGCGCTACCTGTACACAGAAGAAAAACAAACACAGAATAAACGCACATAGAGTTCTAAGCCTATAGTGGGATTCAAACTCAAAAACCCCAATGTTCTTGCGGGCGAAGATGGTTCATGCCTTAGACCGCGCGCCTTTGAATTAATATAACCTAAAATCGAAATTAAGCCGGGGGTAGAAGCCGATAAAGCCGCACGCGACTTTGTAGCCTCTATTGTTTTGGCATATAGGTTCCGACAAGTAAAGTTACATTTTCGGATATAAACAACGATCTTGCTGGTCTAGATCATCTGTTAAAGCATAAGGAGAGGCTACGAAAATTGTTGCAAGAAACCAGGAATCCAGCGTGTAAAACGGCAGTCACTGGGTCACCAAATCAATCAGGCGACTGTCCCGTAAAAAAGTCACTTGAACGGTGGGAAACAAAAATAGATAACGCTGAAGTCACACCTCTGGGTATATGGCCCATTGCGAAATCTCTCTTAAAGAGAGACGGACCAAGGGCACCAACTGCTATTCATAGTTCTTCAGGCCTTTAATTCCATCCTTTCGGAAAAGCCAATGCAATTGCCGACTGTTTGGAAATTCAGTTCACGCCGCATGACCTGTGCGACGATAACAATGAACGGCGGATGGAGGCTAGAGTTCAAGCTCTGCTGGGAACAGTAGACGACAACCCTCCTCAAAGGATCCGAACATGTGACGTACAGAAAGTAATAAATTAATTGAAACTGAGAAAGGCCTATGGAATTTGATGGCATTTCAAATGAATGCCTCAGACACCTTTCAAGACGACCATTGGTTCCCCTAAACCATTTATCCAGTAATTGTCTTCGGCTCTCACATTTTCCAAATCCTTGGAAGGAAGCAAAAGTAACAACTCTACCGAAGCCCGATAAAGACCTTAAAAATTACGTTCGGTTAGCCTCCTGTTCACAACAGGAAAACCATTCGTAAAACTGATTTTGAAATTATTCCAAAATCATATTGAAGAAAGAGGCCTGCTCAGCGCAAGCCAATTTGGTTTCTGTGCACGTCACAGCACGACATTGCAATGTATGTGGCTGGCGGACCAACACAATAAAATGTCTACGGTCGCGGTGTTTTGGATACCGAAAAAGCCTTGATACCACATGACACCCCGGCTTGCTCTATAAGTTATCTAAATTGAAATTTTCGAAAAGTTTGACCACGCTTATTTGGTCAAGGTAAATTTAGAATTTCGGTTGAAGGCGAAATGTCAGCGCTAAGGGAAATGCAAGCAGAGGTGCCATAAGGCTCGGTTCTGTACCCCTACTCTTTTGAATTTGTACATAAATGATGCCCCCCAAACACATGGTGTTCACCTGGCCCTCTTTGCGAAGGATACCTGTCTGTATGCGACAGATCGCAAGGAGGGATTTACTGTCAGAAAAATCCAGCGCGGTCTCAGCTCAATGGAGACCTGGTGTGAGCACTGAAATATTAAAATTAGTGAAGATAAGACTCGGGGGGTCTACTTCTCTTGTGGATATCGACGGCCTGAGTTTTCTCTTACGCTAAATGGACGAAATATTCCATTTGTAAATAATGTAAAATATCTCGGTGTAAATCTTCGATAGGAGAGTTACAAGGAGATTGCACATAGAAAAGATCGAAGCCAAGGCCTTCGAAACATTTATTATAATGTATTCCTTATTGAAAAGTAAGCGATTGAGCGCTAACATTAAACTGACCCTACATAAAGCTCTTATTAGATCCGTAATGACTTATGCTAGTCCCGCCTGGGAGTTTGCGGCAGACACTCATCTAGTGAAATTGCAGCGCCTGCAAAACAAGGTTCTCCGCACCACTGGCAATTTTCCAAGGCACACACCGGTCCGAGATTTGCACGTGGCGTTCAAAATCCCGTACGTATATGACTATATAACAAAATTATGTAGGAAACAAGCAAAAGTCATACAAAATCATGAAAATGAGAATGTTCGCAATTTTAGACAAGGCGAAGCCCGACATACAAAGTATGGGGCTTAAACTTGGTGTCTGTCAGGCATCAGACCGTTTAAGTGACTAGACTGCCGTTGTAACGAATACTACTAGAAATAGGGCATAGTCTGCTGTACTGAGCCTGGACTGACAGAGGCCTTGTATATATTGTACATAGGAATAAACTTGTAAATAAGTGTACATACTTAATACGGTCGACTATGACTGATAAATGTCAGACCCGACCTCTCGTGAGAGAGGGCGCATCACAAGGACAGGACAGTAATTTTCATACAAGAAGCCGTGGCTCGACACCAAGACAGAAAGACTGACTGACCCATAGTCGCAATGTGACTTTGACTTTGACACGGTGGGAGGCTCCCTCAACAGTTACTTTGATATTCCCGTTCTTTTGTTTCTAGTGCATTCGACCGCGACGGAAAGGTCAGGCTGCCGTAGCCTGCTTCTGCCTTAGCATTACTAACTTTCCTTCTTGAACGAATTCGATTCTCTGATTTTTCTTATTGGTAACATGAAGGACGTAACGCATATGTATTGAAATTTGTTCTCGTACAAGCCGGAAGGTCGCGGGTTCAAGTCCCGATGAGATCATTGGATTTTTATCAATTAACCTAACCCTTCCAGCCGCAATAGGCCCTGGGGTTTACTCAGCCTCTAACAGAAATGAGTACCAGGAATTAATTAAATAATTTCCTGGGGAGTAAAGCGCGGCCTGCGCGTAGGGCTGACAATCTTACCGCCATCTTTGAGCCGATTGTCTAGATACTGTGGGACCCTCAACGTCTCGCAACCCTATGGGCCTTCACGGCCTGGTACGGGGTTGGCTTTACTTTTTTACTTTAAATGAACCTCCGGAGATATCTGATATCTGATACACAAGGAACGTTATTATCACGAAATGGCGTAGGTACAAGGTTTAATTTGGAATTTTCACTTTCACAACGTCGTCACTAATCAGTGCTGTAACAGCGAGATCTTAATTCATCAAACACTACACCTAATAAAGAATGCAGTATTCAGGGATGTGGCGCCGTGTAGATCTTGTGTGAACCGACGTTTCGGAGGAACTTATTGCTTCTTTTTCAGGGTAGACAAACCCGCGATCGAGGAACCAGCGTGAGCAGGTGGCTGCTCCGAAACATCGGTTCACAAGAACTACACAGCGCAACATCTGAGAAGAAGGCATTATTTATAATCACCGTTGTGAAAAACTAAAATGTTACATAATATCCTTAATATTATCAGAGAATATATGACGCAATTTAATTACTTCATTTGAGGGATGTTACTTTACGAGGAGCCTTCCTTTTAACAGAAGCGTGTCTTCAGTAATATAAGAACCGACGTAAATAGGGCCCGTAATGCAACTCTATAAGGTTATGTGGTTTCAAACAAGAATTCGTTTGGCAAAAGGCACATGGTTCAGTATAAAACCCTTTTTTTCTTAAAGATTCACGGGGTTGGGTGAGAGTGAGTCCACTTCGTATGTCAGCCACTAATTGTCCTATTGTAGCGGCCCAGGATGATAGATGAGCATGGAACAATTGGTTTGTAATGAGAATTGTTGGGCGAAACCGTAGAAGGAAACCTGCCCCAGAGACACTTTCTTTTTTCCTTGGCACTATAGCCCCAGTGGTCCTAGGCCTACCTCCATGAACTTCTCCGTTCACTTCGTTTTTTCTAGATCTTACACATTCGGTAGGACTCCTTAGGCGGGTGATCAGCTCGTCGCAAGGCCTCTACCTGTACACAAACACAGAAAAACGCACACACACAAACTAAACATCCATGCCCTGAATGGCATTCGAACCCACGATCCCGGTTTCCAAGCGAGCGAAGACAGTACATGCCTTAGACCGCTCGGCTACCGTGACCGGCCCAGAGACACCTTGTCCAAAATAAATTCCACATAACTTGACCTAGGATCGAACCCGGGCCGCCGTGGTAGGAATTCGGCGACTAACCGCCTGAGCAATGGCAGTCTAGAAACACCTTTACATTTTGTCACGAGTAAGGTTTTGCGAACTTGATTTTGTCGATAGCACAAAGGACATGCTAATTTCAGAGCAGTGTATCATTCACATGGAACATTATAAAGAGAGACAATGTAACATTTCCTTATTAATGCGGTATTAGCAATGCTTTGATTAAGAAATATCTTGCACTTCTTTCCCACAGACGTGCCCTCAGGAGGTCTCAAAACTTGCAAGTACTGTGACCGACATCTTGAAGAGTGACGTAGCATCAGTCCTCATTCCCCACCCCACTCCTTTCTCCACCCTTCATAAAAACGGCTGCATCGTTGTATCTTCCAACAGTCACTGATCCGATCTTCTCTGTCAGGACGTGAAACGATTGGTGGACAATTTCAAAGAGTACTTGCAGGTGGAAGGAAAAAAAAAATCTTGCTAGTGACATATATTCCCTTTCGAAAAGTCTTCTCTCATTTTATGTCTCCAGTATCCGACGAGTGAAGGAAGGTGTGTGGTAAATTTCGAGGGACCGAACTGTGAAGATTCAACCGTTTCGTTAATCCGGCGCGTCTGGTATTTGCACTACGAACAGATAAATTATCCTGTGGTGAGTATCGACGCTTTATTCCTTTTAATGCATTGAAATTTTGGACGATATACTTAATTTTGATTCAAGTTTGTGTTAGAGCTATAAATTTTTTTAAACAAGTTGAAGGAGCGTTTAATTATTACCAGTTTTTACACAATACAGACTGGCATTCTGTATACACATGTCGATTACCGATGACAGTACTTTTATTCTGTGGTTTTAATTTTCTGAACCAGTGCACATTTTAATTTAAAACAAATAACTGTCATTAATATGAAATAATTGTAAAGAATCTGTCATTCACATGTAACTGATTAATTTTTTCTAATGCTGATAAAGGCCTAGCTAAGCAAAAATGCCTGAAAAAGAGATGAGCATAAACTTGTGGCTAAGACAGTCATGAAGACTGACCTAGTAGCAAATATACCAGTACCTACAAATGATTACGTATTAGTGGAATGTACGTGTGGCTCGGTTAGGGGAAACGAACATTTCTGACGAGGAATCCTCTCGGACAGGAACTGACTAGCGGAACAAGAAAGAGGAGTGTAATATTAGAAATGAGGATACTGAAATAAATTACAAAGATATGAAGTGCGTGGAAGTGGCTTAGCATCATAGTCAGTGACAGGCTTAGATATCAGCTGTGTGTAACTCCTGACCCCCTTACTAGACACACAGCCCTGGATGTGTTATACACTGAGAGGCCGCGCCATAGCTCAAGCGGTTAGTCGCTGGCTTCCCACCGCGGCGGCTCTGGTTCGATCCCGGGTCTGGTCAAGTGGGATTTGTGGAGGACAAAGTGGCGTTGGGGCGGGTTTTCTCCGAGTACTTCGGTTTCCCTTGTCAATCTTCATTCCACCAATTGCTCCACAATCACCCTCACCTATTACCTGGGGCTGGTACAATAGGCCAAAAGTGACCGCAGTACAAGAGATTTAGTCCCACCCCAGTAGCAATAATAAAAAAAATAATAATTATACACTGAAAGCATATTCTTAGCAGGCCGAAGAAAAGCACAATATAATTATGTATGATCACTTTCCTAACTTTGCTGCCTATTCTCGCAGCTGCCGGCGAGCTAGTTGCAGCGCGGTGGGTTTATAGATGCATTAGCTCACGAGAATTTAACGGATAACAAAGCACACATCTTTTTAGCGTCAAGTATAGAACGTCTCTCATTGTGAAACGTAATATTTCAAAGGACTCTTTGTATGCGGTTGACATATGTGGGTCATATTATAAAGCGGGAAGATGGAGCCCACTCACTGACTCATGGAGCTGAGCCCTTCTTGAGAAGCCGCCAATTGTGCAGCTACTCAAGAACTTCCCAGCATTTTATGGAACCCGAAGGTTCATTTCCGTGTTCACTAGAGCCCTCCACTGGTCCCTATTCCGAGCCAGATCAATCCAATCCATTCCATTCCATCGTATCTCTCTAAGAGGGTAGAGGGAGCGTCTAATTTAAATATTCTATCATGTGACTCGCATGGAAAGATGGAATAAATCCCAGATAGTTGTGCAAAAACACAAATATTCGAACCCGGTGCCCCCTGCCAGAACACACGCTAGCTGAGTTACTGTGTTATCCACGGCGCAGTTAGCTGTTGCACAGTCATTTACATTTTGTGTAATTGTTTCTTCAACATACATAACATTTAAAAGCCTGTGAGAGTGAACAGTAGCCATCCTCGTATGGAGCCAGGATAGCGTGGTCGCTGTAGCTACTGGAAATGGGCTGGACGAGCGAAGCGTCGGAGTTCGAGTCCCGGTAGGTTCAAGAATTTTTTCCTCTCCCAGTCGTCCAGACCGGTTCTGGGGTCCACCCAGTTCAAATTCTACGGGTACTGGGGGCCATTTTCCCGGGGGTAAAGCGGCCGGGGCGTGAAGCTGACCACTCACCTCCAACTAGTGTTGAGGTCAAGAAAATATGGATAAATACACCCACTCCGCAGTATGCTTTCATGGCGTAGTGCTTAAGTAGTCAAGCTCAGATACAACTTTACTTTACCTTTTTATCCATCATGGTATTTATTTGTTCCGGAGGCAGGATTTAGCTCTACCGTTTCGATCTAAACATATAGGCTTTTGCCCAAGGATGAAGGCAGAGTTCGATTTTAAACTTTGTTTTACACGTAAATAACAACAGGAAAGCAAATTGTGTCAGTAAAGTCAATTACTGTAGGAAAGGCATTTTTTGAAGGCGCGTATGCCAGTATACAGTTAGTTGCTTGAGATATAACACCAGAAATCGTAAAAGTAAATACATTTAAGTTGCTCATTTACTTTCGGTTTTCAAGAATTTGGTTTCCTGATTGTTCTGAACTTGAAGTCTGCATTTTTCTGCAACTCTTGGCGTCTCAGTAGTGGTGCAACGTGTTCAGGCGCTATCCGTCATCAGTCATCTCTAAAAGTCACATTTTTCCACGACATCAAAAATCATGGAATTTGTTAGCCGCTTCTCTTCCTTCGTCACATACGAACTAACTATACAACTCAGGGTCGTTGAGACGCTAATAGTCGCTTGGCTATCCAGTATAGTTTTCAGTCTTTTATTAAACTCGAAGGTTCATTACTGTGGTCACAAGAGCCCGCCACTGATCCCTATGCTGTTCCAGATTAATTCAGCCCATATTATCCGAGTTTTCCTTAAGGTTTGTTTTACAATATTGTCTGTAATCGAGGCCTATGTAGCGGCCTTGTGACGGGCTGACGCTCCGTCCAACTAGACCGAGTCGTACCGACTGTGTATAGGATTAAGAAACCGGAAGCGGCCAAGGCCCAACGGAGGGCTGTAGAGGGACAAATAGATAGACAGAAATCTAAGCCTCTGATTCCGACGTGATTATTTCGTCTTCAGTTTTTCCAGAGCTCTGTATGATGGAGGCCTGCGCGTTTAAAGAGCACTGACATAATTCTGACACCAGAATGATGGGCCGTGAGCCGTACATCGTGGGGTAAATTTCAATTACATTTATGTCAATGAGGTGTCTTGACATTGTTGGAAATTATTTGCAATTTTCAATACCACAGCTTTTTCTTTTATTTCTATTTAATGCTATTGGGGTGGGACTAAGTCTCTTGTACTGCGGCCACTTCTGGTCTATTGTACCAGCCCCAGATGATAGGTGAGGGTGATTGTAGAGCAATTGGTGGAATAAATATTGGCAGGGGAAACCGAAGTACTCGGAGAAAACTTGTCCCAGCGCCACTTTGTCCACCACAAATCCCACTTGACCAGACCCGGGATCGAACGGGGCCGCCGCGGAGGGAAGCCAGCGACTAACCGCTTGAGCTATGGCGCGGCTTAACACCACAGCTTACTTATTTCTCTCACATTGTTTTACGAATTTTCTGTTCCTTCTTCACCGTTGTATTTCATCACATTTCAGGCCTCACTTCGCGTAACAGTATAATTCGCTTCAGAATTATGAATAAACAGAATGTGCCCGTACAAACAGGAGTAGACTTACATTTCTTCCATCTGTACTACACTATTACGTGTAGGGGAGTGCGTGACTCACAGACCACTTCTCTATTGTTGTGTGTTGATTCACTGCTGCAGAGGTGTGTTTGCTGCACAGTTGCGTAGCAACGAGCGCGGCCCGGACAACAAAGAACGCCGCTTCCTCTATTGTTGCGTGGTGTCACAGTGTACTTGACGTGTTCTTCTGCTGCGTGTTTACGGGCCATTACCTAGCAACGGTTTTTTATCTGTCTTCACAGTTCTTGCTTTGAGCAAATACGCCACAATATTTATATATTACAGTATCCATATGTATCCAGTATGCAGGCAGCTACTAACACAACAAGCTTCCTTATACGGTTTATGTTGTAAAATAGAACATTTAGATTTTCCAAAAAGAAACGTTTAAAGAAATATCTGGAGTGTTTGTACTGGTGCACATGAACCGGTCCTAGAGACATCTGACGCTTTAGACATTTTGGAAAACCTTCACAATATTTTGCAACCGGTAGGAAGATCCGTGAACTATGCTGGATGTAAAATACCACTAGCTTTCACACGAGAAACTCTCATTTAAGACAAGGAAAACTTTACAATTGTATCTATCTCAACAATTTACTTATTTTAAGTTCCATTACCGAACTAGTAGCAGCCGCGGTAGCGTAGTCGGTATAACGACTGGCTACAGGCAGGATGACTGAGGGGTCGGAGTTTGAGTCTCTGTAGAGTCAAGAATTTTCTCTTCCCCAAATAGTCTACACGGGCTCTTGGGTCCACCCAACCTCCTATCCAATAGGTACCAGGTGCTCCTTCCCCGGGGGTAAAGCGGTCTGGGCGTGAAGCTGACTACTCACCTCTAGCTATTGCCGAGTTCAAGTACACATGGATCTGTATATATTCACAATCCCATACGTCTTCATGTCACAGTGTTTAATTCGTTTAGCACAGGGACAACTTTACCTTTTTTGCCGAGCAAGTTGGCTCAAGTGGCCACGTCTCTGATGCGTATTCGGGACTTACCGAACCTTGCCACGGACACAGAATTTTCTGACAAGTTTCCTTTATCCATCCAAGCGAATGCCAGAATAACACCTCAGTTTGGCTACTATCGGTCCCTCCTACTCTTCCAATTAATTATTTCTTACTAATCATGCTATTATCCGAAACTACTCTGAAAATATTTGTGGTTTTCTCGAGGCAGACATCGGGATGAGACGTAGATTGACCCATGATGATTTCTTTATAAATAATTTACAATTCAGCATTCAGAAGTTACAATCAGTCAATTATTTATAAGCAGTGTCTCGTTCTAGACTCGAACCGAGCACCTCAAGAATACATATTTGGAACTTTAAAGCTAGACCACTCTGCTCGGTACACATTTTCTCCGAAATAGAGTCGATTACATAGAGCTCTCAAATTCCTTAACGTGGAAGGGGCAAGTGACGCCACATAGAATTAGGTCGAAATTCGAATATCTTGTGGCTGGTTTAGCTTAATCCGCACACTTTTAGTCAAAGCCCAATAACTTGGGTAAATAGCGTGGAATTCCTTGCGAAACAGAATAAGAGTATATGGGTTTGTAATATTTTTCCATTGTTAAAATTTAAAGATGTACTAACATTTTAACCGGAGGGTAGCAGATATATACATCCACTCCCCCATACATCTTCATGGTGTACTGTTTAATTACGCATAAGGACAACTTTACCTTTACGAACATTATTTTTTCTCTTTAGTTAACAGTACTGTCTTGATGTTGGCTATGTTATGTCTTACAGAACATATTTCCAGGTTTAAATTAACACCTAATATATGGACAAATAAGAGACCAAAGTAACCACTATATAAATTAATGTTACTCTGATGTGTGAAAGAAAATATTAATTTCCTCTGTCGGAGGCATATACGTAGTTTACTTTCGGAAAACTGGGTATCAAACACTAAATAAAAATTACGGAGACATTTCTGGATTCAAATTTCACTTAGACCTGCATTCAGCATATAAAGTAAAGTTTTGAGAATAAAAGTTATGATTTCATTATCCCAAATTTGAGATCCTATTTACTGGCGTCTTCTTACTTCATCTGACCAAGTTGTCTAGGAGGGATCATGTGAATGAAACATGAAACTGAAGTCGGTAAAAAANTGCAAGCGAAGAGACCGTGAGAACCGGTAAAAGCAGTCTTCTACCCTGAAGATGGAGGCGATACGTTCCTCCGAAACGTCGGTTAACACCACATATACACGGTGCCAAATCCCAGAAGACTGCTTTCTTCATAGTCACCGCCGTGAAAGCCTCAAATCTTACATGATCCTATATTGTTTGAGAGAGAATCAGAATTTGCATGTATGAGAACGCTAATAAATTACGATATTAGTTGTAGAATAAATTACAAAAATTGCTATTATTATTTTTTTCGGAAATTGTTTTTATTCTATTCATTTTCAAAAACACTGAAGCTCAGTTCAGAACTACGGCTTTGCTGAGAGAATAGCATAATGAGAAGTAAATAAGATATATATTTTGTGACAATGGTACATTAATACAAATATTATGTTTCAGGACATTATTCATGTCCTGTCTTTATCTAAACCATGGTCCCCTTTATATTACAAAACACAAAGTTTCGGAGACTTCTGTCTCCGTCTTATCTGCGACTGCGTCCAACTGAGTAGGTTTTACCAGAAGGAGGAGACAGAATGCAGTCTCCGAAACTTTGTGTTTTCTAATATAAACATGGCGGTGTTTTCAGATAAACACAGTACTATAGATAATGTACAGGAATAAAACATTTGTAATAAATGAGAAGTGTTGAAAGACAGAGACGTCAGATAACTATTTGAACGTAAGGACTATGAAGGAAGTGACAGACCATAGTTACTAACTCATTGAAGACCGAATTTCTTTTGAATAATGTACAAGAATTCAATTCGGGTTTCTTCGCTATACAGGTGATGTTTAGGGAAGCAACAACTGATTATTGTGAGAACCACACGG
This sequence comes from Cryptotermes secundus, assembly GCF_002891405.2. Taxonomy (NCBI): domain Eukaryota; kingdom Metazoa; phylum Arthropoda; class Insecta; order Blattodea; family Kalotermitidae; genus Cryptotermes; species Cryptotermes secundus. The sequence continues at coordinate 1,578,443 of NW_019741974.1, read as the reverse complement.
AACACATAAATAGAGTCTGTTGGTACAACACAGAATTTTTGGTATGTTGAAGCGCTTGGTACATAAATTAACCACTCGGCTTTAAGGGAGGAACTTTGTGATTTATGCAGGTTAGAACATACTGTCAGGACAGTGACATTTTAGGCTGAGTAAATAGCAAAAACAGAGAAAGCAAAGAATAGATGCAGAATTTTGGTGGAGAATCCTGATGAAAAACAGCCACTTGGAGCACAAAGAAGGAGATTGGAGGAAAATATAAGGATATATCCTTGGAGGAAAAGACGTGTGCAAAATTTTCTCACTATTATGACCGACGGAGGAGTTTAGCATTGGCGGGATTGGATATTCGGTTTGTCCTACTAGAGCGTTAGTTCTACATTCTCTCGACAGAGCTGTATAGCACTCTTCTTAACCTCATCATCTTCCTGACCCCTTGGTTCTAGTCTGACAAAGGCCTTGCCGCAGCGGTCGTGTTCCCAACAGTATCACGAACTTGTAGTTCCTCTTGGTAGCCAATGTGACTATTTCAATAAGTTACTTACTTACTCATGGAGCTGAGCCCTTCTGGAGAAGCCGCCAATTCTGCAGCTACTCAAGAATTCCCAGCAATTATGGAACCCGAAGGTTCATTACCGTGTTCACAAGAGCCTCCACCGGTCTCTATCCTGAGCCAGATCTATCCATTCCTTAACATCCCATCGTATTTCTCTAAGATCCATTTTAATATTGTCCATACACCAACGCCTTGGTCTTCCCAGTGGTCTCTTTCCTTCTGGCTTTCCCACCAATATCCTATACGCATTCCTCGTCTCCCCCATTCGTGCTACATGTCCTGCCCATCTCATACTCCTTGACTTGATGATTCTAATTAAACTTGGAGAAGAGTACAAGTTATGAAGCTCATCATTATGCAGTTTTCTCCAACCTCCCATCACTTCATCTCTCTTCGGTCCAAATATTCTCCTCAACACCCTGTTCTCACACACTCTCAGTCTATGTTCCTCCCTTAATGTCAGAGACAAGTTTCACACCCATACAGATTTCAATAAGTTAAATTACTGAAATTATGCAATTACAGGTGACTAATATAAAGCCGGTTATTAATGTTTAAGGTAAACGAAAAATTGTCCTTATGCTTAATTAATTAGACAGCCCGCCACGAAGACGTGTCGGTGAGTGAAGGTATAATTCCAGCATTCTTGACCTCGGCTCTAGATGGAGGTCAGTGATGAGGTACACGCCCCGGCCTCTTTATCGCCGGGGAAATTTCCCCGTTACTCATTGTTTAGAAGTCTGGACGGGGCCCGAGAATCGGTATGGGCGCTACGGAGAGAAGAAAAATTTCTTGCCTCCGTCGGAGAACGAAACCAGGCCGTCCGCCCTGTAGACCAGTGGTTCCCAACCTTTATGAGACCGCGGCCCAATTTTTTTTATAAGAGGAGGGCCCGGTATAATTGATGCCAGACCCCGGTACTGGCCCGCGAACCGGCGGTTGAGAAACACTGCCGTAGACTGTCGCTACATCGACTGAGCTATCCCAGCTCCCTAAGGACCTAAATTTTGGATTGTATTCAAGTATACGCCTGGAGAAGATGCGTCAAAGCGGAAGTTGTCCTTACTTGCCCAGTTTCGTGTGTACAGTTTTACGAAAACTGATCATGCTCACAGAAAAAGGGATATAAAATTTTAAACGCCATAACTTAAAACCCTGCCCACAGAACAAACCATTAGTGTACAACATTTCGTGTAACGGACCACATTCAGGTCCTCGTGACATTAGAGCTCTGTATGAACCTACAAAATCATCTCTTGACAAGCTTCCTTGCAACCCCTGAACTCTTCGAATTTAAAGTCAAAGTTACTTTACGACTCAAACTGTTTTCCTTATAACATCTCGGCACGGAAAGCGTAGAAAACACCGTTTCCAAGAGTTCCTCTATTGTTGGGCGTGAGCTCGTTACCATGGGAACCTGTTTGTTTCGCGGTCGCTACATAGTAACGGGTCTACACGCTACAGTATTTCTTCCTCGTTTTTAAAGATGTGAGTCTAGCCTGCTTCGTACATAATTATGCATATAAATATAAATATGGTGCAAGATTTCAGGTCCCTATGTGAACTGGTTTTGAAGTAACCGGGTTTCAAACTCGGCAAGTATCAAGATTCGGAAAGATAAGTTTAAAGTAGAGATATATTTCTAGGTAACTTGTACAAATTTAATATATGCCCCATCCACATTCGTCTTCACTGTAGAGTTCCCCACCATCCTATGTTCTTCTTATTCTTCTTCTTCTTCTTGCCCCCCCCCCTTCTTTGTGTCCCCCCAAACTCTCTGCTCGGTCTCACACTTCGAAGTGCCTTCGCCATGTTTCCACCAGGAGTCACGCCCAGTAACCCGAAACTTTGAATCTGGCTGTGCTGCCTTCATTAAGACAAATTTCTGTATCCGCGACACTAGTTTCAAAAGTTTCTTTTCCTTGGCACTACAGCCCCAGTGGGCCTAGGCCTACCTACATGAACTTCTCCGTTCACTTCAGTTTTTCTAGATCTTACACATTCGGTAGGACTCCTTGGGCGAGTGTTCAGCTCGTCGCAAGGCCTCTACCTGTAGACAAACACAGAAAAACTCGCACACACACAAACTAAACATCCATGCCCAGAGTGGGATTCGAACCCACGATCCCGGTTTCCAAGCGAGCGAAGACAGTGCATGTCTTAGACCGCTCGGCTACCGTAACCGGCGTTTCAAAAATTTACGGTCCTACAAATACAGTTTGGGGCACGTGGTCCAAAATGCAACGATTGAAAAAGCCACTGGGATATAGGGTATTTCCCAGTAGACATTTTCCTAACAATCTCTATAGGCCGCGCCATAGCTCAAGAGGCTAGTCGCTGGCTTCTCACCGCGGCGGCCCGGGTTCGATCCCGCGTCTGATCAAGTGAGATTTGTGGCGGACAAAGTGGCGCTGGAGCAGGTCTTCTCCGAGTACTTCGGTTTCCCCTGTCAATCATCATTCCACCAATTGCTCCACAATCACCCTCACCTATCATCTGGGGCTGGTACAATAGGCCAGAAATGGCCGCAGTACAAGGAACTTAGTCCCACCCCGCTAGCAATAAAAAATCTCTATATATGTACTTCCTTCCTCCAGGAGAGCCGCAGTTCGATGAGAGTGGATATTATGGCAATGATCGCAGTCTCCCATTTCTGACTCTGTGAGCTAAAGTCAGCCTTGCATTTCTTCCCCCATCTTATCTACCCTTGGAAATATCTGTTCCGGGAGACAGTACAGTCACTGGTGCCGCAGGTAGGATTCCAGCCAGGTAACTGAGCGGTCGACAGCTCCAAAATCACACAGCCACTGCTGGTATAACAGGATGTCGAGTAGATGACGTAGTGATGACATGGGAAGGGCAGCAGCAGCGACAGTCGTCTCTGTTTAGATAAACTCATTAGACTCTCTGGGACTGAGAAAGCAGCGAACTCTCTCACGAGTATAGTCGATGCTAGCAGGATTCGCGGCCCAGTTTCTTACCCATTCTTCCGATATAAAATTCAGAGGTGGTTTAGATTCGTATTCAGTTCATCATTACTTCACGAAACTGGAAAGGGTGTACTCCGTAATGTAAAAAAGGCAAAGTTGTCGCTGTGCTTATCTAATAAAGGACTACACCATGAAGACGTATGGGGCAGTAGATGTATACCACGTTTTCTTAACCTCGGCACTAGCTGGAGGCAGTGGTCAGTTTCACCCCTCGGCCGCTTTACTCCCGGGGAAAGAGCCCCCTCGTAGCCATTGGCTAGGAGGCTGGGTGAGCCCCAGAGCCGGTCTGGACGACGTGGAGAAGAGAAAATTATTGACCCTAGCGGGACTCGAACTCCGACCCCTAGATCGTCTAGCCTGTGACCGGTCGCTATAACGACTGCGCAACCACGACTCCTACTGCATGATATAGCACACAAAATTCCCAACAGTGCCCTTTGCAGGCGATTAAACTTACTTTCATGCTTATTTATTTATGTTTTCGAAATAAATAGACTTCATTGTGTATCAACATGGCTGAATATCTGAATTAGTCCTACTTCCACGAAGAGACAGAGGAAACTCTGTCTAGCGGTCGGATCATTGAGACTAGGCCAGAGACAGGCGGACGGAAAGACATGATCTATACCCAAGGCGTCGGCATTTGCTTTGAAAGAACGTCCAAAATACGAATTATGTGGTCTCGAAACTTCCAGGACAGTTTATCTTGGCTGCTAGGCTGACAGAGGAAGCGCCTGGGGCAAAGGATCAATAAAGTTTACTCTTCCGTTTTGGCTGTGTCATATACAGAACTCTCGGGAAAATCTTCTGATTTCAAGCCGAGGAGTGTGCTGTGCAGTACGGTGCATCACAACCGAGAGTTGATCTTGCTTCGGTCACGGCTGAACTTGGTCCTCTGCAGAGGTTAGCAGGGTGGAGTATTATGAGGTCATCTTGGCCGCTCTTGAAGCTCTCCTTGCTTTCGCATTTGGCGACGGAGGCTGAGGTTAGGGCCTAGTGTTTCAGGTTCAGTGACATAGATACGTTGCTGGGATGTGAATCGGACGTAGAACATGCCCGGATCCTATTAGAATTGTACCCTATCTTTTAAATGGGTCAAGATAAAATGATACCAATGACTCCGTTTGGACTCTACTTCAAGTGGAGCTCCCCCTAAGAGAATTTTTATTATTTTATTGTCCCACGATTCATCAGTCCGAGGTAGGGTCTGGTACGCGGATGGGGCCCAGAATTGCTAGCGGTTCTGGGACAGGTAAACTTCCGGTATGAGCACGCAGAAGGCTATCGCTCGATTCCAGAGCTTTCTAGGCAGAAATGTTTCGGATCTGAGCATGTGCAAAAGACTCCATGCAAGCGCGCTCTACAGGAGAGGAAATTTGTAATTTCTCAGAAAGTCCGGAAACTTTGCGAGCCTATGAGGCATCAAGGAAAACCTCAAAGTTGATCTGGGAATGTCTACAGGCAATTTCTCCCTGTCCAATAGGAACAAAGTAACGATCCTCTTCGGCCTTGGCCACAGTGAGATTCATGATACTGGTGCCTTGGCTAGGGAGGGAGAGAGCAGTACCTTTCTCCGTCCTGAGTCAACAATTTCAGTCTCATCACGTGTTAGTAAGCTCAGGATTTAACGAGTTGCCGAGCACGAAGTCCTCCGAATATTAGGCTGCTACATTTGGCATGAGGTCTCGAAGTTTTTCCTTGAAGGACTTTAGGAAAATAAACTGTCTAAGGACCCACGGCCTTGGAAAGGAAACAGTGCAGAGTGCCAACAGGGTTGTTGCGAGGCCACTGTTCATTCACACGCTACCTAGAGGTCATGGGTCGCTCGTCTGCAGGAAATGTAGACAAGGGAAGAATCCATCTATCACTGAATCTGCCGACAACCAGCCGAGGTAGGGCACAAAATGTATACCTTCGGCTTTATGTGGTTGGAGCCTACAGATATTAGTAGGGCATCAGAGAAAGCGAGTTGGGTACTAGCATTGAAAAGAGACGTTTGAAGTGTCCTACTGAAATCAGAGGCGTGAAATGCACCAAATGGCTGTCTGAGTGCTTGGAGTAACCATTAAATCACCCATGTCAATACTCAATTCTACTTTTGCTCTGAATTGACATGATTATCGCCCGACACCCTTTGCCCTGGTTTAAACTAAATTAACCAACTGACTAGTGAGCAAACGAATAGAAAAATACACAATTTCATAATTCTCATCTGGGACTTGATGTCCTGTAGTCTGGTAGACGCTTAAATTTTTGGGGAAAGTACTATCTCCATCTGCAGGCTAGAAGAGTATCTTCTTTTCTCTTTTACCCTGTAGATGGAGGTAGTACATTCCTCGATAAGGCTAGAAATCATCTGCCACAATACATGACGCCACGTCTCAGCAGGCAGTAAGAGTCTTAATCATGGCCGTGACAATCTCAAATTCCAAAGATATAAGTAGGTTCACAGTCCGGTACAGCTTTCACGTAAGTGAAACTGATTTGACCATTCAGAAACTGAATGGAATGGTGTCAAAAAGTAGAACGTGCGTTCTTTTAGGAATGTACTGAATATCCAGTTGAACGTACGTGTCTGTGAAAGGTGTAGGGATGAAGATTCTGATTGTCACTGCAGAAAAATATCTCAAGGGTTTGTGAAAGTTTGAGGATTTGCATAATACTAATTATACCGATATACAAAGACTGCGCTTTCAAATTCTGTTTTACATTTTCATCATTACAGTCAAATATGCGAAAATATATGAGATGGATCAATATATATTTTGGATAAATTATTTATTTACCCAACACAAATTCCTTCAGCTCTGACTACAAGTCGTTACAGTAACTGGATTTGGGTGGCGATTCCTGTCAGAGCAAGAAGTTTTCTCTTCGGGAGACCGGCTCTGTGCTCTCGACGAAGCAGCTGGAGCGTGAAGCTACCATTCAATTTCCATCTCTGACGAGGCAAGAATGTGAGGAGCTATATCTCCACATCCCCAACCACCTTCATAAGTCATCCTATTATAATTTACATACTTATAAACAAAATCAATTTACTTTCACGAGGCAAATAAAGGTAAAAACATCCCCATAACAGGCCGTGGAGACTCATAGGGTCGTGAGATGTTCAGGCTCACACATCTTCTAGACACTCGGCTCACAGCTGCCGGTGAGGTTGTCAGCCTTGCGCGCCGGCCGCACTTTGCCCCCACGAAAATTCCTGGTGCTCATTTCTCTTAGAGGCTAAGTTGATCCTAGAGCAATATTGCATTTGGAAGGATTAGGTCAATTGATAAATAAAATGTCCTTAAGGGAATGGAATCCGTGACTTTCCAGTTTGTAGCAAGTGTCTCAACCAATTACGCTCACAAGGCGCGGTGAAATTTCCATAAACACATGACAATTCAAGGTATTTCTCAAATATATTTACATATCCTCTTTCTTATGTCTGACCTCAATCTCCTCTGACATAGAGCTAAGAAAGGAAACCATGCAACGAGGTAGAACAAAGGGATTTCACACTTATTATTGATTGAGCTACTCACTTTCACGTGATCAGCTATTAATACATAGCGTTATACAACTTCGATGAAGTTTATGCATTGTATGGAAATGGACGGTTCGAATATCGACTGGATAGGTTTTCGTCATTTCCCTCAGCATCTGAAGGTAAATACCGGAGTTGTTCCATCCCAGAGATCCAGACCATAACACCCCCGATGATCGTTATTCAGAGCCATCTGTGAGACATTGCGCGATTTTAAACGCTTGTGTAGTTTAAGCAAAGTTTGTAGGTATCATGAACTCTTCTCCGCAACAGTACTTACAGCTACGGCTTCATTGTTTGTTCATGTGTTACTTAATGAAGCTGTAAAAACCACTGATTTTTTTTTTCTGTGGCGCTACAGCCCCAATTTTGGCCTAGGCCTACCTCCATGAAACTCTCCGTTTCACTTCGGTTTACTAGATCTTAAACATTCGGTAGGACTCTTTGGGCGAGTGATGAGCTCGTCGCAAGGCCTCTACCTGTAGATAAACACAGAAAAACGCACACAAACATCCATTCCCTGAGTGGGATTCGAACCCACGATCCCGGTTTCCGAGCGAGAGAAGACAGTGCACGACTTAGACCGCTCGGCTACCGTGACCGGCGGAAAACCACTGATAGGGTACTTAATTTCGGAGCTCCTTTCGTTCTTAATATAAGCCAAAAAAATATAATGCTTGAATTGTCCTCACACACGACTTGGAGTTCTTTTATGCGTGTGGTGTTTGCTTATGTAAATACGAAGAACGAGATACTCCTGTATTCAGCGTAATATTCAGCTAAATTTGTAGGCAAGACTTATACCTGTAATGAATTAATACTGTCACGTGTATCGGTGACTAAAGACTGGGGTTCGGGATCGGATGAACAGGTTTATTTACTCCTTACACGCACCATCAATAATTAGAAGTAATTATAACGCTATCGCCATTTCTACATTTTATATTTCACTGTTACACATCCTATTCGTCTCCTGGTAACGGAATTAAACACAGGAACTGTAACAGTCTCACTGAATTACACACTCCAAATATTACACAAAATGAAGTCTTTTAATCACATGTTAAATCTTCACATGCCAACTTCTAATTCTTCTTCTGGCCACACTGCTGTCTCCTTGGAACTTTGGAACTCAAATGAAGTCAATTTCCATTCCCGTATCCTCTTATATCCTCTCGGCACGGACCACTCAAAACACAGCCCCTCTATTGTTGCATGGCACAGACCACATAGAAAACACGTGTCACGTGCCAGACTGCAAATTGATTTGTCCCTTAGCACTGGGCGTGGCGCGGACGACATACAGAACAGCCTCATCTATTGTTGCGTGTTGGACGGAGTTCATAGAGCTGTTGCCTGGCAACGCGTTGGTCGAATCCGTTACAATATGAAGGCCTTAACCAGACATGATCATTACTATCTCTTGTTTGGAGGATACACGACTGTCTGACTACAGGCAGACGGGTTTTGGATTAATAACTGGATTTATTGGACACTTTTACAACTCATGACTACAGTTTACATATCACTGTCACACACAGACTAGTGTTTCCAGCCACGTTGTTTTGTAAAGGAGTCCAAAATGGTAGCTTCTTTGGCTTGAATGTTGAAAGGGCTCCTGTCCTTTGTGGCTGGCAATTTCAGTTCTTCCTTCCGAGTTGAACTCATGCAAGACAAATTCAAAGTTATGTTACGACCGACGGTCAGTCGACGAGTCTGTCTTGGTGTCAAGCCTCATCTGGGGCCCAAGACCAGATTTTTGTTACTGTCAGACAGTTGCGGATTTGTTGATGTGGGGCGCCTCTGTCGTTTACAATCGCTACTGGTCTTCGCCAGCCTAGTCATTCTGGGGTCCGAGTTCCACGAAACTCATGATCATGTTTTAATGTCTAAGATTCGAGATTCCCCCAACCTGGAGAGGCAGGCCCCCGTATATACAACTCAATGCAAAATTAACTCCTTATGTAGCCTGGGCGCGGATCACACGGCAAACAGCTCTTCTGACAGTTTCTCTAGTTTTGTGAACATTCCTGTTGCTGTGGGAACATGTTGATGACGTTACTGTACCGTTCCCTACCAATGGATGTTTCTCCTGACTTCACTTTTTTTGCTTTGAGCAAATATACCACACTATTTTATACGTCTTTAATAAGCAATGCAGTTCACCTTACATGTTTCGGCAGATTTTTCGCCATCTTCTTGGATGTCTTGTGTATACTTACTTACTCATGAAGCTGAGCCCTTCTTGAGGAGCCGCCAATTCTGCAGCTACTCAAGAATTTCCCAGCATTTTATGGAACCCGAAGGTTCATCACCGTGTTCACAAGAGCCCTCCACTGGTCCCTATCCTGAGCCAGATTTATCCAATCCATACCATCCCATCCTATCTCTCTAAGATCCATTCTAATATTGTCCATCCACCTACGCCTTGGTCTTACCTGTGGTCTCTTTTCTTCTGGCTTTCCCACCAATATCCTATACGTATTCCTCGTCTCCCCCATTCGTGCTACATGACCTGCCCACCTCATCCTCCTTGATTTGATCATTCTAATTATACTTGGAGAAGAGTACAAGTTATGAAGCTCCTCATTATGCAGTTTTCTCCAGCTTCCTGTGATTTCGTCTCTCTTTTGTCCAAATATTCTCCTCAACACCTTGTTCTCAAACACCCTCAGGTCTTGTGTGTTGTGTGTTCACGTAAAATTGAGTTATTTATATCTTATATACACAAGATATATAAGATATAAATAACTCAATTTTACGTGAACACAATAAAATTAAAATATGGACAAACAAGTGTCATATTCTCAGTAACATACGATTTATAATATTTATGGTAACATAATGATCAATTATGAAGATCATTCAACGTATTTCACGAATGTAGCTATACGTATCGGAATGAAACTAAAGCAATTTCAATTATCCTGAAGCCGGAAACAGTCCAATGTCCTGTATCCTTGAATAAATGTAGAAGACTAATTACAAGTGATCATTATTTTACTATCAAAAATAATATATCAAACAGCAGGCCTGCTAAGGATGAAACGATTAAACTATAGGCCTACATTAATTGCATAATATTGTCATGCGTAGGAGTGGCTAGAGACGGAATTTGGATTGGTGAATAGATTTACTGACCACTTGCAGGTCATAATTATAAACAGTTATAACAGTCTCAATGAGTTACATACTCCAAACATCACTGTAATTACAGCACACATAAAGTCTTCTCAATCTTCACTAGACGTTTCCTGGTAACGAATCTTACCAAGGGGGATTCTTCAGTTTCCATTGCTTGATGGTTAACATTCCATAGCTGAAACCATCAACTCCTTGTAGTCAGAGTCAGAGTCATGTTGCAACTGACGGTCAGTCAGTCTGTCTGTCTTGGTGTCGAGCCCCAGTTCTTTTGAATGAAAGTTACTGTCTTGTCTATGTGGGGCGCCCTCTCTGACGAGAGGTCGGGTCTGTCATTTGTCTGTCAGTCAGTATGAATATGTCCACTGTCTGTATTTACATAAATTTGCAATACACACTTATTTCTTACTTTTATGTACAATATATACAAGGCCTCTGTCAGTCCAGGCTCAGTACAACAGATTACGCCCTATTTCCAGTAGTATTCGCTACCACGGCAGTCTAGTCACTTGAACGGCCGTATGCCTGACCGCCGCCAAGTTTAAGCCTCTTATACTTTCTGTGGCGGACTTCGCCTTGTCCGATGTTGCGAACATTCTCATTATCATGATTTTGTATGACTTTTGCTTGTTGCCTGCATAATTTTGTTATAAAGTCATATACGTACGGGATTTTGAACGCCATGTGCAAATCGCGGACCGGTGTGCGCCTTGGAAATTTGTCAATGGTGCGGAGAACCTTGTTTTGCAGGCGCTGCAATTTCACTAGATGGGTGTCTGCCGCAAACTCCCAGGCGGGACTAGCATAAGTCATTATAGATCTAATAAGAGCTTTATGTAGGGTTAGTTTAATGTTAGCGCTCAGTCGCTCATTTTTGAATAACTCCTTGTAACGCCGGTTGTCTTCAAGATAACTCCTTGGCACGGACCCCACAGAAAATATCGTCTCTTATTAAGGATGCGTGTTTACAGCCCATTTTCCTAGCAATATACGTCCTATTGTTGCGTGCGCGTGTGTTGCGGGAATGTGTTTACAGACCTGTTGCCTAGCAGTGGGTATACACGTCGCAATATTTATGCAATACAAAATTTTAGTAGCTTATGCACTTAATTTAATACATCTAAAGATGACGAAACTTGTGCCAAAAACATGCAAGTTGAAATTAATATTTTCTTAAATTAAGGTAAAATGCGTCATATCAGGCGACTTTAATATACACGGAGTCAGTGGGCCTACTAGGCCGAAATGAATTAAAAGCAAAATTTCTTTTAACTTCTAAAGTGAACCAGGAATACATCTCATCAAAATCAGCCTTGTAGTTTCACCGCTGAAACTTGCAGATGGACAGAGGAACGTGAGTTCGCTTCGTTTGTTCTGTACAAACTCAAAGAAAGGCAGAGTATTTATTCACTGAGCCGTTGTGGATAGGAGCACCGATTCTCGGAATGCGTGACGCGGATGAGCAAGCTTGTGTCCACGACAATGAACCTGACAGACTCGCCGTGTCATGCTTGACCTACATCTACGTTTTTCTCTTGTACTGGACCGTAAGAACCGGTCGCTCAGACCTACAACATGCGGTCAGCAGCGCCTCCGAGAAACAAGTGCTCACCTACACTGACACTGAAGGCTACTCAACTAATAAACTCACAGAACTGTGTTATGTTTGTATTTCTCTTTCGCTGCTTTTCCTGGACTTTACTAATGGCATATTCTAAAGCAAAGATGAAAAGTAGTGGCGATAAAGCATCTCCCTGTTTTAGACCGTTCTAACTAGGAAAATTATCAGACAGATGTTTACCTATATGGACTTTTCTATACCACGTACGTTTCATTTAAACACATTCTAATTAGCCTGAATAGTTTCATGAGTACCCCAAACTCTATGACAATATTGTACAATACTTCCCTCCTAACTGAATCATAGGCTTTCTTGAAGTCTATGAATAGCTGATGTACTGTCTCATTGTACTCCTATTTTTTTCCCCCCCAATATCTGACGAATGCAGACGATCTGATGGGTAGTTGATCTGATACGTCGAAACCCACACTGATGATCCCCAATAATTTCATCTATATATGGACTTAACCTTGAAAGAAGAATATTGGACAACATTTTATATGAAGTTGATAGCAGTTATATCCCCCGAAAATTACTACAATCGGTTTTATCACCCTTCTTGTGAACTGGTACACTAATAGACTCCTTCCACCGATCAGACAATTTTTCCTTATGCCAAATAGAAGTAATTAGATTGTGGATCTTAGAACGTAATATTTCGCCTCCTGCTTGAATAAGTTCTGCCGGAATTTGATCACTACCTGGCGATTTGTAACTTTTCATCTTTGCAACAGCAGTTTGAGACTCCAAACAGCTAGGATCAGGTATTAACAGCTCAGCTGTATATATCTCTACCTGCCTAACATCACTGACCCTATGTACATTCAATAACTGAGAGAAGTAGCTCCTCCACCTATTCAAAATGTTGTGGGAATCTGCAAGCAGATCACCATTCTCATCCTTCACCAAGTTACTGCTAGGCTGGTAACCCCTCTTAAAGTCATTTATTCCTCTATACATGTTTGTAATATTCTTCTTTCTTACTGTTCTTTGGAAGCTCACTAATTTTGCCTTTTTGGTTTCCATCTTTTTTTCCTGAAATGCCCGCAGGCTTCAGGTCTTATCTTTTTCAATTTACCCCCATTTATTTCGCATAGATCCTACAACCTTCACAATCTGGCCTGTATCTTTTGATCTAATAGTTCTGTATATCCTTCTTCGAACTATGGTTTTTGCTCCTTCAGTTCGTAATAACCTAGACTCTCTCTGGCTGAAAATGTTATGTTCTATCTAATGGTTTTCCAAGCTCTATTAATATTCACTTTAGAGTCTTAAGTTTTTCAAAACTACGAACCTATTTGAGATTTGAACCCGACACTGCTTCTCACCCTCTACCTCGTTTAATTTCCTGAGATTGAGCCTCTCCACATGAAATCTGTGCGTTTTGGGGGTGAACGTTCAGGACAATGACATCACACAAGCGCCATCTTTGTATTATATATGATATCCTATCACTAACGAACTCTACCCTCTTAACTGCTGATAGGATTCTCTTATGTACGAAAAAACCTGTAACTAATTCATGATTTTCATTCCCATTTCATAGAAGAATTTATATTCACCTTCTGATTCGGTGTGCCACATCTGTCCCATCTGACCTGTACTCCCAGCAAATTTGACTTCTATTTTAATATTCTTTTCTCAACTGTCATGAGTGAACCTATCCTATACATTCTTCTTATATTCCACGTACCAAATCTCATATCCATTTTCTTTTGCTTGGGCCATTTATCCAAATAATCCGTCCAGGTCCGAGGTTTCTTCAGATCTGTCGCAACAAGCTTATTTTGAATGCGAGAATTTGTTAGCCCCAAGGCGAACTCCGAAGCTGGAGGACCACCCTTTGTCGACAGTCCGGGACTGTTTATTCAATAAAGTCACAGCTACTCTCCATAACTATTCTTATATTTCCTGATAAATTCAAACTTTCTTCCAGAGATTTTGGCGTATATATATATATACCTGACACCATCTGTCTAGGCTACACTTGCTTCTAGCTTATCATTTACATCGTCAGACAAGCATAGCATATTCCTCTTTACCGGAATTAATCCTTCCCTTCTTACACTGCAGTTTCTCGCCTGAATGGCAAGAGTCGTGCTGTGCTGTGCTGTGCTGTGTTGTGTTGTGCTATTCGTTGTAACGCCAAATGCGTTAACGGATTGAATGTGTGTATATGAATAGTGCGGGGAAAATCATTCAATGACGACGTGTGCTTTTGGCATCTCTTTTGAAACACATCGTTAAGAAATTTCGAAACAGGATTTCAAATTGAATTACTGCTTATGGTGATTACTCGGGCATAAGAACATTTGTAATAATAATAATAATAATAATAATAATAATAAAAGTTGTCCCTGTGCTTAACTAATTAAGCACTACGCCATGAAGGCGTTTGTGGGAGTGAATGTATAGATCCACATTTTCTTCACCTCGGCGCTAGCTGGAGGTGAGTGGTCAGCTTCACGCCCCTGCTGATTTACCCCTAGGAAAGAGCCCTCGGTACCCATTGGCTAGGAGGTTGGGTTGACCCAAGAGCCGGTCTGTACAACGTGGAGAAAAAAATTTCTTGATCCTACCGGAAATAGAACTCCGAACCCTCGGCAGTCCATCCCGTATCCAGTCGCTATACTGACTGAGCTACCCCGGCTATTAATTTATAATAATAACAATAATCATTATTATTATCATTATGACAACGGTTAAATTCTTTACTTTAACGTGCTAACTTAATACTTATGTCTCCTAGACCTAGTAATAATTTAATGATGACTAATATTTTATTTGTTCAAAACTGAGTTGTAGAATTTGGGTTTTATTAATATAATGATGAGAAAATCAAATGCTGCGTTACTTTGTTTCATACATGTAATACAGAGTTAACAGAAATTATTTTGAAAGTCATTGATGTCGATTATTTTGAATTTTAAGTCAGGGGCAACGTATCTTTTCTGCTGTAAGTCGAACTTAGGACAGAAAGGATACGTTGTCCCCAGAGCTGTAGGTCACACGATGGTTTAAGGTAATTACGTCTCAGAACCAATATAAATCATAATAGATGAAACGCGGAGAAAACATATGAAAATTCCCGCAATAGCGTAACTTATTGTGCCCTTTCTACGTCAGAAATTTTGAATTTTTATACAAATAGCTTTGAAACGGCGACATAAACCAGATCACGCTGTGTTTTTACAGCAAATATTTTCTTTCTTTCGTCTTTTTTTTTTTCTGCAAAGAGGCCGGTAAATGATGTCAGTAATTTAAAGTCTACATACAATAAATAATACATACATACTAATTAACAAAGTGTCCGTGTTTATTGTATCTAGAAGCTTGATTTAAGTGGACTGTGATGTAAGGAAGAGAGATACCTATAACATTTATGAGTGTAGATTGGAACGAAATACTGATAACGGCGTCTGTTGCTATCCTGCGGTTCTGCATATAGAACTTATGTTCTAAATCGAGGAGTATTTCGTGGAAGAAGGAATATTATTAAGTAAGCTTACCTGTATAAGACTGTCTTGTCATTTTGTCAGCTACGCCATAATGTCAAGGTTCAAAATGGAGCGTGGAAACTGACCTCTCTGATCCCACTGTGAACACAATATTCCGTTAGTACAATGAGATGACAAGTTGAGACATTCCGCTTACAAACAATTAAAATTACTATTAGCAACTAAGGAAACAACAGGCGCAATCACGTGGACAGGCAGAAGTGAAACGAATTTGCTGAATCATATGAGAGTATACAGAATATGCATTGTACACACAGTTTGTTCAATCATTGCTCCGAAGGCAAAATTCCTCGGTTCTTCTTTTTAACAACATATCGTTAAAAAATTTTGAAGCAGGATTCCAGATTACGCTATTTTTTGTACCAACTTAGTCTATAACATATGTCAGACTGTAGTACATTGCAATCTTCAGGAAATTCAATGGCACGGTATGCTTTATATCAGGCATGTTCAACGCGTCGATCGCGGGACGATTTCTGGTCGATCTCATAGACCTATAAGGAAATTATACGTGAAAAGCATGTAAATTCACTTGTAATATAATACGATTATATTCAGATTTTGAAGGGAAAATACGTGTTAAAATAGTCTGTACTTTCAATGTACGTTGCTTTTACATCATGTGTCGTGTTATTTTTACCAATATTTTTGATAAAAGCGAGGTACGACAATAGGAGGGGGTGGTAGATCACTGGCAGTTTTGACACTAAAAAGTCGATCACAACCTGTTTGAAGTCGGACATGCCTGCTTTATATCATCAGCAAAGGGTAGACATGATCCGTGGATAATTGCATTACATATGTCACCAGAAACACACTGAAAAGCGTTGGGTTCCAGAATAGACCCTTGAAAACAACATAGAGTAATTCAAAAGGCGAAGAAAAGTGAGAGAAACACGGACATGAGGTTACATTTTGTTACGCAGCTGCGAAATCAGTCTACATAAGCCACAGAGCCCAAAATCACTACGCTCATACGTGTAAATACAAATTTAATTTAAATCTTATTTATTTACTTGCAAACTTAGCAGCTCAAAGGTCAATAATAAAAATGAAGTTAAAATTTAAGGTTATCACTGTAATTAATAAGACACACACACAAAAAAGTAAAGCTATCCCTGTACCAGGCCGTGAAGGCCCATAGGGTTGTGAGACGTTGAGGGTCCCACATTATCTAGACAATCGGCTCAAAGATGATGGTAAGGTTGTCAGCCTTACGCGCCGCCCGCGCTTTACTCCCCAGGAATATTATTGAATTAATTCCTGGTACTCATTTCTGTTAGAGGCTGAGTAAATCCCAGGGCCTAGTGCGGATGGAAGGATTAGGTCAACTGAAAGAAAAATCCAGTGACCTCATCGGGATTTGAACCCGCGACCTTCCGGCCCCGTGATGATGATAATAATAATATTAATAATGGAATATAATTCAGTTCTTTATTTATGTGCTTGCCAACGGCTAAAACCCTGGAACAGGAAAAACACTTATACATGGATATAATTAATCACAAATTATACATTACAACAAGCACAACAAAACCCGAAAAAAAACTAAAGAAACGTTCCGAAACAGAACACTTCTTTTTACCAAGTCCAGTGTCTATAAACACTATTTGTATTGATGGAACGCACAGCTGAAGAACTATGTGAACTTGGTGAATTGCTTATGCTAAAGATGGGCTCTATTATATCTATGAAGGAGGGCGTTTGTTCGTTTGTTCTTTATAAATTTCCGCACTTTTCACTTATATCGACCAAATTTGGCAAGCTCGTAAAGGGCCTCCATGGGGAGGATTTACACTTGAACTCCCTCCCCCAAAAAAGTTTGGAAACTTTTCCTGTTTCCTTCTCCTATTTCTTACCACCACCATCACTACTACTACTACTACTACTACTACTACTACTACTACTACTACTACTACTACTACTACTACTACTACTACTACTACTACTACTACTACTACTACTACTACTACTACTACTACTACTACTACTGCTGCTGCTGCTGCTGCTGCTGCGAAGCCTTTCGTTCTAGCGTATTTCGAGAGAATTCAGGAAAATGTGTCGCTTATTATATATATCTGTGTTATATTTCCTGGAAAACTTCATTTTCAGATTTCTGGAAACAGCAGATTTTAAGTAGGGCAAGACCTCATCAATTCGGGTTAATTGGGAGCAATCCTTGTCCAAATGAGGGAACGTCCGAACTGTAGAAGTACTGGTGAAAGTATGTTCAAGGAAGTCTTTGCAGGGAATACAATTTTATTTCGAAAATTAGATTGCATAACGTAAAATAAATTTCCTTGTCATAAAATGTAAAATTTCAGGTTCAGACACCAGCCTTAGAAAAGTTTAGATAGCTGAAATACAACTTTATTTCTAAACTTAAATTACATATAATAAAATGTAAAAATGTAAGTTTTGACATCAGTCTTAAAACCATTTAAGTAGCGGCAGTAATACGCAAAAAAAAAAAGAGAAAACCAAGGGACCGAATTAGTGAGGTTTCACTGTATTAGCATAAAGGCGAGGATTTACATTGCACTGGGATAGTTAAACTTACCAAAATTCCATTACTTTATATTACTACAGTAATTTTTTTTTAATTCGCTTACTGGGGGTGGAGTCCAACTGTGTCCACTCGGCACGGCGGCCACTGATTGGCCTATTGTAGCCTGCCCCCGGTTATTATGATGATGGAGAATTTGGTGGAATGAAGATTAGCAGGGGAAACCGAAGTACTCGGAGAAAACCCGCCTCAGTGCCACTTTGTCCACCACAAATCCCACTTGACCAGACCCGGGATCGAACCCGGGCCGCCGCGGTGGGAAGCCAGTGACTAACCGCCTGAGCTATGGCGAGACTTTACTGGCGGTAAGAATAACTTTGCGACTTTTCAATATATTACACTTGTTAATGGTATGTGTGCATTAAGGCGGGTAGGTCAGCTAGTATTCTTTAATTGGATTGGAGGCGCACGTGTACCAACAGTGTTCATATCGGAAAAAAATTAATTTTGTTCTTAAAACACAGATACTAAATGAAAAACTAATATAACTCATTATGAGAGAGAGAGGCCCAAAATCTGAAGAATTCCGAATGAAGTCACGAATACGTGGGACGCCACAATAAAATATACATACTATAAATTGGCAAATGTTTGCTGATATGCTTTCCAGTCTATTTGAATCTCTGAATGTAATGATATTCCATGCGGTGGAAGAAATCTCAAGCTATTTTGACCTTATTTAGCCAATTTACAAAATTATCAGTGCAGTCTAGAGAAAACTGAAATTAACGGTCGTGGGGATTCGCTGCGCTGACCACGCGGCATCCTCTATCCGCTTAAGTTGGCACTAACTACGCCGACAAGAGGCGGTCGCTCGGTCGGTATAGTTCTCTTGCGGGCTAAAACTACGGAGTTTTTTTATTTGTTTGTCTAGAGAAGATAAATTTTACGTAATACAATAGACAAAGCCTAACTTATTTAATGCCTAAGAGTACCCATAGTCAATACGGCAATAAAAGTGCAATTTAGTGTCTATCATAACACTTTTGGCGATTATAAGTGTTTCGGAAAACATACTGCCTCCATCTTCAGATTATACTTTAAAATATCACAAGGTCCATCTTTAGACAAAGATTAAAGAACTAAAATATCGTCTTGTGTTATTTTTCCACTGCTGAGTCACTTCGATTTAAAAATTTTGTAAAATTTCTTTTGAGTTTCATGTAACATAATGTGACCGACAGACATTCACAAATATACCATTCACTTTAAATATTTTGGTAACACCAAAATTTCGTCGAAATCCTTTAAATACTTTCTGAGGTTAAACACATACACGAATGGACATGCGCTGTCTACATTGCGTTCCTATATGCGCAGAGTGCAAATAACTCAAAACACCGATGCATCAGTAGGGTACAGAATATGGACATAAAAAAAAAACTGAACAATATTCCTTGTTCCTTTACTGAATAAGTCGATGGATCACGATGTGGACAAACTTGAAAATGAACTTGCAGCTCATTATGAAACGCGCGATAGTCAAGCAAACACAAATCTAACAAACAAACAAACAAGCAAATAAACAAACAAACAAATACCGTGGTTTTACTCCGCAATCGAACTATACCGACCGAGCGACCGCCGCTTGTCGGCGAAGTTAGTGCCAACTTTAGTGGATATAGGGTGTCGCGTGGTCAGCGCAACGAATCCCTACGGCCGCTAATTTCGGTTTTCTAGACCGGAACCGCAATTTCCTTGAAATAGGTCCTTAATTAGCCTCACGAAGCTGAGTGGACTCCGTTCCAGACCCACTACTTCTCAGAAAAAAAAATCTGGTATCGCCGGGAATCTAATCCAGACCTCTGGATGTGTAGCCAGGAACTCTAACCACTAGACCACAGAGGAGGTCACACAAGTCTAACTACTTTTTTAAATGTTAATTATGTCATAAGCAGACAAAAAAGTTTAGTCATGCAGAGTGCACTTGTTTCGAAGTAAATCAATGAGTTCTTTATATGATATTACAGAGCACTTACTTTATATTAACTGGGGTATTTACATTGGCACCCAAACAAGGCATATCTCTGTATGTGCATTTGTTCTGTGTTTGTGTTTTCTTGTGTGTAGGAAGCGGCTTTACTGCGGGCTCATCACGCGCCCAAAGAGTCTGTGAAAAGGAATATGAAACAGAAGGAGGGCAGGGTCTAACAAAGGGCTGTAGAGCCATTGGCGAATGAATGACTTTATATTTGCCGTCTAAAATGTGAAGTGAGGTGTTAATATGTTTACTCGTATATAAAACAATTACACAATATTCCATTTTCCTTTACTGCATAAGCCGATGGACCACGATGTAGGTAAACCTGAGAAGGAATCTGTAGATCGATGGTCAAGTAAACACAAGTCTGACTACTGTTTTAAATATTAATTATGTCATAAGTAGACAAGAAATGTTTAGGCATGCAGAATACATTCGTTTCCAAGTGAATCAACGAGTTCTTTATATGATATTACATGGCATTTATTTTATTTTAACTGGGTTATATAAATCGGCCATCTAAAGTGTGTAGTGAGATGATAATGTGTTTGTACGACATATAATGTGATGACCCAGTTCGCTCTACTAAGTACAATGGATGCCACAGGCGTTAACTAGCGGAATGGAAGCGCCAGGTAGCGGTCAATAGCAATACAACATCCTGGAGGGGTCCACGAAACGAATTTCGGCCTCATTAGTTGAACTCTTTTTATTATTTGTTCTAGTAATTGATGAATGGACGGTCACGGTAGCCGAGCGGTCTAAGGCATGCACTGTCTTCGCTCGCTTGGAAGCCGGGATCATGGGTTCGAATCCCACTGAGGTCATGGATGTTTAGTTTGTGTGTGTGTGCGTTTATCTGTGTTTGTGTACAGGTAGAGGCCTTGCGACGAGCTGATCACCCGCCCAAGGAGTCCTACCGAATGTGTAAGATGTAGAAAAACCGAAGTGAACGGAGGAGTTCATGGAGGTAGGCCTAGGCCCACTGGAGCTGTAGTGCCAAGGAAAAGAAAATTGATGAATGAACTGTAAGAGGTTGGTAGGTTCTTGGCTTCTAAGCTTCTATGCATAAAATACACCAGTGGCCTAAAAGTGCTATTTGTGGTAATAGTAAGAACATTTTATTAATTCATTAAGTCATTCATCATTCATTCTTTCATTATGGCCCTGGCCTCTTCTTCAGTTTCGTAATAATTTTTACACAGTCGGTAGGAGTCCTTGGGCGGGGGATCAGCCCTTCGCAAGGTCGCTACCTACACGCAGGACAACACAAACAGAATATACGCACACACAGACATCCATGCCTTGAGTTGGATTCGAACCCACTATCCTAGATATCGAGCGAGCGAAGACAGTTCATGCATTAGACCGCGAGACCACTGTGACCGGCAGTAAGAGATATACACGTATAATTATGATACTGTGTTTTAAACTAAGAGCAGTCCATAGCCGGCCGATAAAACTTAAAGAAACAGGGCTCAGACCTTTTAAGCAGCTTTCACTTGATCAAAATAAAACACCGTCCACCATGCAACGATGTTAAGATTTAAAATTAAATTCTTTTAAAATTCGTCACTGCACTACATGTTTGGGCCTTCTCGGTCATCAGGTGCGCTGAAATTCGGGAAACTGCTCTGTCTTCCCCGCTACTGCGGTGATTTCATATTTATAACGTTTTTAAATTAAGTCAGTGTAGCTCCTCCTTCTGTGACACAGGTATTGTGTTTCTAGGGCCGCGCCATAGCTCAAGCGGTTTTTCGCCGGCTTCCCACCGCGGAGGCCCGGGTTCGATCCCAGGGTCTGGTCAAGTGGGATTTGTAGTGGACAAAGTGGCGCTGGAGCAGGTTTTCTTCGAGTACTTCGTTTTCCCCTGCCAATCTTCATTCCACCAATTACTCCACAATCACCCTCACCTATCATCTGAGGCTGGTACAATAGGCCAGAAGTGGCCGCAGCACAAGGGACTTAGTCCCACCCCACTAGCAATAAAAAAAACTGTGTTTCTAGGTATGCCTGTTTCATATCTAGTGTGGGCCATTCCATGTGAAGTAATCCAGAGAGGTAGCTCACCATTTAAAAAAATCATATTTTTACACTTATTTCTATATACTGTATTTTCACACTTCAAAAATATTTGTAAAAAATTGTAATCCGCTCGGTTCTCCCGGTACTGCCGTTTTTATAATGCGAAAAATCGCGTTTTCGCCTGAAATGGAGGTTCGCGTTATCTTCAATATCTCGATAACCATTAAAGCTAGAGACTACAATGAAAAACCAATTTGTTCCTCATGATATATTCTATAAATTACGATATTACAAGTTTTTACTCAACTCACTTCCTCTAGGTGTAATTAAGCTTGAAACGTACCTATCGATTTTAGGAAAAACGCTATTTTTGACCTTCCGAAACCAATGGAAATGGGAAAGTATCAGATCTCTGGTTTCTACGTTTTGTTGTTACCTACATGGGGAATATAGTCACGTAGTTTTGCACCCCGTATCTATTTTCCAAAATTTTCCAGGAGCTTCCAAACTTTGCTCTGGGCCCCAAATCGGCCGTTTTTAACATCTCATATCTCCGGTGGAGAAGCTCCGAAAAATTTGAAATTCATAGCAAATAATGCTCTATTCTAGAGTAACTGTGAGTTAAAATTAAACTTTGATATTCAACTAATACTCGTAGCGAAGTTGTGGGCACTTCATATTTTACAAAAAAAAAATCAATACCTCAACAATTGGCTTACCTGCATCCAGTGGTATTAGTTCTTTGTGTACTCCGATGAAAATTGTCCAGTTTGTATGGAAGTACACGTAGTTCAGTAAGTGTCCACCATCACGATGTCTTCGAAATCATGGGACTTAGATATTTCATAACACCTGACCGTGTTTTCCTCCAGAAGGACGACCCGGTGTTTTTCTCTTGTGTGGGGCACGGTTTTGCACTTTTGAAACCTGCTTTTTAGAATTATTTAATTTCTTGCAACTTCCTCTTTTGGCACAAAAAAGTAAACTATCCCTGGGATATATTCTGTGCAGAATTTGTACAGTTCTAGCGGGCACATGATTTGATTAAAATGAGTTCTTTGAAGACTGGCTTTCGCTGCTTGCCTCTTCGTGGTGCTGCCAATGCCGTCACAGGCATTCTTCCCGTGCGAGGTGGCAAAGAAGTTCCATTCTGCTTCAAGTCCGAAGTCTTCATAGTGATGACATAAATTGGAAAGATTCTTTTTGTTCTTATATTGGCTTCCAGCGCCATCACTGAAATAAATAACTTTCTTCACTGAAGGCA
The DNA here is from genome assembly GCF_002891405.2 of Cryptotermes secundus. Lineage (NCBI taxonomy): Eukaryota > Metazoa > Arthropoda > Insecta > Blattodea > Kalotermitidae > Cryptotermes > Cryptotermes secundus. Next base: position 1,555,252 of record NW_019741974.1, on the reverse strand, counting down.
CATTTTCTATTATATCGGCGATAGGATATTTTTGGAACACATAAACTGTGGCTGTATCGTGCTTTACATTATCACTGATTATACAGAAGCTTGGACATTTTGTTACAGTGTCCGCCTTGTAGTAATACACAAAAGGGTGAAGTGTAACATGTTGATTTACGCAGTGGAAATTTTGAATCTCGTCTTGATCGGGAAACAATAATTTTCCGCAAAGTCTGAAAAATTCAAAATGTTCACAACTTCGCTATTAGTTGAATATAAAAGTTTTAATTTTATCTCCAAATTACTCTACAATAGAGCATTATTTGTGATGAATTTCAATTTCTTCGGAGCTTCTCCACCGGAGATATGAGATGTTAAAAAATGACCGATTTTGGGCCCAGAGCAAAGTTTGAAAACTCCTGGAAAATTCTGGAACCTAGGTCCGGGGTTCAAAACTACGTGATTATATTTCTAATGCAGGAAAAAACAAAGGGTAGAGACCACAGATCTGATACTTTCCCCTCCCACTGGTTTCTGAAGGTGAAAATAACGTTTTTCTCAAAAGCGATAGGTAAGTTTCAAGCTTAATTACACCTAGAGGAAGTGAGTTGAGTAAAAACTTATAATAATATGATTTGTAGTCCATGTCGTGAGGAAGAAATTGGTTTTTCATTGGAGTCTCTAGCATCTATAGTTATCTAGATATGGGAGATAACGCAAACCTCCATTTCAGGCGAAAACGCGTTTTTTCACATTATAAAAACGCTTGTACCGGGAGAACCGAGCGGACTAAAATTTGTTTACAAATATTTTTGAAGTGTGAAAATATGTAGAAATATGTGTACAAAATATGATTTTTTTAAATGGTGAGCGACCTCTCTGGATGACTTCACATGGAATGACCCGTATGCAATTTGGATGTTTTCACTTGATAGGCAACAGACACAACAAAATGACAACGCATGGGGCATAGAAAGAGGAGCATCACTAACTTCATTTAAAAACATTGTAAATATGAAAACACTGCCGTAGCGTTGAAGGCACGGCATTTCCCCGAATTTTAGGGCACCTGATTATGTCCGCGTAGACCCAAACATGTAGTTCAGTGACGAATGTTACATCTTGAGAATGTGCATGGTGAACAGTAAACAACTGTAANAAACGAAGAATACACGGTGCCTAAACCCAGAAGACAACTTTCTTAACTGTAAAACAAGTTCAAGTGCCAAATGCAACAGGATGCTAAGATACAACAAAATAAAATACGTTACACTATATTAATAAAGCATAGACGAGTGGACGTGTTCGTATCAACTACAGGATATCTGTGACAGAAGATGTCTGCCTATAGACTGACTGGTTAGCGGAATATGCAACAAACTTGTCTGCAATCAACACTACCTACTGGCATCACACTAAAAAACCAAATCCATAAATTTACAACCCAAATAATTTAACCTACATTTGGTAGTGGCATTTCCTTCACACTAGAAGTTAGATTCCTGCCGGCATGACTTGGTCTCTTGAATTACATAGCCGCATTCATTTCACACTGAAAGTAACAGATATGTCAACATGATTGCAGATCCTAGTCTGCCATAACAGGAAGTGTATTGTGAAGATACTGTTGGCATTGGCCGTGCCATGGTTCAGGCGGTTACTCGCCGGCTTGCCACTGCGGCGGCCCGGTTTCGAGCCCAGGTCAGACCGTGTGGAATTTGTGGTGGACAAAGTGGAGCTGGGGCAGGTTTTTTTTTTGATTACTTCAGTTTCATCTGCCAATTCTCATTCCGCCGACAGCTCAAAAATCATCATCATCATCATCATCATCATCATCATCAGCATCAACTGGGGCTGGTACAATAGACCAATTAGTGTCTGATGTTCCAATGGGACTCAGTCTTACCCCACCACAAGAAATTAAAGAAAGCACGTTGGCACTATTGTAAGTGAAGCTTTATATTGCGCAGTCTGCCCTTCAAATCTGAGAAGAAGGGTGAATAATTAAACTGGAAGTACATAACGACCCTTCATTTCCGAACACCTCTGATCAGAATAAAATAACAGTCATAACGGAATCATTAATCCCTGAGTTTTTAATGACGTTCTACTCGTACCATCTGCCTCCAGAATTTTGCGTTAGTGTAGCCGGTCTGAAAACATATCGTATAAGCCGGAATATGTGGCGATCCCGAATTCTTCCAATCAAGAAATAACAAAAATGGCAAAATTGAATTTGCAATTCTGTTCTGATGGTTGTATGTAAAAACACGTAATTATTAAGAAATGATAATTAAAAATTTAATACCTTAAATATAATTCTAGGTATTTTCACTGACATAATTAGAATTAGCAATGATAACTTCTCATAATCATTTTATTTAATATTTACTCTTAAGGACCAGAAAATTAAGCTACCCATATTTTTTAAACACCGATACTTGAAAAAAGGCCTCGCCTTATACACGTATTCAGGCTAATGCCGTATCAAAAATCGTATTCAACAACCTTGTTAAATTTAAATAGTATCGTGGTTCGGTTAGTGAATTCTGGGATAGCAAGATAGGCCACTGAAAATTCATAAATTAAGAACGAAGATCCGTAGACCAGCAGAAGTGTTTAACTCAGAAAAATTTCTATCCATAAAGAATCTGAGGTTGTAGCAGCATTGTTTATGAAGAGTTCTGTCGCCTGGGATATTAACAGCGTGTAGGCTGATGAAAGTCAACAGACGTTTCGAAGGAACATATCACTTCCATCTTCCGGAATGAAGAGTAACCCAAACAATAAAACAACATGATTCGAAACGTCGGTTGACTTTCAACGGAATATAGGGTGTTACATCTCAGAAGATGGAACTTTCAAAATTTTATTCAATTTGAACTGAAATTACTTGCATGTAAATGTAAAACCTTCAATCTTCAGGAATGTTCTCTTCTCTTCCTCATGAAGATCTCTACAATACCGATAACATCTTTTCTACCCATCTTTTTTATTAACACATCTTACTTAGTTTNACGTGTATATATGTAGAGTGTAGGAGAGCATTTTTAAACCAAAAATGAAATACACAGAGATATTGGGTTTTCGGACTTTATCCATCGTCCTGGTTTTAAGATAACTAAGAAATACACGACGTTTCGGAAACTGGATCTGTTTCTGTCCTCAGGTGAGGGAAAACGCCTATTCTGTTGGGTCCCTTAGAAAGAGCTACCCTGGACGATTGGTCCAGTGATTGAGGCTAGCTCTTTCTAAGGAACCCAACAGAATAAGTGTTTTCCCTCACCTGAGGACAGAAACAGATCCAGTTTCCGAAACGTCGTGTTTTTCTTAGTTATCTTAAAACCAGGACGATGGATAAAGTCCGAAAACCCAATATCTCTGTGTATTTCATTTTTGGTTTAAAAATGCTCTCCTACACTCTACATATATACACGTATGTGTGTTTGTGTGTAATCAGTACTAACCGAGACTCATCATCTCAGGCAATTAATTATACTGCAAATTATTATTACACGATCATGAGTTTGCACAAATATAATGGCTGAGACATAAAACAACGGGTTTTTTATTTGTAACCCAGAAGTCATAAAGTTCGAAAAACATGTTCAAGTTTCAAGATCGCCTGTCCCACAAACTTATGTCAAATCTTGTGTGAAAGTTAATTAAAAACAAACAGAATACAATCTTATATAAAAAAAGTCGAAAAACATAAGTTAAAAATTAGATTTCTTTCAGCAATGGTTTACAGGCAAAATATTACCGTGGCCGATCACAGTGGACGCACAATGTAAGGCATAAACCATCTTCTCCCGCTCGAACACTGGGATCATGGGTTCGAATCCCACTCGAGGCATGGATGTCTGTATGCATTTAATTTGTTTTTGTGTTTTCATGTGCAGGCAGCGGCCTTGCGACGGACTGATCCCCCGTCCAAGGAGCCCTACCGACTGTGTGTAGGATTAAGAAACTAAAAAGCCTCCGAAATCAAAGAGCTGTACAGTCTTAGAGAGAGAGAGAGAGAGAGAGAACACAATTAATGAAAGGAAGTGGTTCCGAATCAGTTTTTACATGTATTTTAAGCAGAAGTTTCCCAAATACATATCATTAACTTACTTACTCCATGGTAAGGAAGCTGGCTCAAGCAGCGACGCTTCAATTTGTATTTTCAAGGTTCTCGGCTCGAATTCAATCGAGATATCGACTATACCATCTGAGGTGTCTCGTGATTTACCTAAGTCTCTCCAGGAAAATGCCGGGACAGCATCTTTATTTGGACTATGGCACTTCCTTCCACATCATTTCAAATCCGTTACTCACTTATAAGCCTATCATTCGAAGTTATATTGTCTGACATACTCACACGAGTCGCGACCTCTGTGGAACAGACACCTTGGCTAAGAGCCAATGAGCTAGTCAACGGAATCGAGGTATTTATTGAAACCACGAAGTTCACTGCTGTTCTCACGAGAGCTTCTCACTGCCTCTGTCTTAAGCTAGTTAAATGGAATTCCATGATTTATTTCAACCGTCTTCCAGTGCATACACTCATCTATCTCCTCCTCTCACTCGCACTACATGTTTCGGCACAAAAGTGCCATCTTCAGGTGCACTTTTGTGCCGAAACATGTAGTGCGAGTGAGAGGAGGAGATAGATGAGTGTATGCACTGGAAGACGGTTGAAATAAATCATGGACTTAAATCAGTGCAACAGGACGCTAAAATATAATATAAATGGAATTCACTTCCTCAATCCCAAATTCTATGAAATGTTGAAAAGATAATTCGTTCACCTAAACTTGAGTCTCCCAGGTAACATTCACAATTGGCAATTTCAAAATATGCGCATCTTCTCCCCCTACTTTTGCACTGATGTCTATAAAAGTCTACAGAACAAACAGAATCCTCATACAAAGAGTCCGCAGTTGTTCTGAGGAGAATATTTGGACCGAAGGGAGATGAAGTGACACGAGGCTGGAGAAAACTGCACAGTGAGGAGCTTTATAACTTGTACTTTTCGTCAAGTATATTTAGAATTATGAGGTCAAGGCAGGGAATGTAGCACGAATTGGGGATAAGAGGAATGCATATAGGATATTGGTGGGAAACAAAGAAAAAAAATACCACTAAGAAGACCAAGAAGTAGGTGGGTGGGTAATATTAAACGGAATCTTAAACAGATAGGTTGGGGTGGTATGGCCTGGGGTAATCTGGCTCAGAATAGGGACCGGACTCTTGTGAACACAGTAATATACTTTCGGGCTCCATAAAATGTTGGGAAGTTCTTGAATAGCGGTGTGATTGGCGGGCTCAGCTCCGTCAAATTAAGTTAACATTAGCCGATGTCTTTGTCCTGGATAAGCAGTTTCCTTTGTGAAGGAACAACTGAATTTGCAAATATTAGTTTGAACTCCATGCGTTATATTGGTAACATTGTGACACAGGGGAATAGCTCGGTCGTTGATTACTCGATTTGTATACGGGGCAACCGGTTCGAACGTGTTTGCACTATGATCCTGAAGGAGTTTTTTGTTTTTTCTCAGACTTTGTAGTCGAGTGTCTGGAACTTAATTCAAACAATAAATAAACCCGACACTGTCCCTAACTTATTTCATCCTTTTCACCATCTATTCATCGTATTATATTTTTTAAATTCGCTTAGCGGGGGGTGGAGTCCAACTGGGTCTACTCGGCACGGCGGCCACTGATTGGCCTATTGTAGCCTGCCCCGGATGATTATGATGATGGAGAATTTGGGGGAATGAAGATGAAAATGAAGGACTCGGAGAAAACCTGCCCCAGCGTCACTTTGTCCACAACAAATCCCAATTGATCAGACCTGGGATCGAACCCGGGCCGGCACAGTGTGAAGCCAGCGACTAACAGCTTGAGATATGGCACGGCCATTCATCGAATTATATTTCCATTCCACTAGTTGCTTATTTCTCCAAACACAGCTCCAACCGGTTTAGCAAGTGTAACCCCTCATGAGAACACTTAGCAGAGATGAAAGTTGAAAGTAGAATAAATCTGAGAATCTCCATTGAACAAGGTGTGACAGATGGATGTATCGGATACTGTGCTAGATCTAGTACTTTAAAAGGAATTCATGGGTCCTTTCAGAGAATTCTAGAATATATTGAAACAAATACCAAACATATTCCCACTCAATGTACAATGCAATTTGTCGTGCAGACTTTCCAATATCTCACCGAGCTGAAGGTTTTCTTTTTGTCTGTCATGGAAGCCCGAAGCATCATGTACTGCAGATATTAGTGAAAAGAAATGGAAATGCCCATTGGCTTTCTTCTTGTAACAAGAAACTGAATTCCCGTTCTCTACAAAAAGCTTGCGTGAAAACAACTGTCGTGACCGTTGATAATTAAAGCAAGAACACAGTATCCAGGACGGAAAATTCAAATAATATTACATAAGAATGGCGTAATAAAGGGTGCCAGGTAATAATAAAAGCAATAACAATTTTAATAAATTTAGTAATTTACAATTACACGAACTGCGAGATATTTTCCGGAGTAGCGAATTCAAATAGAATTTCATAAAACTGGCATAACGGGAAAGTGTTAACAAATATTATGTTTCTGGACCTTATGTATTGTTCAGTTGTTATTTAAAAAACAACGTTTCGGAGACTGCATCCTGCACCGTCTTCGGCTGGAACCTACTCTGTTGATCTCAACCGACAGAGCTACTCAGTAGATAAGAACAAAAACAAAACTAATTTTCTAGAAAAGAATATATATTTTAATTATATGGGCCGCTTTTTAAAATTACCGATCGTTTCATTTCAAGTTAGAAATGAACGCAAGTTCTTTAATATGCACAGAGATACTGAATTCAAGAGAGGTCGCCTTAGTCATTAGCTGACTGCTTTCTTTCGTTCTGGTTTATTTTAGTGCGTCTTAGTTTATGTGTAATTCAGTTCGGATTGCCACTTGTATTGTTCTTACATCGCGAAACGTCTGGTTATAGTGATGCACCATAATTTTAACGCCACGGCCAATTCGCAGGGATTCGCCTTATACGACATAATATAAACCAACAAATCTCAATGCTCTTTTTTCGTGGACGAATTTGTAACATATTCTGGGGAGAAGTCATGGTGCACCATTTTTCAAATGGTTCAGTCTACGTAGTGAGAATAGTAAAGTTATAAATTATAACTATAAAATATAGGAGCGCATTTATGAGCGCAATTTTCTGTTGTAGGCCAATAGATTTGTAACATACTTATTTTTTACGGGGAGGATTTGTTAGCCCCACGCCCAACCCCCAAGCTGGAGGGCCACCCCTTGTCGGCTGTCCGCCACTGCTTATTCAATATATTCACAGCTTACCATTCAGTCCAGAATCTTTTGTCTGCTCGCCTGCTGTCCAAAAACAAAAATTAGAATATACAAAACTATAATTTTGCCTGTGGTTCTGTATGGTTGTGAAACTTGGTATCTGACATTAACGGAGGGACATAGACTAAGTGTGTTTCAGAACAGCGTGTTGAGGAGAATATTTGGACCGAAGAGAGCTGAAGTGACAGGAGGTTGGAGAAAACTGCATAATGAGGAGCTTCATAACTTGTACTCTTCTCCAAGAATAATTAGAATGATCAAGTCAAGGAGGATGATGCAGGAAGGTTATATAGGACGAATGGGGGAGACGAGGAATGGGTATAGGATATTGTTGGGAAAGCCAGAAGGAAGGAGACCACTGGGAAGACCAAGGGGTAGGTAGGTGGACAATATTAGAATGGATCTTAGAAAGGATTGAATGGTATTGATTGGATTGATCTGGCTCAGGATAAGGATCAGTGGAGGGCTCTTGTGAACACGGTAATGAACCTTCGGGTTCCATAAAATGCTGGGAAATTCTTGAGTAGCTGCAGAATTGGCAGCTCGTCCAGAAGGGCTCAGCTCCATGAGTAAGTAAATAGGTAAGGTCAATAGATTCCATTTACCTTAAGTTCTTCAGACACTGTCTGTACACTTCGCAACTTTGCCACCTTTATAACTGTTAACATATAAATTGTTTATGTAGAACTTCTAGGTACGTTTAAGATTTATCTTCGCACAACATGCCAAATGCTTAACTCCAAGATTCATTATGAAAGTCAATGTAAAGCTACATTCCCGCGTTTCAGTTCTATACTGTGCAAATACATGGCCTTAATAAAAGCGGCATTTTTTCTTAGAAATTAAATTTTATTATCAAACAAAATGTCTTAACCTTATATCGAACAGCGCATATAAAAATTGGGTGGCGCCTAGTGGGGCGATATTCGTACCAAATTTCATGAGACTCCATTAGTACAAGCATATTCAAAGGTTAAGGCATAGGACGGGCGGACATGAAGATGCCATGAGCCTATGTCAGTTAAAAGAAATCCCAGACCGGAAAGGATGTTAGTAACCTATACATCCCTTTATTCATTAGGCTTCGTGATATGCATTTCACCAGAGAGTCACACTGCAAAGGCCCTACTTAATCCTGCTTGTCCTTCTCAGCTTAGTTTTCATAGTTCCTTGTGCGTATTTCGAGTTCACGCAACAGAGAGAAACCGTTACTTAGATACGTAACCAAGGCCGCGCCATAGCTCAAGCAGTTAGTCGCTAGCTTCTCACCGCGGCGGCCCGGTCAAGTGGGATTTATGGGGGACAAATTGGCACTGGGGCAGGTTTTCTCCGAGTACTTCGGTTTCCCCTGCCAGTATTCATTCCACCAACTGCTCCACAATCACCCTCACCTATCATCTGGGGCTGCACAATAGGCCAGAAGTGGCCGCAGTACAAGGGACTTAGTCCCACCCCACTAGCAATAAAAATATATACGTAATTAGGGCTTTCTATTGCCCGAGGAAGATAAGTTGCCTCGAATGTATTTCCGTCACAGTCTTTTACTCACATTTCATCAATATCCAACGAAATGATCGGTAGTTGGAATAAGTAATTGGTAAGGTAAAATTGTCCCTGTGCTTAGCTAATTAAGCACTACTCCATGATGGTGTGCGGGGGAGCGGATATATAGATCCACATGTTCTTGACTTTGGCACTAGCTGGAGGTGAGTGGTCAGCTTCAAGTCCCTGCCGCTTTCCCCCTGGGGAAAGAGCCCCCAGTACCCATTGGAAAGGACATTTGGTGGGTCCCAGAGCCGGTTTGGACGACTTGGAAAAGAGAAAATTCTTTTACTCTACCGGGACTCGAACTCCGACCCCTCGGTCGAACAGGCCGTAGCCAGCGGCTATACTGACTGCGCTATCCCGGCTCACTTGAGAGAATTAGAGAGAAGATGATAGAAAATTAAACTGAATTTTACAAGAGGGCAATAGTGACGTTAGTGACAAACCGGCAAGACGATGCTTTGAGTGCCAATATGTATCACTTGACTATGGTAATACGTATTCGGTGCGCCCAATTACACGACAGTATGGCAAATTAAGGGCCGGTCACGGTAGCTGAGCGGTCTAAGGCATGCACTGTCTTCGCTCGCTCGGAAGCCGGGATCGTGGGTTCGAATCCCACTCAGGGCATGGATGTTTGTGTGCGTTTTTCTGTGTTTGTCTACAGGTAGAGGCCTTGCGACGAGCTGATCACCCGCCCAAGGAGTCCTACCGAATGTGTAAGATCTAGAAAAACCGAAGTGAACTGAGTTCATGGAGGTAGGCCTAGGCCCACTGGGGCTGTAGTACCAAGGAAAAAAAAATGGAAAATTAAGTGGGGAATTCTTGCTTCGAAGTAAGAAACTCAAGACAGAAAGAGCAGACAATACGCAGCGGAATGTAATAAAATTTGTGGCCATACAAGTACAGAAAGAACGAAAGATAAAAAACCCCCAAAATAATTCTACCTACAGCAGGCACAAAAACGTGAAAGGAGAACCCAAAAACATCACAGTTACAATGAATTAATTAAGCTACTGAAGGAGCGAATCTGAAAACGAGACAAAAATAAAGTTAAGGAGTACGAGAAGGGATAACGTAGATAGGATAACTGGAAGCACTCAAGAAAAAGGGGAAATGACGCTTTTCGTCTTTTTATTTACCATAAAAATCATCCCCTGAGAGTAAAAGGAATCCTGGTTAGTCAAGTAAACGACAAAGGAACCAAAATGCGACATTTCGCGTTTGATCAAAAAATGTAGAACTTCAAACGTGTTTAATGAACGGAAACATACTTACATGACATTGGGCCGCGCCATAGCTCAAGCGGTTAGTCGCTAGCTTCTCTCCGCGGCGGCCCGGGTTCGATCCCGTGTCTGGTCAAGTGGGATTTGTGGTGGGCAAAGTGGCGCTGGGGCAGGTTTTCTCCGAGTACTTCGGTTTCCCCTGCCAATCTTCATTCCACCAATTGCTCCACAATCACCCTCACCTATCATCTGGGGCTGGTACAATAGGCCAGAAGTGGCCGCAGTACAAGGGACTTAGTCCCACCCCACTAGCAATAAAAAAAATACATGACATTGGTTTATTCCCTGTGTTTGGTTAGAACAGGTGTGTTAATAACACTCTTGGCTCTTCGTCCTGCTCTTCCTGCCTTCAAGTACTGCGTCATTATGGAAACCTTAACTCCAACTCCGTCATCAAGTAAGCCTGCAACTAACCAGCCCCGTCTGCCATCCGCAAGTTGCATAATCAAGGCGACACATGCTCGTATAATGTTCCAAATACTCTGAAGATGGAGGCGATACGTTCCTCCGAAACGTCGGCCAAAACGAAGAATACACGGCGCCTAAACCCAGAAGACGACTTTCTTCATAGTCATCGCCGTGAAAACCTCAAGACTTACATTCCAAATACTCGTTTCTATTATTCACTTAATATTATCTCAGCTTCTGATAGTTAGCAGGACATTCCTCGCAATGTTTGCAAGCCTGAAGTTTGGAAATAATATTGTCACGTGTGGGGGATTAGCGTGACAGTAATTGTGGGTTCTAGATTTGGTGACTGGGTTTATTGGATACCCACAAGTCGCAATTACAAGCAATTGTAACGTTCTCAAGATTACTGTGCCTGTATCAAAGTAACGTCTTCAAATCACACGTCAGTTCTTCACAGGTTGGTTTCTAGTTCTTCTTCAACAAATCTCTTAAAACTTCTGAACTCCCAATTCCAATTCTCTATCCAAAATTCTTGGTTCGCAGCTCCTAGCTCTAATTCTCTACAATCCTAGAGCTCACAGCTCTCGTCATATAGCCGCAACACGGACCGCATTGAAAACCTCTTATATTATGGTAGAGACATGTTACCGCGCAATTGCCTAACAACCAATCTCAGCGCGTATTGTTATAGCAATGGAATCCCTATTGTTTTCACGCGCTTAAGGGGGAAGGTGTTTACCGGCTGTTGCATAGAAACGGCAGTTCTTATACTGCTGCCTGTGTATTCATTGCCGCGAGAATATGTTTACCGATCCGTTGCCTAGCAATGGATAGCATTCCGTCACGATATACTCTTAATATTTCGTCCATGCTTTCTGTACGTCTTGTCAATCTTATCAGCTTTATTTATAAATATAATTATAGTAGGTAGAGGTATTCAATATTATTCTTATCATTTCCTCAGTCTCTTATTCTTCTCCCAGGGAAGCGTCACGTTCCGCACCCATATAAAGTGACACGTAGATTCAACATAGTTGGATGTCGCTGTGGGAATACGGAACGCTGAACGCTACAAGGTCCCAACCTTCGCCGGGGCGACTACGCTCAAAGAAACTTGTTCTGAACCGGGTCAACAGAAACGGAGTTGGTTCGCGTGCCACTTTGTTACAGCAGTAGAAAGCGACGGAACACCAAACGGATAATTTTCCGTTCTAGTCACTGTATGAAAGTTTCTAAGGAGAAGAGAGTACTTATGAGTCAGGCTCTAGTCCCGTTGCCACTGTTTTAAAACGCTGAATTTTCAACCCAGGACACAAGTTTTTTTTGCTTAGTGGTGGGTGGAGTCCAACTGGGTCCACTCGGCACGGCGGCCACTGATTAGCCTATTATACCTGTCCCGGGTGATTATGATGATGGAGAATTTGGTGCGATGAAGATTGGCAGGGGAAACCGAACTATTCGGAGAAAACCCTCCCCAGCGCCACTTTGTCTGCCACAAATCCCACTTGACCAGACCCCGGGATCGAACCCGGGCCGCCGCGGTGGGAAGCCAGCGACTAACCGCTTGATCTATGGCACGGCCCATCATAAGGTATAAGAATTACAAATTACGGAGTTCTTTCCATTTTCGAAAACAGGTTAAAGTTTAGTCATTAATTAGAGGACATATATCGACAAGATAATAAAATAGAAAAAATAGATTATACAAGACTAAAATTTTGTCTGCGGTTCTGTATGGGTGCGAAACCTGGTCTCTCACATTAAAGGAGGAACATAGACTGAGGGTGTTTGAGAACAGTGTGTTGAGGAGAATATTTGGACCAACGAGAGATGAAATCACAGGAGGCTGGAAAAAACCGCATAATGAGGAGCTTCATAACTTGTACTCTTCTCCAAGCATAATTAGAATGATCAAGTCAAGGAAGATGAGGTGGGCAGGTCATGTAGCACGAATGGGGGAGACGAGGAATGTGTATAGGATACTGGTGGGAAAAACAGAAGGAAAGAGACCACAGGGAAGACGTAGGTGGGTGGACAATATTAGATTGGATCTTAGAGAGATACGATGGGATGGTATGGACTGGATAAATCTGGCTCAGGATAGGGACTAGTGGACGGCTCTTGTGAACACGGTGATGAACCTTCGGGTTCCATAAAATGCTGGGAAATTCTTGAGTAGCTGCAGAATTGGCGGCTCCTCCGGAAGGGCTCAGCTCAATGGAGTCAGTAATAAGACAGACACTCGTAATATTATTGACCGTTGCAGCGGAACAAGGAAGTTCAGTTCCGTTAATACCAAAGTCCGCTGATTGACACAGTCAATTCCGTCCACTTCCTATCCCATATTCCCTTTGCCAAAAATATATTCTATGATCCTCGCTCTTAAATATTAATATTTTTCCAGACGGGTTTCCACCAAACCCTGTATGAGATTTGAAAGCCTGGAGGCGAGGACTATGCAGACAAGTCGACTGAGATATGATGCCACAGAGTCTGACTGGCACTTAAATGTGTTTCGGGGAATGTAATTCGTCCATATTCAGGTTACCTTGTCGGTGGATGCAGCATATTCATCATATGTTTGCCAACGTCTACTAGACGACACGGAGTCAGTTCTCAGAAGGCACCTATTCCTTGCTTTCTCCACAGTAGTACAATTCCTTCATATATTAGTCTACTAGCCTTCACTAAGCTTTGTCTTAACAGCAGATGCTCCGTATGCATCATGTGATTGTGGCATGGCGTCTTAATTTGTGCATCTACTTTATCCTCCTTTTTTTCTCTTGGCACTACAGCCCCAGTGGGCCTAGGCCTACCTCCATGAACTCCGTTCACTTCGGTTTTTCTAGATCTTACACAGACGGTAGGACTCCTTGGGCGAGTGATCAGCTCGTCGCAAGGGCTCTACCTGTAGACAAACACAGAAAAACGCACACAAACATCCATACCCTCAGTGGGATTCGAAGCCACGATCCCGGCTTCCGAGCGAGCGAAGACAGTGCATGCCTTAGACCGCTCGGCTACCGTGACCGGCACTTTATCCTCCTTATGTCCAAATATTTATCTGAGCATTTCTTTTTAAAATATTTCGAATTTATATAGAGGGGCCCAAAAATGCATACACACCTTTTCGTCCACGTTTTCTTGGGCTGTCCTGTCATTCATATTTGATAGAATATCACAATACACGCCCTGAATTACGTTGAGGTTCAACTTTGGAAACGTCTATTAAACTATGTTTATATTTTTTGGGCCCCTCTACATTTTCCCCTCAAAATATACTTACTTATTCATGGAGCTTAGCCCTTCTGGAGGAGCCGCCAATTCTGCAGCTACTCAAGAATTTCCCAGCATTTTATGGAACCCGAAGGTTCATCACCGTGTTCACAAGAGCCCTCCACTGGTCCCTATCCTGAGCCAGATTTATCCAGTCCATAACATCCCATCCTATCTCTCTAAGATCCATTCTAATATTGTCCACCCACCTACGCCTTAGTTTTCCCTGCTGTGTCTCTCCTTCTGGCTTTCCCACCAATATCCTATACTCATTACTCGTCTCCTCCATTCGTTCTACATGACCTGCCCACCTCATCTTCCTTGACTTTATCATTCTACTTATACTCGGAGAAGAGTATAGAAGTAGACACAGCTATACCTGTGTAGGATTTTAAGTTTTCAATGCGGTGGTTATGAAAGAACGCTGTGAAGTCCTCTGAAAATCAAGCGACATTACGGAGGAATATGTTGTCTCCATCTTCAGGATAGAAGAAGCTGAGCAAGAAACCAGCACGAAAGTAGATGGCAAACAGAGCTCCGCTTATTTTTCGACATTGAAGATGGAGGAGACATATTTCTTCGAAACGTTGGCATTACATGACAATAGATGTAATTCTTCGGGATAACACTCAATTACTCCTCATTTTATATAAGAAAGTGGGTAAAACTGAAGGAAGATGTGCTACTTCAACAAAGCAACGTGCAAAATATCCGGTTCTCCGGTTGTCTTCACCCGATCGCATGACTAATGTACAGCTGGTTGCAGCGACAGCTGGAAGCCCGCCTCTTACCCGAGGTTCATTCACTCAGAAGACACGAAATAATTGGGGGGGAAGGCGAAGACGAACAATCAGTTGTTAGCAAAAGAATCGTTCAGCGGAAATGGAACAAGTGATAAATCATTCTATGCACGAGTAATGTTTATATTTCTCAAAGAAAGCATGACTGTAAAGTTTGGAACTGGTCATCTGCAAGATTGTCTCCATGGTTGCAGCCTACTTTCATTTTGTTTGGTGAGGTACAAATGAGGACCGAGTTTACATGGAACACAGTGTGGGAACATGCACATACTTATATGCTTCCGCTCTCCCGAAATGTAATGACAATGCTAATTCGTGTGAAGTTTCCTAAAAGAAAAAGCTTCGTACGAGAGAAAAGTCATATATGTGGACAAAATATTTTAGATCCACGAAATAAGAAAACGGAAGGCTAATTGGATTGGTCATGTTTTACGCAGAAACTGCCTTCTAAAAGAAGTTATTGAAGGAAAGATAGAGGGGCGGCTAGAAGTGACAAGAAGACGTAAGAAGATGCTGGATGACCTTGGGGACAGAAGAGGATACTGTCATTTGAAGGAGAAAGCTCTAGATCGCATTAAGTGGAGGAATTGTTTTGGAAGAGACTCTGGACCCGTCGTCTGACAGATTACTGATGATGATGATAGTTGCTCTAAATCAAATACAGGGAAAATACTATAAGAGAGCAGGCATATGTCCATTTCTAGAGACAAGATAAAAAATATAATAAATTGGAAGAAATAAGTGCATAAATCATTTGAAAATATGACAGAAACCAAAGATTTGAGAAAGTCAGTAGGAACTTAAAAAAGAAGACGAAAGAATTAAAACCAGAATGATTCTGTAAATAGGAGCCGGAATAGCTCAGTCGGTATAGCGACTGGCTACGGGCTGGACGTTGGAGGGATCGGAGTTCGAGGCCCGGTATGGTCAAAAATTTTCTCTTCACCACATTGTCCAGGCTCTGGCGTCTACCCAGCCTCATATCCAATGGGTAACCGGGACTCTTTCCCCGGGGTTAAAGTGGCAGGGGCGTGAAACTGACCGCTCACCTCCAGCTAGTGCCGAGGTCAAGAAAATATGGAATTATACATCCACTCCTCCATATGCCTTTATGGCGTAGTGTTTAGTTAGTTAAGCACAGGGACAACTTTAGCTTTTTACTTTTTAATTTGTAAGGTCATTGTCTCAGTGTCCTTCGTATCTCTCCACACTAGTTAATTAGTTAATATTTATATTGTCACGTGATTGAGTGACTATAAGGAGTTTGCGTTGGTATTTGGTTTTACTGGACTCTTTTATACACAGCACGTGACTACACTTTATATTTCACTTTTACACACACAGCAATGTCCACAGCCACGTCTTCACTACCGTTGTTTGGTAGCGGCTTCCAACGGAGGACGATCCCCTTCCTGGGGATTTCCGAACTGTCCTCGGCTCCAGCTGCAGCAACTCTCGACTGAATGACTGAACTCAGTCATTCAGCAATCAACTAACCCAACTCAGCTGACTGAACTCTAGACTTATCCTGCTTATAATATTTTGGCACGAATCTCGTATAAAACACCGTTCCTCTTTTACTGTACCAAATTTTTGAGTGCGCAACCATAGGCGCGGACCACAAAGAAAACACCATTCCTCTGTTGCTGCTTACTGGCAGTTGCCTGATAGCGGCCGCTGTATGATTATTTGTTTTGCGGTCGTTGCCTAGCAATGGGTTTAAATGACACAATATCATGTCTCAGGCAGTATGATTCATTAAAATCAAAATAATTAACAGTTGATCTCTTCTACTCTTTTGCCGTCTATCACTAATTTACGTGTACATATAACGTGGTTCTTCCATTGAAGTACCATATTTTTTTTTCGTGCGTAAACATTCTGACACAGCTTCCAGCAAATCAGTCAACTTCTACCGCTCTGTTAATTAAGTAGTGCACGTCTTTCTGTTTTCAGGGGGGTGTTTGCAATGGCGCCGAATCTAACAACAGCATCAGCCCTTTTCCTGGAGACGACACAGGACTCCGTCGTGTACCAGTCCAAGAGTCAGAAGTCAGCATCGGCAGCCCGCCCAAGGTCGGGGCTTCAGAAGGTGCAAGCTGAGCACAAGGATGAACCAGGGAAGCAGTACAACCTGAAAATTCGCTGGCGCAACGTCATCGCCTTCCTGTACTTGCACGTATTCACTCTTTACGGAATTTACCTAGCATTTACAGCTGCGAAATATCAGACAAATATTTGGAGTAAGTACGATCAGTTACCGTTCAATAATATCTTTACTAGAAAGTAAGGAGCCAGGATAGTGTAATCGGTATAGCGACTGGCTGCGGGCTCGACGACCGAGGGGTCGGATTTCAAGGTCAAGAATTTTCACTTTCCACGCCGTTCAGACCGGCCCTTGGGCCCAGCCATCCTCCTATCCAATGGGCAACGGAGTTTTTTTCCCCGGGAGTAAAGCTACAGGGGCATGGAGCTGACCACTCATCTCCAGCTAGTGCCGAGGTCAAGAAACGTGGATCTATACATCCACTCCCCTATACCCCTTCATGGCGTAGTGCTTAATTCGTTAAGCACAGGGACAACGCTTTCATTAGTAGAATGTGGTCAAAGGTGGATCGAAAGGATGGGTCATGTAGCATGCAGAGATGACGAATCAGTGTAAAATTTTGTCGGAAAACCTGAAGGGACGACACAACAGACCTAAATTCAGATGTAAAAGTAAGTAAAGCTATCCCAATAACAGGTCGTGAAGGCCCATAGTGTTGTGAGATGTCGAGGGTCCCACATTTTCTAGACAATCGGCTCAAAAATGGTGGTAAGGTTGTCAACCTTACGCTCCGGCCGAGCTTTACTCCCCAGGAAAATTACTTAATTAATTAATTACTGGTACTCATTTCTGTTAGAGGCTGATCCCAAGGCCATAGTGCGGCTGGAAGGATTAGGTCAATTGAAAAAAATCCAATGACTTCATCGGGAGTTGAACCCGCGACCTTCCGGCTTGTAGCATAGCCCCTCAACCAACTACGCTACCATGTATCCCCAAATGCAGATGAAAGTGTAAGAAAATCGTAGTTAAAAGTAAGGTAGGGAGCAGTGGGACGTATCCATCCAGCTCAGGTTAGGGACCAGTGATACGCTCCTGACAACATGGCAATGAACATTCGGGATATAGAAAATAAGCTTTGGCATATTGAAGAATTATACAGACTGGAATCCATAACCCTAGAAACAAGAAGTTCAATTCAATAATTACAGAATTTACCGTCAGAAGAGCAGAGATATTCAGAGTGGAAACGACTGTATTTCTCATTCTGATCATTATTATGATTTCCTACATTAATTATCGACTATGCTACAAGCCGGAAGGTCGCGGGATCGAATCCAGATGAGCTGGATTTTTTCAATTTACCTAATCTTTCTAGCTGCACTAAGCCCTGGGGTCGACTCAGCTTCTAACAGAAAAGAGNCGGAAGGTCGCGGGATCGAATCCAGATGAGCTGGATTTTTTCAATTCAATTCAATGCCAGGAATATTTCTGGGGTAAAGGGCGGCCGAAGCGTAAGGCTGACAACCTCAAGAACATCTGTGAGCTGATTGTTTAGAAAATGTGGGATCCTCAACATCTCACGGCCTGTTACAGGGATACCTTTACCTTTTATTTTTACATTAATTACCATTGTTTGAATAATTACGGACGGAGCGGTCTTGGGGCCTTCCGACCGGATGTGCTTAGGATTCTTCCACTTCATGCACCTCCAAGAAATTCACCACTTTTCGAATGCGATACGTAGGAAGCCCTACGTCACTCTGAAGTCCATTTCTTCACTATATTTACCGTAGTATTAGAAGGGAAATTATATATCCCACTCTGTAGCTGTCCTTCTGTGTATGTACGTAAATTCTTATTTTCAACCAAGAGATTATGGTGCTCACTGTCCGTAACTGCAGGTGCAGTTGCTCTGAGTGGGATTCGAACCCACGATCCCGGCTTCCGAGCGAGCGAAAACAGTGCATGCCTTAGACCGCTCGGCTACCGTGACCGGCACACCCTACCTCATACCCCGCGTAATTTCTTATGTTTGTAATTCAGAATTAAACTTACACAAAAAGAGAAAAAACAAGTAAAAATATTTTTGTAAGAGGCCGTGGAGGCCCATAGGGTTGTGAAACGTCGAGGCTCCCAAATTTTCTAGACAATAGGCTCACAGATGGTGGTGAGGTTTTCAGTCTTAATCGCCGAACGCCCTTTACCCCCAGGAAGATTCCTGGTGCTCATTTCTCTTAGAGGCTGAGTCCACCCCAGGGCCGAAGTGCGGCTGGAGGGACAGCTAAGATTATAATCTAAGGGCACATTTTTTATACACTGGTAGCCTCTAAGTTCTCTTTCCAGAATCTGTGATCCGCGGGCACCGCCACTGCATGTAAGAGTTAGTGGAGGCTTTTTGTCTGCATGTCTGAAAGCAGGGACAATTATATCCAGGGGTTTTAGAATAAATTTAGACACGAATATAGCAACGGTTTGGGAGCCCAGGAGCAGTTTGAGAATTTGGGCCCCTACCCACGACTATACTTAACAACTTAACACCAGCTTCGTTGTTACATTGCCAACCATAAACGCGCCAGAACAACAACGTAAATTACACAAAAACAACAAACTTTTAATAAATTTATTTTACGAAATCACAACTACCTGGCAATTCAAAGCAGTTTCATTAGTACTGGTAGGCATGTGATGTAATTAGAGCAACATATGCCACTAAATTAACTTTGGTATTGAAAATCCAATTGGTGTAGATACTAAGCAAACATAAAAGGAAAAGCTAAGCTACAAATGTATATAATTCACAATTAAATTTTGGATATGCGATAGCAAAAGGGGGCCCACCTGAGGCTCGGGATCTGCGCGTGGCCTATATCCTTAAGTATTGGTACATTCGTTCATGAACTCAGGTTACAGACACGATTTGAATACACGTACTTCAGCGTCCAACCTTAAAATAATACTTCTGCCAGGTCAACTTTTTGATTTATATTCTCTGATTAATGCCCGTAATTCGGAGCAATTCGCCACAGCTGCTGCAGAAACCCCTTTATAATACGCCCTACATAAACCTCCAAGCGACGGAATTTCAGATCAGTGGGTTTCCGTTTTACCTCCACAGTACGTTTAAGTGTAGTGACCCATTTATGGTTTTATCGCTGTACACAGCGTCACATCCTGCAACAGAGTAATCTTTATACACACGCCTCCTGGAGAAGGTCCAGTCTCACGAGTCACTTTCCGCTTGCCGTGTTGTAAACTGTTACGAAAAGCCAATGCTTGGAACTCATTAGCCTTTATCAACTTACATTAAGAATAAGCAGGACATTAACTCTGCGTGTCTCTTCTCAACAGCTACCGCGGTGTTGATTTTTGCATCTATCGGAGTGACGGCCGGAGCCCACAGACTCTGGTGTCACCGCTCCTACAAAGCCAAGTTGCCACTCCGTATTCTCCTTTGCATTATGCAAACGATTGCATTTCAGGTATGTTATATAGCTTGCTGATTATTGATTGGGTCCCTTGTTGTCATAAGTTGTTAAAAAATTTCGTGGTTGAGAGGGTAGGAGTCCTGATTCACATATTGGAGGTCATGATTTCAAATCTTGGACAAGAGATCGGTTATACTTATTTAAGTTTTGTGGTATTCTTCAGTATCCTCAAGCAAATGTGAGTATAATGCATTAAATTAATATATACCCAATTCCTTTCACGTCCTTCCAAATTAGTAGTTTATCTATCACCGATCATTCGACATTGTACACACTTTCAAACTAAAAACGTCTTTAAATTCTTCAAGATTAAACACGATTTCACTTTACTAATGAAGAAAACGACATGCAGGCCGAGAACGTATGACGTGAGCACCTGTGGGTAGCTGGAACATGGCTGTTGTCTAGCATGGATTCCGGGCGGCGGTACCCGTCTCACATCCAATGGGCATTATAACAAAAAACGGACACTGGGTGAAAGTTGGCTCGGGTGGTAATGTTTCTGACTTGAATTCGGGAGATGTTTTGTTCGAATCACGGTCGGGGAACTGACTATTCTGACTGATGGTGCTCGTGGTTTTCTTCAGTCTTCCCAGAAACATTCCTGGATAGTACTTGAACTTGATCTGAAATCGATTTCTTTCACGTCCTTTAGAATTCATTAGTCACTAATCATCCTACAGTTCAACGTTGCTTAGTCTTAGCTACTGAAAGCATTGTTACATATACTACAACTATACAAATATACGGACAACTTCAAAGCTGGAACAAGCCGTTTAGACTGACAGGATATTATAGTCAGATCTGGACTCTATTCATGAATATTTTAAAACTATCGGAAGAATTTGCGTCCTACATGGATCAGTAGAACTTCTGAAATCGTGTTTTGACAATGTTGACAATACAAACTAAATATTTAAGCCACTGTGGTGGATTTCTTATTCTTGCAGCGGCGACTGTGAAAGTGGAGTCTTACCCGACTGTAAGGTCTTATGTTCCGCAGAGGCCGTGCCATAGCTCAGGAGCTTAGTTACCGGCTTCCCTCCGCGGCGGTCAAGTCAGTGGGATTTATGGTGGACAAACTTGCACTGTGGCAGTTTTTTTCCCAAGAACTTCAGTTTCCCCTACCAATTCTCGTTCTATTATCTGTTCCATACTCATCTTCTTCCGGAAATGGTACAACAGACACACTAGCGGCCGACGTACCAAGTGGATTCCGTCTCAAGCCACGATTAATAAGAATTAATAACGTCCTGCAGGATGCCACTCATCAGTTCAGTCACCGTTTAGCACTTTAAACTAAGATTCAAAGTCAAGTGTAAAACGACTGCTTTCGCTTCGACCTACTTTCTTCTTCTCATAACACGTAAAAGCTTCACAATGCCATGGCCCACTTGAAGATCTGTTACTGCATTGTTTAGAGATAAGTGGGCCTTGTCGTAACTTTCAAATGTTGAACACTTAAATTAAAAAGGCACAGATCCTCATGACCCATCTTTATTCCATTCTTTCTCTTGTCAATGGGTCCCCATTCTTTCCTTCCAAGAAATCAGGGCGCGAGGGTTTGAATAATTTCTGGAGTGGCCCCACTAGAGAATACGAAAAAGATAATAGACTGAAACATTTTTTTCGCATTACGCTGAAAATGTATTCCAGATAAGATGTTAGTTCCTGGAAAACACATCTCTAAATATCATTATAAAATTACACCTTTATAATATCATAAAAATAGATTATCTGATGTTCGTAAATTGCTGTATATTACAGCGTAATTAAAAAAGATAATTTATAAAACAGGTCTTTCTGTTTCAATACTCTTCCTATACAAGCCCTTCAGTTTTGAAATGCCCTCTGAAATAGAACTACAGTTTAACAAATGGGCTGTGGGTTGTGGTTCTTTTGTAATATTGTATAGCACAGTTTTGAAAGAACTTTCATGCAGTTTCCGTTGCACTTTCTGTTAGCCTGTTTCAATTCATGTGTTCCTTGCATCCCACCCCCGCTCATGTGCACGTATGCACGCATACACACAATTTACTCCGCACAGAATAGTCTTTTTTCAGGATTCGATAGTCATTAACATAGTTAAGAACTTCCCCAAATTTTTGGGAGCCAGAAGTTCCTATAACACAATCATTGGTGCGTATTCTGAACCAGATACACATAGACTTTTTCTTTCCTTGGCACTACAGCCCCAGTGGGCCTACGCCTACCTCCACGAACTTCGTTCACTTCGGTTTTTCTAGATTTTACACATTTGGTAGGACTCCTTGGGCGGGTGGTCAGCTCGTCGCAAGGCGACAACATAAACACAGAAAATCGCACACACACAAACTAAACGTCCATGCCCTGAGTGGGATTCGAACCCACGATCCCGGTTCCCAAGCGAGCGAAGACAGTACACATAGACTTTACCCTCATAATTAACTTTTTTGACATCTACATTAATAGAGGGTGTCCGAGAAAGAACTCCATTGTTCTAGTTATTCACGACATTGACATAAACATTTCTTATTAACAAAAAGCATTAGACAATCTCTCCAAGTCTTAATAGTGTGCATCCTGTTGTGTGTGATCAATACGGTATACAAAAGTACATAAGGTATGCAGTCTACACAAAAATTTTCTGTATTTAAAAACAAAGACACTACTGTATCAACATTTGCTTTTATTATGCTTTTACGGACGCAACATGTTTCGACCCTTATACCGGGTCATCATCAATTGCAATTCATCAGCTCATACTGGAGCATTGTACGTCTTCTTTGTTTTTTAGATACAGAATATTGTTGTGTAGACTGCATACATTATATACTTTAGGATATCTTAATCTCTCCAAGTTTTACTGCTATTTACTGCAATTCATTTCCATGACCACCGACGGCCTCACAGGCGTCGACACGAAATTCCATATCAGCCGGCATATCACATCAACAGGCAACGTCCGAAAGCGAACTATACCGACTTTTGCGGAGAGAATCCCCACGGCCGTTAATTTCGGTTTTCTAGACCGGAGCCGCTATTTCCTTGAAAGAGTTCCTCAATTATCTTCACGAAGCTGAGTGCACTCCGTTCCAGACCCACTACTTCTCAGAAAAAATCTGGTAGTGCCGGGAATCGAACGCTGACCACTAGACCACAGATGTGTCCTTAGGCAACGTAGCCATAGCTTCTGTAATCCTCGGTGCAGAAGTGTGTCTACAATTTCGCTGTGCACGATGTCTTTTTGTATCACTAGAAGAAGTTCATGGGTGTTAACTAAGGACTCCATGAAGGAAAATTTATCGAGACTCCCCTGCCCAGCCATAGACAAGGAAACCGTTCGTTAGGAGCAGTTTATACAGTGATAACTAAAATGGGTTGGTGCGCCATCTTGTTGTGAAATGAGGATGTCACCTTCAGCTACTGTCTGTGGGAACACAAAGTTCTCTAGCATTTCCATGAAATGGTGCTATGCCACTATGTACGCACGCAAAAGTCGCTGACGATATCCGAAAATAATCGTGAAATTTGTCACGATGTTCAGTAAGTTCACGAAATGAGTGACAGAATTCTCCAAATTCGGATCTCCGTTGGTTAATCTAGCGGACCCAGATCCTTCTTCCCTTAACTCTTCTCATAAAAATCATGTACCTCAATGTAAAGTTTCTCATTAATAAACAGCCGCGCAATGTTTCCATGACGATCGCGCACGCCTACTGAAGCTGAAGCAACGCGAATGAGAACAACTGCTCTATCACACAGCGGGCTGTGACAACGCGCAGACGAGGAGACAAGTCTCATGCATGCTACGGCTTATAGCGACATGTCTCCCGCGTGCTACGGCGTGTAAAGACAAGTCTCATGCATACTATGGCTTGTAGCGAAATGCCTCGTGCATCCTACGGCATATAACGACGTTTCATGCATGTTACGGCGTATAGCAACATGTCTCCTGCGTGCTACGGCGTGTAGCGACATGTCTTGTGTATACTACGGCATATAGTGACATGTCTCTTGCGTGCTATGGCGTGTGAGACAAGTCTCGTGCATACTATGGCGTGTAGCGACATGTCTCTTGCGTGCTACGGCGTGTAGCATGTCTTGTGCATCATACGGTATATAGTGACATGTCTCCTGCATGCTACGGCATGTGGCGACTTATCTCCTGCATGCTAAGGCGTGTGAAGACAAGTCTCCTGCGTGCTACTGGATATGGAGACAAGTCTCGTGCATGCTAAGGCGTGTGGAGACAAGTCTCGTGCATGCTACGGCGTGTAGCGCATGTCTCGTGCATGTTACGGCATGTGACCACTTGTCTCCTACTAGAATCAAGAAGAGACGAGTCAGTAGGCTTATGCAATTATTTCTTCTGTGCGTTTCAGAATCACATATATGAATGGGTTCGTGATCATCGGGTTCACCACAAGTTCACTGACACGGATGCTGACCCACATAACTCAAAAAGGGGCTTCTTCTTCTGCCACATTGGCTGGCTCATGGTGAGGAAGCATCCGGACGTTAAAATAAAGGGAAAGACCGTGGATATGAGCGACTTGGAAAGCGACCCCGTCGTTGTATGGCAGCGCAGGTAATGAGTCTCTTAATGGGCGCATGTGTGTTTGGGGGGTGGGGGAGGTGTTATTGCTATTTTTGAGGTTCGTATGTATACAGAATGTGTTCCACTGAGACGGGCACAAGGACACTGCATTGATGTGTGAACGACTAACAACACAAAACACACATCCATATGTATACGTACACTGGCCAATGTAAGAAAAAGAGAAAATAAGTCACAGATGCATGCATGGCGATGATCGAAAGGCTGAAACGCGTTGTAAAATTTAAAGCACAGTATATCAATACATAGTTTTTGTCGATGGAAACAAAATAATAAGTATAACAACATAACCTGACGCTATGAGGAGCGAGGGAGCCAGGTTATTTGGCCTCCAATGGAGATGCTTATTTTGGATGTAACAGCCTCAAGTGTGGGGACACACGGCAAGGTATTTGGCTGAGGCACTATGCTACAAGCTAGAAGGCCGCGGGTTCAAGTCCCGTTGAGGTCATTGGATTTTTTCAATTGACCTAATTCTTCCAGCCTCACTATGGCCCTGGGGTCGACTCAGCCTCTAACAGAAATGAGTACGAGGAATATTCTTGGGGGTAAAGGGAGGCGGGTAAGGCTGACAACCTTACCGCCATCAATGAGCCGATTGTCTAGAAAATGTGGGAACCTCAACATCTCCCAACCCTATGGGTCTCCACGGCCCATTAGAGGGATACATTTACTTTACTTTTTTTTTAAACTAAAAATACCACAAGATACTGTGACATGACGCCTCAAAGCCACAATATAACCATCTGCTGGGCGTTGCTTCGCTGAGCACATTCCCGTGGCAACGCGGAACAAATCATTACTCGACAATGAGTTTTGGTGAACACGCATTACCGTATGATGTTCTGTCTGCGGTCCGCACTGGGTAATGAAAGGACACGTAATTGATACGCAGGAGTCAGTATGTCGTGTGGAGGTGGGGTCAAATACTTCTGCCGTAGCCCTGCGAATCGTGGGAGGCGACGTAGAGGGAAGTCTGCAATCTGGGACAGTAAAATATGGTCGCAAGTCCGAAGAACTCGAGAATGACTCCGCTGATGAGGATCGGCCAGTAGCAATTGTAAACGACAGATCCGTCGTCACATCAATACACACGCAACTGTCTAACAGTAAAGAAAATCTGTTAATAATCCCCAGATGGGTGCTTTATTCCGAAACGGACTGGCTGACCGATTGTCGTTCATAAGACTCGACTCGTCTCGCAGGATTCAGTTTGTATCCGAGAAGCCATGGGTCGTACTGGGTAGTAGAAGACAAGGGACTAGGGACTAGAGACCAGTCCGAGATCCAGTAGAAATACAGTGAGAGACTCGTTATCAAGGAGTTCAATGTGTGAACTGTTATACTCAACTATAATTGTAACTGAGACATCGAATAAATCCAGTCAACTCTAGAACCCACAATTATTCGTCACGCTAACCCCTTATAATGTGACAATATTTACATGCTCATGACATTATGACATATATCAATTTTAATTAATTTAGGGGGATCCACCTAAAAAGGAATTAGATATGAAGTTAATATAATTAATAAAATGATAATATTAACTTTATTGTCATTCCCACCATTGTATATTTCGATCTACTGCTCACTCTAAAGTGGCTTTAAAAGTAGATAGTACCTATATTTTATATTTTAATATATTATTAGTGAATATTTATATGAGACACATTTGTAATTTTGAAAATGGATCCTTGTTTAGTTGCAGTTTGATAAACATGCATGTGTTTGTAAGCCCACCTGAAGATGATCAGCAGATCAACACATCTTCATTAGTTGCATCCTGTTGTGTGTTCCACATATGTCCAGGAATTAGGTTAAACGTCAACACAACAAATTTACTCGCTTTTAAAAAAATAAAAATTGTAAAATATTAAAAGAGAGTATATTTGTTGAGGTGATGGATGACCCAGTTCCTATATATGCAGAGCAACACATGTTGTGGTGACAGTAGCAATTCAGTTAATGATGTTAATTTATAATCTTATTAACTTCCTTTTTAACTGTTGTACAAGTATAGACAGATCTACTTCCTTACCGCTACATATACAACAGTTTGCATAGAAGCAAGGTACAGTATACAACTCTTAGCACAAGGAGCCATTGTTCAGATCTGTGAGAAATAGGGGAACTCCTTTAGAATAAAGCAAGGCGTTTTAGTGATACAACAATGTACAAAATTATGTCTGATCGGCAAGTTTTGCCCTAGACCATGCTTAAAATATATATCTAGGCTTATGTTAAGTTGTTTCTCAAATTAAACATGCTAACATACAGACAAGACTGCATGTCAGGTATTCACTCTTTAAACTGTGCACAAAGAAAGTGCAAAAAGAAAAAATTAGTAAGGGAATTAGTCTAAATATAATTGTTGCAGAAGATGTGGCATGCTAGCGGTAAGGTGATGGCTTCAGTATGTTTGGCTGATGTACACATACTCCTACATCCAGGGTTCAAAAAATACACTCGCCTGCTCATCCATAATGGGTGAAAATTTAAGTTGACGAGAAGAAGATTCAATAGATCAGTTTCAAGGAAGCCAATAACATTAATATTTCTCACTTTCATTTACTGCAGTTAATGAGTGACTGCCTTTAACACAAATGAGTAACAGTTTCATTTATGTTGGAAATAATATTATGTTCCATAATTTGGCAGTATGTCAAAAAATACTTAGATGACTATAACATTCATATTTTGCCATTACTGGACCTACTTTGGACTAGCTCCATGGGAACACTCTTAGCACTCAAGTTAAAAATTAATGCATGTTCTTTGTGAGGAGTAAAACGATAATAAAAGAAGTAGGTGGATAGTCTCAAGCAGTTATAGTCATGAAGAGTTCTGTCTTCTGGAATTTAAGATTGTGTAATTCAGTGAAGGTCAATTGACATTTCAGAGGAACATATCACCTCCATTTTCAGTGTCAAAGAATAAGCCAAACAAGGAACCAGTGTGAAAGCAGGTGGTTAAGTAGCTATAACCACAGCAGTCTGAATTTCTTCCTATGATTTAATAGCTGAGAATATTCATCAAACTATGGCTTAAGTTGCTTCAATTCATAACAACACAAAACTCTTTGACTGAAATTTTGATAATCTCTCCAATACTTCCACAAGACCTATTGATGATATCATCACCACCATCAAATTTTTCCAAAGCTGTGAACCTGTATGAAATTTTAACCAGATACTGTTCTTTACTTCTCACTTTGTTTAACTTCTTGAGAAGGTATTTCTCCACATCAGATTTTTGCAATTGCTTATTTACTTACTAACACCTTCTCAGTAGCTTTGGAATTCAATTCAATTCAATTCCAAAACCAGATTTCAAGACTAAAATTGTATGTATTTTTCCTGCCTCCACACATCCACTTATTCAATTGAACTAACGTTCCTTGATATACTGCCCTATTCATATTAGTTGAAGATTACATAAAACAAAGTTCCTCCTTGTGCAATTTTCCCATATTCTTGAATTTTATTTCTTTTAGGTCCATATATTATCCTCAGTATCTCGTTCTCAAATATTTGTATACTGTTAAGAGGCAAATCATTTTGAAGTTAAAACGGGTGTGGGAAGAATCAGATTCCTTAAGACTTTAAAATATCTTGTGTTCTTCTTGCCCAGGACATACCTAGTCACAATGCCACTGTTATGCTTCGTGCTGCCGGCCCTTGTGCCAGTTTACTTCTGGAATGAAGACCCCTGGGTTTCGTGGTATGTGGCCTCTGTTATGAGGTACACTCTGCAGCTTAATGGAACATGGCTAGTAAACAGTGCGGCACACATGTGGGGCTACAAGCCCTTTGACAAGTAAGTGCTGTAGAATGGTTCACTGCAATTTGGTGTAATGGCACTACCCTAGGTGAACTGTGCGACTACCTTACAAACTCAGTCACCTTACTCCAAATGTTTACCTGTTCACCGTTCATACCAAACAAGTTGGCTCAACTAGTAATCCTTCTGGCTTGTATTTCGGAGGTGCCAAATTTGAATTTCAACCAAGAACACTAACTGTCCTTACTGAGATTTTTCTTGATTTTTGTCACCCTCTAAATGCAAATGCCAGGATAATACTTCAAATGAGACCATGACCGATCCCCCTCCACACCCTTCACAATTCACCATTCATCTCATCAATCTGTATTATATGTTGTATTTACTTGCAACATTGCTAATTAAAACATAAACACAAGAAAACAGAAGTCATCATTCATGATCCCATTTCCTTCGCAGTTAAAGCTATAAGCTTTAAGTACACATTTGAAAGGGTATCATTAATTAACCCAAGAATGATTTTAATGTGGTTTATTATTGCTGATGTTATGTTTACATTAAATTAAATGCAGAAGTGCCATTTAGTAAAGCCTGATTTTTAACCAGTAAGTACGCATGAAGCCCAACTATTGAGAACCCGCCAATTGTCCAACTACTCAAGACCTTCCCAGGACTATATGGAACCAAAAGTTTCATTACTGTGTCCACAACAGCCCTTCACTGGTCCCTGTCCTGAGCCAGATCAATCTTCTTTGAAAGCTGCATGACAAGCTTATTATTTACAGTGAGGGGTTGTTAGCCCCACACCCAACTCACAAGCTGGAGGACCACCTCTTGTTGGCTGTCTGTGACTGATTGTTCAATATATTTGCAGTTACCCTCCATACCTCGAGGGCTTCTTCTGTTCTCCACAACCTGAGGATGTGCCATGCCATGGTGACAAGGGACCCACCTAACAATGATAGTTATCTTAAGGGACATAACATTTTAAAAGTATTTTTTTATTGCTAGTGGATGAGACTAAGTCCCTTGTACAGCGGCCACTTCTGGCCTATTGTACCAGCCCCAGATGATAGGTGAGGGTGATTGTGGATTGTGAAGATTGGCAGGGGAAACCGAAGTACTTGGAAAAAAACCTGCCCCAGAGCCACTTTGTCCACCACAAATCCCACTTGACCAGATCCGGGATCGAATCCGGGCCGCCGCGGTGGGAAGCCAGCGACTGATTGCTTGCGCTATGGCGCAGCCATTTTAAAAGTAAATTTTATATTAATCTTACACAAATTGCTTAAAAAAGATTTATACTTAAAATACTATTGGCACTGAAATTAGTGCAAACTTAGATGCCATTGAGGTACAGCAGAATCATTCGTACCTTGTATGGCGTAATGCAGGAGACAACACAATGTAAAAACAGGATAATTTTAGCATCCTCTCACCTCCCATTCAGTTTTGGAAGTAGCTATATTCTACGAAGTCTTAACCATTAAAAAGTCTGCATGCATATCTTTCTTGTTTTTTGCAGAATAGCCAGCCTACTGTAACCTACTTGACTTTGTGACCATAACTATGTGACACTTATAAATTACCAAGTTCATACACTTACAAATTCTTCTTCCATCTTGACTGCGTATGATAAACCAAATTTAGAGACCAATCTGTTCCATCCTCCCAGCATTTACTAGAAATTTCAGTACCATGCAGCTCTCAGTTGAAGGTGGGAAAGGTGTTGAATGGATACACGAGGATGTCTGTATACAACAGACCAGAACACAGTGTAAACAGTTAAGATTTCGAACCATTGGATGTATTCCATTTGGCAGTGTACATTCAGTTCAGTCATTTATTTTCTTTAATAAACTTTATTTTCCTAACTCTGATCAATCCTAAATTTGATTTTGTCAAACTGAATCTTTCACATCTGCACAAAAGTTTTGGGACATTAATTCAAGTCACTTGGACTTCAAATCTGAGTTATATTTTTCAGAGCTCTTCTAAGCGATAACTAACCAGACTACAACATTCAGAACAGTGAAGGCTGAAGAACTGAGTCAGTGTTTGTTTCTTAAACTTGAAGAAGCTATACTTTAATATTAACTGCCCAAACATTATTCTAGCAAGTTGATTGCCTTCCATTTGGAAGAAGCAATGTACTAAAACAGATGCCTCATTATTCAAAATCTGCAGCCGATATGAAGGGCATCTGACCTTAATGACCAATGTATTATGAACTCCTTACTGTCAATTTCACATGATGATAAAAAAGATACAGTGAAATAATATGTATAACCCTATTATTATTTGTGAACAGTAATTTCTTAGCCTTCTGTTGAATTGTATCACTATACTGTTACATTTACTTATGAAACACATTTCACAGTATTGGTTCCAAGTGACAATTTCATCTCACTGCAACTAGCCAATATAATGGAGAATATTTTTCTAAGAAGATGCAAGTTGTATAAAGTTATTTACATTTTGATGTAATCACACAAAAATAACCTCTCAGAATTTTAAATTACATTTTTCAAAATTGATGTACTTCCTAGAGGATTTTTGTCTGTCCTGTTAATATCTGTCACATAAATTATTGCAAGTTTACAAAGGCATGTATTCTGCTTTGACGGAATGTAGAAGAAAACTGTAGATTAATAATCCAATTTTTGTCTCTATATTTAAGTTAGAGACACCTTATTAATCTGCATAAACTGTAAAAGAGCCTGCTGGTTAAGCTTATCTTTAGCAGATGTTGCTATTTCATTGTTATATTAATGCACAGAACAGCGAAGAAAAATATCCTTAGAACTTGGAATGGCTACAGATTTTCACTTTTCTGAAAACCATACTTCAGTCAATGCAGAGGAAAATAAAAATGCATAAAATTTCATGTCTCATGACATGCAGGACAAAATCATGATATAAAATAGCTAACAAATCCTGTGAAAGTTTAACCAAGTTCAAATGATACTTGAGAACATGTATCGTGCCAGAAGTACATTCACACAGAAATTAGGAACAGATTCATTTTGTACATTCAGTTCAGATTCTTCTGCTTACTCATTCACTGTTTAAAATTTAGTAAGATTTAAATACATGAAATCTCATTTTTATCTGTTGTTTATATGAGTGTGAAATTGGGTCTCTGAATCTAAGGACAGAATATAGATTGTGGATGTGAGAACAGGATGCTGAGAAAAATATTGGGATATAAGAAAGAGCAGAAGTAATAGGAGGATGAAGAAAATAGCTCAGAGGAGCTTCATAATTTGTAGTCTTTACGGATATTATAAGGGTATCAAAATCAAAGAAGGTTAAATGACAAATGTACACTAAGTTCTTATCTTAAAACATATAGGTAAATACAGAAATGGACAAGGGAATTATATCAAAACAATTCTTAAGGTATAGGATATGAGAGTATGGACTCAAGTCATTTGGCTCAGATTAGGAGCTGAATTGTCACTACAAAACTCAGCTGTCTTCAAATAGATTAATGAATCGTCATTTCTAGATTATACTGAAAATCTTCACTGTCTCCTGTGAATATCTTTAATGAAATTTGTGAGTTCACAAAAGAGAAACATGTTGATTGGGTAAGCAACTATTGGCCTCAACAAACAGGGATCTATGTAATGGAGTTAGTTACTCAGATAACACTAACTGCAGATTCTTCTGGACACAGTGCAGTGCCCAAGAGACTTTGAATTGAGTATGGTAAAGGTAACATATGTGAGGTTGCCCCTGTACTTAATAAAACCCATGCTATGGA
Organism: Cryptotermes secundus; assembly: GCF_002891405.2. Classification (NCBI taxonomy): domain Eukaryota; kingdom Metazoa; phylum Arthropoda; class Insecta; order Blattodea; family Kalotermitidae; genus Cryptotermes; species Cryptotermes secundus. Next base: position 1,522,904 of record NW_019741974.1, on the reverse strand, counting down.
GAAAGGAGGATTGAAGATATTGCCACACACATCTTAATATAAGCACTAAACAGAGATGAATGGTTGGATTCAGACCCCATCCACTTTACTTCACTTCACAGAACCCCCAGTAATCCAATGACTAAGAGGCTGGATGGGCCTGGAGCCGATCTGGACCTGTGTGAAGACCTCGAGTCTCATATTTAGATAAGACTTTCAACGATTTTCTTGATATCACTATAAGCTTGGGCAGAATATAATGAATGTAACACTGTGATTTGTACAGGGACATCAGTGCAGTAGAGAACCTGACTGTGGCATCTTTGGGGTTCGGAGAAGGCTGGCACAACTACCATCATGTGTTTCCATGGGATTACAAGGCAGCTGAGCTTGGCCCCTACAGGACTAACTGGACTACTGGCTTCATTGACTTCTTCTCTCGCATTGGATGGGCTTATGATCTCAAAACCGTATCCACAGAGATGATAAGAAGACGTGCAGCTAGGACAGGAGATGGTAGTCGCCACAGTGACGCCCCTCTTGAAGATTTGCATGAAACTGACAACAGTATATGGGGCTGGGGAGACAAAGATATGCCCGAGGAAGATATAAAAGAAGTGCGGATATACAATAAATGTAACTGACAAACCAGTACATTTATGTCGTAAAGTGTATGTCGAGGTACTCTTAGATGTAGATGTGTCAACAAAATGTGATGTACGTGGTTGCAAATGGGCCTACTTTAGGGTAATATTATCCTAAAGTAGGCCCATTTGCAACCATATACTTCGTACAATGTAACTCTTTCTTAGATAAGGGAAACTTTTTGACGAATGTATTAATTGGGAACGTCATAATAATATGGATATTGATCCAAATATTTTATGTTCCATAGAGGTCCTATTGCATAGAATTAAATTTGAAAACTAAAGTAAATGGGAAAATAAGTACAGGCTTTTGGGAATAATTTATATTGTAGCTACTGATCATGTGAGCACCTCGCAAATTTGTTCAAATGAGAGGCTAGGAGTGATGAATATGTTTAGACTATATATTCAACATAAAAACATATTCAGCAACATCTATTAAAGAATTAATATCAATGTGTTCTAATTCATGTTCTTTGTTGACAAAATTATTACTCTCTGCAAATTTATCAAACTATCACGACAAAAGAACTGTTCAAATTTATTGATGAAACAATTTAAATAAAGCTTTAAACTAGCACCACAGAGCTATAACTTGCATTTTGATGACACATCTTCAGTCACCCTAACACGTTACAATATGATACCTAAGTACGTTTCTTTGCAATATTATTTCGTGACTGTAGACACATTGCCATTTCAGGCTTTTGTAGACAGGGATATTTATGGACGTTTTGTCTGAACGCAGATAAATTAGCCATAATTACTGAACATCATGCTGTATCCTGTTATGAAAAGCTTCATTCTTACAATAACTTAAGTTATAATCCAAAGATAAGTATCTGAAATGTTTGTAAATGACAAAAACTACTGCAAATGGCAGGTATTTTAGTGGATGGAACTATGCTGTGTCCATTCATTTACATTCAGAAATCTGCTAACTTATTTATTGTGTAAGTGGTTTTATTTCTGTTATGCATAAATTTAGTTTAGAGATTATAATATACAAATCATGGAGCTATGCGGTAGCATAGTTAGTTGAGGGACTATGCTACAAGCTGGAAGGTTGCGGGATTGAATCCCAATGAGGTCATTGAAATTTTTTTTTTTTTCAATTTACCTAATCCTTCCAGCCGCACTAAGGCCCTGGGGTTGACTCAGCCTCTGTCAGAAATGAGTACCAGGAATATTCTTGGAATATTCTTGGGTGTAAACGTCTGACCAGCACGTAAGGCTGACAACCTTGCCGCCATCTATGAGCCAATTATCTAGAAAATGTGGGAACCTCAACATCTCACAACCCTATGGGCCTCCACGGTCTGTTACAGGGATAGCTTTTCTTACTTACTTACTTACTTACTTACTTTTAATATACAAATCAAAGTAATGTTGGTGCAACACAGGCCTATAAGAGCCTACACACTTTCACTTTACATCCCAGAATAGAAATTCCACTCTCTAAACTGCGTAATATCCTACAATTTCTTAAAAAGATAAGTGTATTTGGTGAGCAAGTAAAGTTTGTAATTAACTGCAAGTTGAGAACAGTGTGGCATGTTGGGGCCTATGCCCACTTTTGATGTGAGAACATTCTGTGATGTACTTAACTTCTCGTTGTTATGAGTTATAAAAATGTAAATGTATTGTTGAATTTTTAATTATTCATATATATGCACTTATACTACGGACAAATAATAATAAATATTTACTAATTATATATCAACTCAATTGTATTATTACTTTCTCAATCTGACCTTTCAAGTATTGCATGTTTTACAATGGAATTTGTCAAGCCTATAACTCCATATGTGAGACTTATAAATTACAAAGTTTATACACTTACAAATTCTTCTTGCATTTTGGCTGCCTATGATAAACCAAATTTAGAGACCAATCTGTTTCATCCTCCCAGCATTTACTAGTAATTGCAGTACTGTGCAACTCTCAGTTTAGATCAAACTTCAACAATACAAGCCATTAGTGTGTTTGATGCATGGGCAGTAGAGGGTGAAGGTGAGCCTTAGGGATTCCGATCCTACCAAATCCTAGGAGGGCACCGCATTTCTGCCAAGAGGAATAAGGTGTTTATCTGAAGGTTACATGAGAACACAGCCCCTTTGATGAAAGTTTTCTTATCAACATAAAATATGCCTGAAGTTTCTGAGGTCCATCATCTCTACATCTCTTACCATGTACCGGAAACCTTATGGAAGAAACGTCCTTCGTAATTATGTCTGAATTTCCCACTGCCATGTGAATACTGGAAGTGTACTGAAAATAGAACCTTGTAAGTTTTAGTGATAACATAAGAGTCTAAGTCATGAGCTAATGATGACCCACCCTCATTCTTGTAGTAAATAGAAAAAAATCTCTTTATAACGTAAAAAGTAACTCTAAATGCTTAAAATAAAACACATATTGGCCCCAATTTTCTCAAACTTACACATTGAGGGGAGGGAAGGATTATTTTATTTGGTCCTGTTCCCACTTGTTTATCAGGGCACAAGTCATCACTGAAGCAACCTGTGATCATGTAGTTGTCACATTTCACAGCTTCTTGAGCTTTACCAGCTGGGAAGCATACAAGGAAATCCTATATTATTCTTCACAAATTTTTTCACGTTTATATTTTACATTGGGCATTCCATTATGTCCTTGAGAAATGGATTGTAGATGCTCTATAACATGTATGGTAAATTTATACCTCAGTCACTCCCTCACAGAGCCAAGACCTTCTTGAGAAGCTGCCAATTATGCGGCTACTCAAGAACTCCCAGCATTTCATGGAACTTGAATGTTCATTACCATGTTCAAAAGAGCCCTCCACTGGTCCCTATCCCGAGCCAACAAGGGGTGGTCCTCCAGCTTGGGTGTTACGTGTAGGGCTAACAACTCCTCACTGCAAAGAATAAGCTTGTGAGAGATTCTGTAATTCAGCATCGCGTTGCAATTGTACAAATAAACGTCCATTATTTGTCTTCTGTCAAAATTGCAACATTTTTACATTCTACACTTCAACACTACATGTTTCGGCCTCAAATGGCCATCTTCAGGTGTTTTTTAGTAAAATATCTGTAACATAAAAACACCTGAAGATGGCCGTTTGAGGCCGAAACATGTAGTGTTGGAGTGGAGAAAAGTGTTG
>NW_019741974.1:1449158-1518658 GCF_002891405.2 Cryptotermes secundus | reverse complement strand
GCCTGTTGTACCAGCCCCAGGTGATAATTGAGGGTGATTGTAGAGCAACTGGTGGAATGAAGATTGGCAGGGGAAACCGAAGTACTCGGAGAAAAACTGTCCCAGCGCCACTTTGTCCACCACATATCCCACTTGACGAGACCCGGGATCGAACCCGAGCCGCCAAAGTGGGAAGCTAGCGACTAACCGCTTCAGCTATGGCACGGCCACTGTGTCGGGTGTTACTTCGAAACCAAATAAAGATGCACTAGACTGCATCAGTGACATCCATCTGTTTGGCCCGCTAAAAGAACACCTTGGCATAAGTTTCGCTGATCATGAGATTGAAACGGATGTGCGGAAGTGTCTGAGACGGCAGTCAAAAGACTTCTCTTCTGCGGGTTTCGACGCACCGGTAAAGCAATGGGACAAGTGTACCCATGTTGGCGGAGGATGTGTCGAGAAACGTTTCCTTCCATGTTCGAACATCACATGTTTACGCTTTATATCCATTTATGACCTATTTACTGACTGAGGATGTTTGAGAACAGGATGCCGAGGAGAATATGTGCCCAGAAGAGGGATGAGGTAACAGAAGGCTGGAGAAAACTACATAATGAGGAGCTTCATTACTTGTACTTTTCGTCAAGTATAACTAGAATGATCAAGGGAAGGAGGATAAGGTGGACAGAGCATGTAACATGAAAGGGGAAAGAAGGGGAATTCATATATGATTTTAGTGGGAAAATCAGAAACAAAGAGAGTTCTTGGAATATCAAGAAGTAGGTGGGCACATAATATTAAAAAGAATATTAGAGAGATAGAATGGGGTTTTATAAACTGGATTTATCTGGCTCGGGATAGGGACCAGTGGAGGTTTATTGTGAACACGGTAATGAACCTCCGGTTCCATAAAATGTTTGGAAATTCTTGAGTAGCTGCACAACTGGCGGCTTCTCAAGAAGAGCTCGGCTACATGGAATTACTTAGTAGTTATGACTATTCGCACCCTGTACACCGGCGGGACTTTTCGGAATCTTGCCAAGAATTTATATGTATCGTGGTGAAGAGCTGCTTTGCTATTAATATCAACTTCTGCAAAGGAGCCTGTGTCCGTAGCTATTGGCCTTTTCTGGAACGTTTTAAGGTTTTCTCATGGTTGCTAGGCAGTGCAGTGACTACAGCTAGGCTTAATGTTAGTGCTCGAGAGATGGGGTAACAGCAATGGGCGATGTCTCCCGATCCGATAATTCTGTAAACTTTAGATGACCAGAGATAGACCTGTACAATTAATGCTACGGTACAGGGAGCCCTGTGACACGTCTTATCATAGGAGTTCATTAATAATCTTCTCATTTCTAAAAGTAAAATGGATTCCTCATAACTTTGTCGTCTAATGTCCACGCTAATGATAAACTGCTATCTTGGATACGAATGGTTTTCGTATGAAGTGACAGAAGGTTGGAGAAAACTGCATAACGAGGAGCTTCATAACTTGTACTCTTCTCCGAGTATAAGCAGAATGATCAAGTCAAGGAGGATGAGGTGGGCAGGTCATGTAGAACGAATGGAGGAGACGAGTAATGAGTATAGGATATTGGTGGGAAAGCCAGAAGGAAAGAGACATCAGGGAAGACTAAGGCGTAGGTGGGTGGACAATATTAGAATGGATCTTAGAGAGATAGGATGGGATGTTATGGATTGGATAATCTGGCTCAGGATAGGGACCAGTGGAGGGCTCTTGTGAACACGGTAATGAGCCTTCGGGTTCCATAAAATGCCGCGCCCAAATCCGAGCCACATAACCAGAGTTTCGTAAATTGCCACACGCCCAAAATGGCAAAAGATGCCAGAAATACTCTATGCACAGTCTGTAGAATTGGTTACAGCAAGCCACGTTCTACTACAATCATTTTGCGATATTTCATGCAGCTGATGAAGCTATTGCTATTTCCCCAGAATAATTTAGTATAAATCCTATACTTATTAAATATTGCTGCAAGAATGTCGTAGCACTCCACTGGGTGATGTCGGGGTTGTTCACCATGTCGATACACCCGTTGTTGTTAACAAAAATATCACGTGATCGAGTGACTATAGACGTGGTTTGGATTGGTAATCGGATTTATTGAACTCTCAACTGACAGCCTGAAGACCCTCTCTCAACTGTGGGATAATGTTGGAAATTTTATTTAAGTTGTTGAAGTTGTATGTTTTCTTACTTTTAATATTTTTGGAGTATTTTGCGATGCTATAACTTCGATATGCGTTTAAATAATATTTAGAACCATTTAATTTGTTATTTCCTTAAGTATTTGGAACTAAATCCACGCACACGTCGCTGCGAGCCAACCTGCTCAAATAAGTTCGTGTCTGTGTACGTCTCTATTAGGAAACTTTTTTTTTATTGCTAGTGGGGTGGGACTAAGTCCTTTGTACTGCAGCCACTACTGGCCTATTGTACCAGCTCCAGATGATAGGTGAGGGTGATTGTGGAGCAATTGGTGGAATGAAGATTGGCAGGAGAAGCCGAAGTACTCGGAGGAAACCTGCACCAGCACCACTTTGTCCACTACAAATCCCACTTGACCAGACCCGGGATCGAACCCGGGCCTGCGCGGTGAGAAGTCAGCGACTAACCGCTTGAGCTATGGCGCGTAGGAAACTGGTTAGATCAGGTTGTGTTAATGCTATTCTCAAGTGCATAATGCTAGAAGAACTTTGAGCTCTCTTTTATATACTACTCAGGTTTGTTTAGAGATGTCTAACAGCTAGAAATTGGGTTTCTGGTCTGTCTTTTGATGTTATCCTCATGTATTTTCGATTTATTTAACAGCAGTCAGAGGACGGTTACCGACATATTAATTTACTGGCATATATTCTGCACTAACATAAAAAACTCCCTAGTTTTAGTCCGCAAGCGAACTATACCGACCGAGCGACCGCTGCTTGCCGGTGAAGTTAGTGCCAACTTTAGAGGATAGAGGGTGTCGCGTGGTCAACGTAATAAATCCCTAAAGCCTTTAATTTTGGTTTTATAGACCGGAGCCGCTACTTCCTTGAAATAGCTCCTCAATTACGTATCTTCACGAGGCTCTTTGAACCCCGTTCCAGACCCACTACTTCTCAGAAAATCTGGTAGCGCCGGGAATCGATCCCGGACCTCCGGATATGTAGCCAGGATATCTGACCACTAGACCACAGAGGCGGTCTAACATAACCAGGTCTATAACCGTAACTGTAAAATGATCGAATCCTTTGAATATCAGAATTGTATTGCGTAATTTAAGAACGCGTCTGTTGATGGATATTAGAATAATTATGCTAGAACATATTACGTTTTTGTGTATGTAAAGAAGTCCTGTATATTCGACAAATGATACCAACTTTACGTATAATATTAATGCAGTTCACAGTATTCTGTTAAAAGATCGAATATTGCCTGTATTTTACTGTTAATATTTTTAATCAATTTATTGTTTTTAATAAACATTGGCTCCGCAAAAATTGGAACAAGGAAAGGTTTCCAGTTACCATATTCCTGTGTGGGCAATGTTTGTGTGTGTATCTACGGGGTAAAGGTTAGCCTGCTTAACTAGTTGAGCGATGTTCATTCACGTTTGTACTGTGGCGTGCCGCCTGAAGGCACGCGTCCATTGTTGGACAACGGCTTGCTATAACACGTTTCCGATATAGTGCATACAGAGACGTCCATTGTCGGGCAACAGCTCAACAAGCATTGTCCCCGCAACAAGCAAAAGCTAGAGATAAAATCAACGTGTTACCTAAAAATTAAAACAAGTTCTCGAGACAAGGCAGACAACCATTATGGAAGCGAAACCCTTCAAGAAGTTGTCTTGTAGTCCGTCCGACTGTAGAAGGTAAGAGATCAAACGGACCACAGGACCGTCAGATCAGTCAAGACCAGAACGGAATTGAGATCAGAGGGAAACCAGCTCAGCCAAGAACGAGAACACGAAACGTGAGAGACGACGGACTAATCAGGTCGCGTCGTCCGGAAGACGTTATTTCGGAGTGATGTGAGTTGTGACTGTAAACGAGATATCCAATAGAACAGCTTCATCTAATCCGCAGCCCATTAATTATTTGTCACGGAACCCCGGACACGCGACAATATGAAATTTATGCCGCTGAAGACCAGCCCAAAGCCACACATCCCGTTTTCCTGGTATCAGTAGTAGCAACCTCGTGGATGTTCGAATTTGTGAAGTGGGAGCGAATGGCCACAGACACATGTTAATTATGTTTCTATTTTAAGTTACTCTTTTAAGTGTGTAAATTATACAACTTATACTGTGTGGCGCTACTGTTAATAACAAACGCTAATTAGTCTTAACATTAATCAAACTACTATAAATGAAGTGATTACAATATAAATTTGATACGACCTTATGTTTGAACCCGCCGTTTTAGCTAAACACTGCCGCGCTTGCAAAATGTTGAGTCAAGATTTGAAATCAGCATCAAAAGAATTTAATAAGTTATCTATATTTTATGTTGCCATAAATGTGTTGACCTATTTAGCATTGCGCCAGCACGAGGACCCATCTAGATTTCAATTGTTTTATATTGGAAATACTGTCTCCTTGAGTGATACCAATAGACTTTTTTATGCATACTGTCACGTGTTTAGGGGCAGTGACTAGTAATAACAGGTTCAAACTGGATGATTGGATTTATTGATCACTCCATTACAATCACTCGTGATCACAATAAATGACAACTTATGACTCGCTCCTTTCTGAGTGGACTACGACTGACTTCATTCTGATCAGAAGGGCCTCATACGCGTATATAGTGTATGAGTATCCACGGAAACGCTTGTTGATCTCAAAGCGACGTGTTGGTTTCCAAGAATCTATCTCCGTGGAAATAACTTTCCTTTGCGTATCCCAGAAAACAGGTTCTTTAACGAGTTGGTTTCCAAGAATCAGCATTTACAGAAACGTGTTTTCCCTAGCTATAGCTCTACAAGACACAATACTTCAAAATCTTAGTAGGTTGCAGTGCGTATAAGTAACCTACGAGTACTATGGGATTCGATTTCGTAGATATCACAACGGCACCGCAGTGCTCGCTTGTTTACCATTATCTGCAGTGATACGTCACCTTGCTCGAGTACCAGTTACGCAACCGACGCCGTCTGAGGGCAAACATAAGCTTTGTTCTATTGTCACGAGTCGCGTCGTAATGGTGTCGAGATTAAAACGAGCAAACAGATTTACCAGACTCCCCGGTAACAGAATTCGAATACTCGACTTCGCAGTAAACAACGCTGATGATAACTACGTACTACTGAAGTATGATCTGACTCATGTAATTCCTCAAGACTAAATTACGAAATTCAGATTGGGACTTTTCCATACAGGCAGGCCTTACTTATAAAGAGTGCGTCAACGAATCGGGCGATTTTAAAAACGTTATGAACAGTAAACTATTGCATTTATTTGGTCTTAATACATATGAATACAGAGTAAGCATAAAAGCGTTTGGCTTTTCTCAATTAACTCACTGAAAACATATGAATATTTCCAAGAAATAACACCATACTGTGACTTTGGAATTGTGAAGTGGTCTCTTAAATTTTTTGGGGGGTTTTGTGGCTGACCAATAGCGGAAATTTTACTTGATAACAAACCCCGACAAATGGAAATGACCTTCATCGCTCATCAGTAAGTTGTTAACGCCATCTTGGTTTTGATTAATTAACTGCAAAGAAGTCTGGCAGAAATCAACCCTGTTTTCATAGTCGTGTTCGTGTAGTGCACGAGTAATTTGAAGTTTATAGGGGTAGAAGTGGAGACCTTTGTGCAAATTCCGCCGAACGCTGGCTTCGGACAGCCCGAGTGATGCAGAGTGGCGACGCGCAGACCGGCGTGGGCTTCGTTCAATGGCTTCTTTCACCGCCGCTACATTCTCGGGTGTCCGTGTTGTTTTTACGTTACCACTTTTTTATTTAGTTCTTTAGTGTAGAACCAGTAGCCTCAAAGTCTTGAACCCAGGTCTTGATGGCATGGGCAGATGGAACAGCACGATTGCGATGAATACCAAACTCTCTTCGAAATTCACGCTGAGCAATCACGAAACTGTCACCATTTTGGTAAATTCTTTCACAGCAAAAGTACTTTGTGCTCCAGCTTACAGCTCCATTGAAACTAAAACGCTTTGAAGTAAGCTGCTGGGTGGCAGTAGTGCCATCCTCCCCACTCCAACCATTCTAGGAGAAAATACCGTCGCCAAATGGCCCGATTCATTGACACACCCTGTACACTTCTTCATTCGATTTAATCTAACAGTGGAAGATGGTTTATATACAACTCACATTGTTGGTGATATTTGGCCGTCAACACAACTATAAAAATAAACCACTCGAACTGTTCACATTGGTTTCTTTTGATAGGTGCTACATGTTTCTGTCCACGTTTCGGGCCATTTTCAGGTAGCCTCATCAAGTACGTCTCTTGTTATTGAACTGTTTTAATGTGGATCCATGTTAGTGCTATTGATGACATGCAGCCGTCAGGAAGTTGAAACAAATTTTCTAAGTTCAAAACTATCCAAAATTTAGAATTGTATAAAATTCTCTTGTCGTTGAATGGAAAATTCTATGTTCCTTTTGTGTTTATGTACCGCACTGTAGGTTGTCCTTCGCCAGAGGTTCGCTGTTATGCTATATATTATATATGTATAGAAGCTATTTAGTGCCAACTTTAGCAGAGAGTGTCGCGTGGTCAGCGCAACGAATCCCTCGGCCGTTAATCTCGGTTTTCTAGACCAGAGCCGCGATTTCCTTGATATATTTCGCTTAGTGGGGGGTGGAGTCCAACTGGGTCTACTCGGCACTGAGGCCACTGATTGGTCTATAGTAGCCTGCCCCGGGTGATGATGATGGAGAATTTGGTGGAATGAAGATTGGCAGGGGAAACCGAAGTACTCGGAGAAATCCCGCCCCAGCGTCACTTTGTTCACCACAAATCCCACTTGACCAGACCCCGGGATCGAACCCGGGCCGCCGCAGTGGGAAGCCAGCGACTAACCGCTTGAGCTATGGCGCGGCCTTTCCTTGACAATTATCCTCACGAGGCTGAGTGGAGCCCGTTCCAGACCCACTACTTCTCAGAAAATCTGGTAGCGCCGGGAATCTAGATTTGTAGCCAGGAACTCTGACCACTAGACCATAGGTACTAACTTCGCTGACAAGCGGCGGCCACTCGACCGGTATAGTTCGCTTCAGGACTCAAGTCACGGAGTTTAAGAAGCTATTTGCGGTAATGTTGTTAGTTTTTAGTTTGTTCTCACTTGTCTTCTTGGGCATGTCGCTGTGAATTTGTTATTAGCTTAGGGTGTACTGTCTATTCGTTCTGTGTGGGTGTTTATGTCGTATTGTGATGAGTAGCATTAATACGGATCCACATAGGACAGTTCAGAAACAAGAGACGTACTTGATGAGACTCTCCGAAGATGGACACAAATGTGGACCGAAACATGTGACAACTATCAAATAAAACCAATGTGTGCAGTTCGATTGGTTTATTTCTTTTTATTTTGGGTTGACGGCCAAATATCACCACTCATGATACACAACAAGATGCAGACAGCGAAGATAGAGTTCCCATACTAGAAGCAAAAGCTTATAGTTTTTCAGAGTGCCTAAATTGGCCTGAATACGTCACAGTATATCGAACTACATAATCAAATCTCTTTCTGTTTCTGTCTGCAGTTCAGGTTGCTCTGCCAACCACCTTATTGGCGCGGGGGGGGGCAATTTGAATTAACGGTCGCATGGATAACCTGCGGCTACTCCAGACTCCATAAGCTACATCACGATTTTCTTCAAGAGATGTAAACGTGATATTGAACCCAATTGTTTTTCCGTCACCATGTAAAGTAAAGCTACCAGGCCGTGAAGGCCCATAGGGTTGTGAGACGTTGAGGCTCCCACATTATCTAGACAATCGGCTCAAAGATGGCGGTAAGGTTGTCAGCCTTTGGGGCCGGCCTCGCTTTACTCCCCAGGAAAATGATTTAATTAATTCCTGGTACTCATTTTTGTTAGAGGCTTAGTCGACCCCAGGGCCGTAGTGCCGCCAGAAAGATAAGGTAAATTAAAAAAGAAACATTCAATGACCTCATCGGGACTTGAACCCGTGACTTTCCGGCTTGTAGCATAGTGCCCCCCCATGTCATTCTGTAGGGAAGGCACGCAGGCCGCACTGAAAATCTGGAAACGTTGATCTTAGAGAGAGTTGCAATTCTAGTCCTTTCTCTTTTACCTGCAGGCAGATATTCGTCGGTTTAGAATGTTTTTAATTTCAAGTCTCCTGTCTAAAAAGGGGATAAAATATACAGAAATATAGTTGTATGTGAAGAGCCCTGTCCTCTTGTATATAAAGCCGTATAACCCGCTGTAAACCGACCGACATTCGGAGGAACATGTTGCTTCCACTTTCAGGATTGAACAAACAAAGCATGAAGACATCATAAAGCAGGCAAGAAGCAAAGCCAGTTAACAGAACTCCTCAAATACCTCAAAAGCTTTGTAACTGTGTTTTTGTATGGATGTGATACTCGTTTCTCTCGCTGTAGGAGTAAAAAGAATTTTGATTGTGTTTCAAAACAGGGCGCTCAGGAGACTAACTGAGCGTGAGGGGAGAGGAACCAGCAGAAAGCTAGAGAAAAATGCATAATGAGGAGCTTCACACTTTCTACTCGTCATGAAATGCTATTGCAGCGCTAAAAGAAATCAGGAAGAAATATGCAGAGCCCATGGGAATATGTAAGATATGCATACGAAATTGTAGTTGAAACACGGTAATGAACCGCTGGGCGACGGTCAGCTTCTTTCTCTAGACTATGGAGTCAGTTATGGAAATACTTCTCTCATTCTAAGGGAAGAATAATGACTGAGAGTAACAAGAAAAATTTTTGGATCTGAAGAAATTAAAGGGAAAAAGTAAATTACAGTGTAAAGAAATTCACAATACGAGTACATCTGATCATCTGATATTATTGATGGTGTTGAATGAAGGAGTATGAGATGGGCGGAGCATGCAGCACGCCCAACTGGAAAGTTTCAAGGGAAGGCAATACTTGAGAGACCTATATAACGTACATTGGTGGGGTGAGGACAATATTAAGAAGGAATGTTAGAGAAGCTGGGTGTGAGGCTAAAAATCTACTGGTTTCAATCAGCTCGAAACAGGGTCCAATGGCTGGGTTTTGTGAGCACAGTAACGAACCTTCGAACTTCAGCCAGGAGAGAGAACACTGACATTCCACTAAGTTGGCTTGTTGGTGAGAGTAGTGGTAATTTCTTTGCAATAGTGACGTTGATAATGAAACCACGTAATCTGCCTGTCAGAAGCTTTAAGTTCAGTATTTGTACTCCCAGAGTCATGTGACAGAAGAACATGGTAACAAGTCCCACATTACCCGGGATCAAGGATAACTGTGCAACAATTTACCCTACCTGACCCGAACCCAAGAAGTGGCCTGCCACAATGAAACTGTCACACAGTGCTGAGATAGATTACTTGCAAACAAAACATTAGTTCCAGTCATCACCTTATTACAAGATTTTTATTATTATTGTCACGTGTATTAGTGACTATAGACTGAAGTTGCATTTGTAAATAGATTTATTGAATACTCCTAGAAAGTAACTACAAATAATTATAACAGACTCACTGGCTTGCACAACGAGGAGCTTCATAACTTGTACTCTTCTCCAAGTATAATTACTCGTAGAATGATAAAGTCAAGGAGGATGAGGTGGGCATGGTATCTAGCACGAATGGGAGAGATGAGGAATGAGTATAGGATATTGGTGGGAAAGGCAGAAGGAAAGAGACCACTGGGAAGACCAAGGCGTAGGTGGATGGACAATATTAAAATGGATCTTAGAGAAAGAGGATGGGATGGTATGGATTCGATTGATGTGGCTCAGGAGAGGGACCAGTGGAGGGCTCTTGTGAACACGGTAATGAACCTTCGGGTTCCATAAAATTCTGGGAATTTCTTGAGTAGCTGCAAAATTGGCGGCTCCTCCAGAAGGGCTCAGCTTCATGAGCGAGTAAGTATTAGCTTACACACACTAAAGATTACTGTAACTGCAGCGGACAAAAAAACCTTCAATCTCCACTTTCGCTAGTCGTTGCTTGGTAGCGGATCTTAGCTGGTTAACAATTCACAGCTGAGCACTAATTATTGAACTGCCTTCTGAATTCTCTTAGTCTGAGTCTTAGGTTACGACCGACGGTCAGTCGGCTAGTCTGTCTTGGAATAAACCACCCAACTGGGGATTACGACCAGATTTTTATTACTGTCAGACAGTTGCGGGTTTGCTGCTGTGGAGCGTTCTGTCTGACGAGAAGACGGGTCTGTCGTTTATAATTGCTGCTGGCCTCGTCAGCGCAGTCATTCTCGGGTTCGAGTCCTGTGGGACTCCCGATCATATTTTACTCTCTCGGATTCGATACTTCCCTTTCCGTCGCCTCATACGACTCACAGGCTACGGTGGTGGTATTTGACCCCGCCTCCACGCGGGATTGTATTCTCTTACGAAAAACAAATTGCTTATATAGTCTAGTGCATATCCACGGAAATAGCTGGTTGCTTGTCCGTATCCGTGGAAACCTTTGTTAAACCTTCGTTGACATGAGAACGCGTTTTAGCCAGCCGTTGGCTGGCAATGGACTTTCCTTCTGGTTCCACTATTCCGGCTTTCAGAGTCATGTCACATTATTATTAATGTAATTTTTATGTGAATAAACAGTTTTTCTCAACCATAAAACTTTTTTTTTTTTCCTCTAGAGTTCTCGATCGAAAGATTCTTCATCCTTGGGGTTTTTTCTTTGCATTCTGTCCCTGATCCCATCCTTCCATATCTGACTGGTCTGCCAAGTCTCCTTTCCCCTGTGAGTCCTGCAAACTGTCTAGCAATGCTGCAATCCTCCATTTGCATGACGTGGCCGTACCATCCGTACCATCTTCTGTGAGTGCAGTGCAAGCAGTGCATTAAATAATGTTTGCGTTTATTGCGAGCTCACACTAATGCACTTATGACGTCTACTTTTAAGGTTCATTACATTATAAATTATGTTTTTTATTATAAAATCCTGAATTGTGCGCCTTTCAATCTTCTACGCGTATGAGACTTCATTTTTGTAATCACATCCACATAACCCAAACCCATTTGGGCACACCCACAAAGAGTCAACAATTGCGTAATGTTGTAAAAGGGAAACAATGCTCAACAGCCATATACATCAAATTACGTAATTTACTCCAGTTCCCGAAACGAACAAAAACACAATAGGAACAAGGACCCGTTCAATGCCGAAAATAAGTTCGTTGCTTTCTCTGTCATGGTATTCGAGTGTAAGGAGTTGACGTGGTGAGAGGGCAGAGTTTCAATTACTCATGACAGTGCGGGTCTCGCAGTTGTCGTCACTGTTGCAGTGCAGTTGCTTGTGAAGAAGTAAGTGGACAGACAAGTTCTTGTGCTGCGGTAAGGCGGGAAAGTGCACAAACGTGCTCGCCGTAAATATTTGCTTTGTTTGAACTTTTGCAGAGATTTCCCTCGCAAAGAACAGATTTCAGTATACACAGTTTTCTATTTGTATATATATTTGCCAATCAACATATTTGACTTCATGTGCCTGCGGTTTTCGATTTATATACACGGGAGAAGATCAGGATTGTTGTTTAGTATGGCACTGTTGGCGCCACCTTCGCCTTCACACTCGTGATCAGTCTATGCGTTCCGAGGAACGCGTCTGGATTTACTAACTGTGGATCCCTAGAACAATTGTGTCGATTGCTTCCAATTATTGTAGTAATTGGAGGGCGGCTTGCTTTACATATCTGGAGAGTGGTGTAGGAAATCTGAACACAGGTTTGAAAGTGACCGATGAATGCATTAATTCTGATTCCGTCGTTTTAGGTCTTAAATATGAAAGCAAAAGACAGTACCTGAGAAAATGCGCAGACCAGCTTCAATTATCCTGCTTTTACTTATCTTGATAACTCTGGGCCGCCCCATAGCTTAAGCGGTTAGTCGCTGGCTTCCCACCGCGGCGGCCCGGGTTCGATCCTGGGTCTGGTCAAGTGGGATTTGTGGTGGACAAAGTGGCGCTGGGACAGGTTTTCTCCGAGTACTTCGGTTTCCCCTGCCAATCTTCATTCCACCAATTGCTCCACAATCACCCTCACCTATCATCTGGGGCTGGTACAATAGGCCAGAAGTGGCCGCAGTACAAGGGACTTAGTGCCACCCCACTAGCAATAAATAAAATATCTTGATAACCCGATCTACGTACATTTCGTGTGGGTGACTGAGTTCCGAAATGCTTTCAAAGAGGTCGCACTATACCAATCATAATTATCCAGACCAGCGACATCACAGATATCCAACTTCGATCTGTGTGGTCTGCTACAAAGTGCAATGTTTCACTGTGACTGCTTTGACGCTCCCCTTAAAGCAAACAAATTCTCAAATTGTTTCATGTGGGACATCACGTTGACCTTATTTCTGCCATTGAAGTAGGACACGGCAATTTCAGAAGGCAAGAAACAGTTGTTTGGTATCACACTGCCATGCACACAACTAGCGCTGCTGTTACAAGTAGCTGCTTCATTCACGCTGTTTCGGCCGAAACGTGGAGTTTTCTAAGTCATCTGATTCACATGGAGGCAGTGCAGTGGAATCGTTTCCAGCTGTGAGATGCGTGTATATTTTCGCTTTAATAGCACTCATTTCGTTATTTTTTGTTTCCAAGTGGCTTTTTTGTCNTTAATAGCACTCATTTCGTTATTTTTTGTTTCCAAGTGGCTTTTTTTTTTGTGTTCTGATCTTTTCAATTCTTTATTGAAACACTCCATACTCTCCCCTTCCGTTTCTCTCACCCCTGCACACCCTTAGCTAAGTTCGCGCTTTCTTTATTGTTTACTTGAGGTCCGATGCTGTCCGATTTTCTGCGTCACACATAAATGGCTCTAATCGGTTTTGGTCAGTGTTAACATAACAGGTATTTCCCCACTGTCCAATTTCCGGTAATCTTTTTAGTTACTATTTAACATCACTGCCAGTGCCGAGGCTATATAATGATGATGGTGGATGGTTAATGAATGCGGAACACTTGGTGGAAAATAGAAGTACTCGGAGAAAATACGCCCCAGTCCCACATTTTTGCCATAAGTCATTCATGACCTGACCTAGGATTTAATTTGGGCCGGTGCAGTATGAAGCCTGCGACAATCTCACAGCTCTTTCCCTTATGGTCTTAACTGCAATGATATTTACAAATGTAACCCTATATTTTGACAAGATAATTCTGTAAAAGAAAGTAAATTTATCCCTGTAAGAGGCCGTGAAAGCCCATAGAGTTGCGAGACATTGAGGGTCCAACATTATCTAGACAATCGGCTCAAAGATGGCGGTAAAGTTGTCAGCCTTACGCGCCGGCCGCGCTTTACTCACCAGGAAAATTATTTAATTAATTCCTGGTACTCATTTCTGTTAGAGGCTGAGTCGACCCCAGGGCCATAGTGTGGCTGGAAGGATTAGGTCAATTGAAAAAATTCAGTGACTTCATCGGGACTTGTAGCATAGCCCTTGAACCAACTACGCTACCGCGTGCCCGCACAGAAGTTATGAACGTCGTTTAGAGTGACGTGTATATATAGGACAGATTTGGGAAAGTGCAGGACAGACGGCACACGAACAGTAACCTCGATGTGCTAGGTGGAACCACAAATGACAGTGAGATGGCAGATCCACGCCTCAGTAATTCAAGTCTACAATGTCTAGTGTAGATATAGGACTGCCTAGCCCAGATGCCGTTGTAATAATACAAGAAGACTGGCCATTTAATTTAAGAAAACTTGATAAAAATCACATTTGTCAATGTTGCATTGTCTAATAATAACAGTTGCACATAATTTCAAAACCGTTTTTTGAACACGAGTCCTGCTGTACCATGAGAGATTGATGCTGTATTGAAATCTGCATACAAATGCGAGCAATATTAAATACCACACATCTGACTTAGGCGTATTTGTACCGTCTAATTGCAGCGTCCATCACTGTTCCTTTATTGGACACTACATGTTTCGACCTAACTGGTCATCTTCAGGTGTACAGGTTGTTCTGCTGCTCATTGTAATGCGGGTTTCTTTCCTCCTATTGTAGTTGCATTACAGTGAGCAGCAGAACAATTTGCATGAAGATGACCAGTTAGGCCGAAACATGTAGTGTCCAACATTGAAACAGTGAACGATGTTGCACATAGACGGCGCAGAAACTCCTAAGTCAGATTTATACAGTGCAACAGGATGCAACATTTAACCGTCGTTAGCCCTTACATTGGGCTCCACTTATAACTGCTCACTTAGTGTTCTGTGTGGCCCTTTGTTTGGCGCCACTAATAACTGTCTTCTTAGTTGCCCTTTTTTTACTCTCATGTGTCGATCGATGCCCGCCAGTTTCTGGGTCGGTCGCCTACCTTCACCGTAATGTCACCCCTTCTGCTGGGTGGTATCCACGGCTGTGTTGGTCTTGCCTGGCCCTCCACTTTTATCCGCCGCTTCCTGTTGCTGTCTGGTTCAGGGTAGGGTGTAGGATTACTCTGAAATTGAATTTGTGTGGGCGCCAGTGGACTTGGGTGCAATCCTCGAATTCGGAGCGGGGTAAACAATAAGGGGGACGCGGATAGGCGGGCGTTTGGGTTTTCGACTGCTCAGTTGGTAGGACAAGATTCTGTCTCAGAGCGACTTCTGGGCCTTGCTCACACAAGGAGATAGAGAACACTTGACACACACTTCACTCAACACTGTCGCTCTTTACTGCAGATGTGAACAAGAAGTACCTATTACAAGGCTGTAGCACTGTTGAATTTGTGTACCGGACTTGGCCAACACCGATTTAACGTCCGGGAAGTCCGAATGTCGCGATGTTACTCCTGTTACTCCCTAAGATGACTGACTCTTCCGGAGAGGTAGAAGTCTTGTCGGTTCCGGGAACGCCCGGTTTCCTCTCCTCTAAATTTTGATGATTGGCTGAACCTAAAATTTGGGTGTTACTCTCATTTGAATTCAGCCAATCCCTAACCAGATCCATGTTCATTTGGGCCTAAGTACAAGACGGTCCTTCTTACAGCTCTCAGATACATGAAGGTACACTGACGATCGCTCTTATTGCGAGTCGTATCTGTCAAGCCTCAAATTTTCAAAAACTCGTACCGCTGAAGTTAGGCATTGAAATTCCCAGAAAACTCAGCGGGATACTTCCTGTTCTGTTCTGGTTCTACAAGTTACAGGCAGCTTGCTTGTCCCTCAGAAAGACCAGATGCCGTCCTTGGCGCCTGCTGGTGTTTTGGCTAATTGTGTTTCATCTTTTGTTAACTGATAATACAGTTCGTTTACTTGTAGTACATGATAATTAAGAATGTAAATGAACAACATTGATGATGTTCCTGCATGGTGCGTTTACAGACAGGCATTCATTCCTAAACACGTAACTATCGTGTATTAAACCGTATGCTCCGTAATATGGGTCCAAATACTTTGACCCCCCCCCCAAAAATAAAATTAACTGAACGCGATTTATCCACGTAAACAAAAATTGACACGTCAGTCAGCGAAAGTTTTCCATAAACGAGTGAATGGAACTGTTATAATGACTCGATGACTCGAGTCACTGAATTCCCAGTGATCTTAACGCCTAGTCCGACAGATGAATTCACTGGAGTGAGGTAAAGTATGTAACTGACTGATAACAAGGAAATTATTAAACATCGGCGTCTAGGCGTAATTAAAATTGCCTGCAGTGATGTCCAGCTACACGGTAGGCTTCTGGCGCCTTGACCCTTGTGCTTGCAGTCGGTATATATCGTACTTCCTTCTTCGTAGCTTATTTAACAACACTTTCAGTATCGAGACTATATATATCGTCAGATGATGGGATGACTGAATTGAAAAGGATTTGGAAGGAAACGATCGCATCCTAATCGAGGTAATATCCTGGCATTTGTATGGGGGGATTAAGGAAAACCACGAAAACCCTAGTGAGTATACTGTTTTGATTTCTCATATTCCGCATTGTATTTCAGTATTCTAGTTTAGATTAGAATTCAGGAATGTAACTCTTAGATACATTTAACTTTTGAAACTACTAAGCTTGAAATGGAGTTTTATTTTAAAATTGAATAAAGCAACATATTTTGTCTGTTATCAACCTCTTGGTTTTATCGGTGATGGACTGTCACTTATGCAATAAGATGACTCGATTATTTGAAAAACATCTCTAATCTTGCTCATCTATAATCTAAACCTAAAACACGGACGAAATATCAATTCTGATATAAAGTGTTTCCATGATAATCGTTACATATATTGATGCTGAAATTGGCTTTAATTTGAATCACGAGGCTTTATACGACAGATTGATGACAGAGATGTCTAAGAATCTCGTTTGTTGAAGACAATTTGTATGATGTCATTCATCGTATCCTCATTGACAGTCAGAGGTTCTCTTATTGATTGTCATCTCTGAAACTCATCCTGCTACTGAGACACGTTCACACTGTTACTCGAAGCCTCTATATAGCAGTGACAGTCTGAGTGAGTGCCATCAGATCATGTTTGAGCTGGAATATCTAAAAAAAAAACAAACTAATAAGCCATGTAATCCACGGTTTCTTTGAATATCATTCGTGAGACAGCTTCTAAAGTATCAGTAGATGAAGTACAAATTCCTTTGAACTATTTTTTTTTATGAAATGAATACGGTGTAAATTTCAGTTTGATAGAAACAAAATATTATGAAACATTCTGGTTGGGATATTCCATGTAATGCGACCTCCCACGAGACCTACGCATAAGTTGGAAGATACTATTAAATTGCTATTGAGAGAATCATAGGCTATTTAACATTGTTTCAACAGTATAGGGTTCATATCGCCGAATGAAATAGGAAGATAATCATAATTTTCGAGTAGGCGTGACAGTGGATGTAGAGTCGTGAGGATATATTCAGGCACTTATTTTTTGGAGATTTTTCTACGAGATTGACGGTAACAAGATCGAGGTTCGAACCAGGTACTCCACGAATTCAAATCAGGCGAGTTATGGCTAAACCAACCTGCATTAGACGTAGATCTGGAGGTGCGAAATTAACTGAACACACTCACGGGAGGATTCTTTTGTGCAGATGGTGATGAACCTTGAATTTCCATAAAACCAATATGTTTCTTGGCTACTTCGTTAAATACAAACTTACTGACAAAGATCACGTTACCTAGACGTTACATTTTATTACATTGTTACACTATATTATTTTTAGAGGTTATGATGAGTAACGATCCTGAATGCACAGACACATACATCAGTGTGTACTTAATATTCCTGTCCACAGTTCGCACAGTATATAAGTAGATATATACAATTATAACTCCCATTTACCAGGATGTGAGGAATATCGCATTTCCAGGGGCGTAAGGCGCGCAGTATTTTAAGAAACAGTTAACAAAAATGTTTCTCCATTATTTATTTTTGTTTCTCAAATCATGCTTAATATTTTTGTATTAATAATAATAGAACTATTTTTTACTTATAAGTTAACCACAGTTTTAATATTTACGTGCCCAGTTTTCATTGTTACTGCCCTGTATAGGCAGCACAGCAATTTTTTAAGAAACTTCGCGTCTCATGCGCAAGGGAACAAGGTACTTTAGAACGAAAGGTTTATCCCACTGTTATAACATTCGGGAAGAATCATGTTGAAAAATATNTATTTATTTTTGTTTCTCAAATCATGCTTAATATTTTTGTATTAATTATAACGGAAATATTTATTACTTATAAGTTAACCACAGTTTTAATATTTACGTGCCCCGTTTTCATTGTTACTGCCATGTATAGGCAGCACAGCAATTTTTTAAGAAACTCCACGTCTCATGCGCAAGGGAACAAGGTACTTTAGAACGAAAGGTTTATCCCACTGTTATAACATTCGGGAAGAATCATGTTGAAAAATATATGCCCCAGTAATCAGGAGTGTTATAAAGAATGGCACATAGGCAGAGCGAATCAAAATTACCCATCTGTTGCATCAGGTTTTTCTAAAGACATAAATGAAAGATAAATTGGGTACAAACATCACACCACCAAGGCGTATAATGAAAATTGACGTAAATCTCAACGTATTCTCAATCTAGGCAATATATTGAAGTTGAGGGACATTTTCAGTCTCCAGTCGTTTTATCCTCAAGAAAGAGCTACCAGTAACAGCAGAATAGGACGTTGAGTAGGTTGAACATTCAATGCTACATGAGTGTGAAATTTGGTCTCTCTAAGTACATAAAAGGAAACCTGTCCTCTCTAAGTACACAACAGGAAACTTCATAATTTACGATCGATCACGTACGACTCAGAGGACGATTAAACCAAGAAGGATGAGAATGGCGGGACATTTATGTGAAAATTTAGAACTGAATGAAAAAATTTTGGTCGGGGAAGTCTGAAGGAAAGAGGGTACTTGTTAGATACAGACATAGATGAAAAGATTATATTAAAATAAATATAGTATAGGATTAAATTAATCTTGAAGTTTTTTTTGTCTGATATTCCAGAATTTACCTTCCAAAATCTCCTTTATCAGGAAAGCAGAATAGTAACCATGGCCACTAGAGATCAGCCCACAGCGGGGAGAGGAAAACTGTTCTACTTCCTTTTGTGGACATGTCCAGCTCTGGCAGTGCTCTGCAGTTGCTTAGTGATTGCGATAATTCTCCTGCGGAGCCAATGCAGTGCGTGTGATAATCCGACCAGGGTCGTCTCTCACTCGCCGAAAGTGACGACTCACTCCGACAGTAAGATGGAGACCGCTCGCGCGGAGGCATTAAGGCCGTGGGAGGCAGATCACCGCTTGCCGTTAGACACAGATCCAGTACATTACGACATATTTCTTCATCCTGACCTCAATAATTTCACGTTCAGTGGCAAAGTTGTAATTCAGATTAATGTCAAGAATCCGAGGTCATTTCTGTTGGTGAATACTAAATATCTGGATATTTTCGACACGCGATTGACGAAGCTAATTCCCGCTGAAAGTGAACGAGAGACTAACAGTACTACAAAGAAGTTCGGTGAGGAGCGAGAAATTAAAATTGAGAATGCTTTTGAGTACAAACCTAACGAGTTCTGGGTAGTGTTGGTGAAAAATAACACGGAACTTCAACCTGGATTCTACAACCTTCACCTACAGTTCAGAGGCAACTTAAGTGGGAAAATTGTTGGCTTCTATAGCAGTACCTATACTGACCCGAAGACGCAACAGAAAAGGTTCGTATAACATAATTTAAGGCGATGGAGCGTAGTTTTCTGCAACAGTAATAAAGTCTTGCATTGTAGTACGTTATGTAAGAAATGTTAACGCTTGTAACCTGCAACATGTAATAGTTCTTATCTAATCGCATGCATAAATGGCCATATCCGTGTAGCATAAGCAGAATTGTTTGGAATGGATAACTGAATTCTTATAACCGCTGTAATAAGTGAATGCTCATTTTTGCTCAGCTGTTGTTTGTTACTTTATTTAACGAAGCTGTGTCAAGTGTGAGGATTACGTAATATCGACGAGAAATGACAGTTTAATTACGGGCATTGAGTTGCGATGGCTATGCTATGGTGCGTCTCCAGAGCGAGAAAAGCATCTGTTAACATTTTAGGATTTTCTGTGTTTACTTATCTGTGTGAGATTAAATAAGAATGTGCGAGACGTGTGTATGCTAATTTGCGTCCTGAAGATGGAGACAGCATGTACCTTCGAAACGTCGGTAGCACTACCTATATCCACACGATGAAGAAACTCAACAGCAGAATCACTATCAGCAATGAGGAACTGTGAAAACCTAAAGTCATCAGTAGGATCCCCATGTAAATGCAGGACTATCCGACCGTCCGTCCATGCATCTATCTACATCTATCTATCTATTCCTGTTACTCCCACTTGGAGCACACTCATTTCTTAAACGCTTCGTTTCATTTCAGTTTCTTGATATCAGTCAGTAGGTAGGACTCCTTGGATGGGGCATCAGCCCGTCGCAAGGACGCTACCTAACACAAACACAGAATAAACACAGACATCCATGCCTCGTGCTGGATTCGAAACCACGGTTCCAATGTTCGAGCGAGGGGAAATATATCATGCCTTATAGCGCGAGGCCATTGTGATCGGCAGAACCATGTACTCGTACACTTAGTAATAATTTCAAGGTCGATATTACAGCAGCAGAAAATAATATACTTTAGCTGTCGTATTTGGATGCCATATGGAAACAAAGCCCACCACAGAGGCCGCGCGGTCTGAGACAAGAACCGTCTTCGCACGCTCGAACACTGGGATCATGGGTTCGAATCCCGCTCGAGGCATGGATGTCTCTGTACGTTTATTCTGTGTTTGTGTTGTTCTGTGTGCAGGCAGCGACCTTGTGACGGGCTTATCCCCCGTCCAAGGATTCCTACCGACTGTGCATAGATTGAGAAACTGCAAAAGCGGCCAAGGCCCACAAGGGCTGTAGAGCTATAAATGGACATACGAAAATGAAAAGTTCTGGGAAGAACTAATCGCCTATTATCCTTAATAACACATGGACCGCATAGGAAATGCGCGTTCAACAATGCTTGTACTTATTAATGCATGTGTGTTCGTTGCCGCGGTAATTTTATTGTCGAGCCGTTGCTTAACAACGATAGGGGGATAAGCATATAGACACTGATGGGAGTGCTCCACTGAGATGGGCTCAGATGCCACGATATGCATACTAAGTTTCATGCAGACTGTTTCAGCCATTCAAGTTCAAAAGTTAATAGGAGGGAATATAGTCACAAAGCCAGCATGGAGATCACGTAAGCCCACTTTCACTTCTTCAAAATGAGGAAAGTGGGCTAATAAACCGATGATGAAGAAGAGTCGAACTGAAGTTATGGGCAATTTCTAAGTGTCACGTAAATCTTTGTCATTCTGCTTATGAAACAACTTAAATGGAAGGGAATATAGTCTGTTCGGCCCAGGAGACGATAGAAACTGTGCTTTTTTATTCTTATACGCATCCCTGTTATAAAGTCAATTTCTGTCCGTCTGTACGACCGACGCAGGGAGCAGAATCTACCCGCGACTGACAGTGGCAATACGTTTGTATCTAAGAAGTAAGGAGGTTGTTATATTGGGGAGTAACCCTTTTGTTTAGGCCGCGCCATAGCTCAAGCGGTTAGTTGCTGGCTTCCCACCGCGGCGGCCCGGGGTCGATCCCCGGGTCTGGGCAAGTGGGATTTGTGGTGGACAAAGTGGCGCTGGGGCGGGTTTTTTCCGAGTACTTCGGTTTCCCCTGCCAATCTTCATTCCACCAATTGCTCCACAATCACCCTCACCTATCATCTGGGGCTGGTACAATAGGCCAGAAGTTGCCGCAGTACAAGGGACTTAGTCCCACCCCACAGCAATAAAAAATACTTTTTGTTTAAAACATGAAACTTTCAACATAAAAGGTGCAAAAATTTGCTAAAATGGTACTACGCAGTATAAAAAGGAAATTCTTAAAGTGTGAACTCTTAAATAAGAATAAAACGTAAAGATTTCAGGTTCTCACAGTCGTGGTTATGAAGAGATGTGCTCTGAAATAAAATTGGCTTCACGGCATTACATCCCAGAAGGTAAAGAGAAAGCTATCCCTGTAAGAGGCCTTGGAGGCCCATAGGGTCATGAGACGTCGTGGCTACCATACTTTCTAGACTGTCGGCTCACAGATGGCGGTGAGGTCAGCCTTACGCGCCACCCGCCTTTAACCCCCATGAAGATTACTGGTACTCATTTCTGTTAGAGGCTGAATTTCTTTCAGTGGGCAATCAGTAAATACAACTGACATTGCAATAAGAATTACTCATTTACCAACAGGGATAGTTGTCATACAACAAGATGAAAAGTCACAGCTATGACACCAGAAAAAATACTAAAGATTTTGGTTGATGTTACAGAACAGCCAATACAGCAGCCAGGAAACAGCAAAAAATGTAAGAAATCTTATTCAGGGAAAAAAGAGCTAATACCATGAAAACTGAAATTGTTATTGAGGAGTATGGAAAAAAAATTTGCCAGTGTCAGGAAAAAAGAATTATATAATGAAAGAAAAAAGTTGATAAAGAAAATATAAATTTATCTAGAGAGTTAAATTTTAAAATATTTATATTAATTATTGATTTTATGAGAAGATTATTTGAAAGCTTTCGATAATATCTTAAACCAAATTGATGAAGAAACCGATAGTTTAGATGATACTGGAACAATTGGTAGAGCACATGCTTTTGCAAAGATTTTAAAGAAAACGTATAAGATAGGTTCCCGACCTGTACCGCACATTAGCTACCAAACATCTGATAGCAACAAATCACAACGACTGAACCGTAACAATCCTCTAACCCACTCATTCTCTCTTCACTAGTTGGCCTTGTTATAACATCTCGGCACGGACTGCACTGAAAATACTGTTTCTCTGTTGTTGTTTACGGGTCAGTAACTGACATTGTCGGCCGGTCACGGTAGCCGTGCGGTCTAAGGCATGTACGGTAAAAGCAGACTGTGTGGGGATAGCTGTGTATATCCCCACACAGTCTGCTTTTACCGGTTCTCACGGTATCTTCGCTTGCAGAATTCTTATATTTTTTCTTCTACCCTGAAGATGGAGGCGATACGTTCCTCCGAAACGTCGGTTAACACCACATATACACGGTGCCAAATCCCAGAAGACTGCTTTCTTCAAAATCGTCATAGTTGAGATCTAGTTGAACGCACATGAATTTTCTTGTGTAGTGTTTGCCAACTCTAAATACAGCAATACCTCGCATAGACCGGGTAATCTGTTCCCCCAATATCCCGGACTGTTTGAAACCGGACTAATCGAGGAACTAATTACATATAAAAATTGATAATTGGTCTCCCCAAAAATATCTCCATTTTTCAATAAATAAAATGTGATTAACAAATTCAAATGTCTTCATTAGAAATAATTAAAAAAAATAATGTTTTTCGCAATTCAACTTTTATTCTCTAAAAGTTGCAATATTGATGTCTGCACATTTTTCTTCTTTGGCCTTTTCTCTTCATACATTTCTTTGTAGCAACGAATTGCAGTGTTTTTCGTTCGGCGCATTGTAAGGCTATGATCAGTATTGGGATCAACTTCCATAATATGCTCTGACAAGGTTTCAACCATTCCAATAACTTTTCATTGTTGTTCAGCTGTTAATTCTCGTGCAGGCACTTCAACACAATCGTCGTTGTCTGAGTTGTCCTCCCGTTCTTAACAAGCCCGTTGTTCATCTGTGTTAATAAGTGTTTCATTATGTAGTTAATTAGTGTTCGCTTTAATGCACTCAATTACGCTGACGGAATCTAACTCATTGAAACCAAGTTGCTGTCCAATTTCCACTGTTATTAGTGACTTCAGCAAAATGAGTTTCAAAACCAATGAAATCATTTGCACAATGTGGCATGATATGTTTCCATACTGCCCTCATATTGCTTGCCGTTAATTCATGCCATGCTTCGCCTATATTGTCGATAACGTTTCTGATGTAGCTCTTCCCAAATTCCGTTAAAGTAGTGCTCTCCCCACCTCCTCCAACGATAGCTGTCAGAGCTCAAGAACGAACGACCCGAGCATAGGTACATACATATACAACGGGGAACCCCAGAAAAAAACTGAAATATGTATCGTATCGCATAACTTTAAAACCGCACAAAAAGTTGACTTCACTGTATAAAAGGAAAACCCCGATCATTCATGTATTAAAAATAATGTTGTGTACTAATTTTTTAGAATTTATTTTTATTTTTCCTCAATTAAAATTTAGTTTGTTTTCAAATTTTCAAACCGGCCTATAGTGAATCCGGACTGATCGAAGCCGGACTATGTGAGGTGTTGCTGTACAACAACCCCCTCAAAGATCTTTTACACAGACAGTATGAAAACTTATCTCAAAGAATATGTTGTGAGGGTGTAGATTGCATTCAGCAGACTCAGGATTAGGGTCCAGTGGCTGGCTGTTGTGAACGCTGTAATTAATCACTCATTTCGCAAACGCACTGGGAAATAACTGACCAGCTGACTGACTACCAGTTTGTCATGTAGGGCTATGCTTCGTGACCACTGAGTTAGCTTGTTAGGGTATCCGGTCTCTTGGGCGAGATTCGAAGCAGGAACTTCCGGAATACGAAGCAAAAATACTAATCATTATACTTCAGCGTCTGACACGCTTGATGGGTGTTGATTGAAAGTCAACAAGGGGGACACGCATCTCGTGGTTAGTCCAGTCTTTTCAACGCAAGTTTTCTGCCTGAATCTTTCGCGTAAATTATGAATTAGTAATTGTCTAAGCTACTTTAATTAAGCATCCCAAGTTAAAGCCTTCGATACACGCCATTCTCTTGAAAGTTTCGGAGCATTTGCACAGATAATACAGATTTTTCTAGCCTGTGAAGGTTCCTTTCTAAAGGAATTTAGGTCTGGCACTAAAAAAAGACCAAGCCAAAGATCATTGCACTGTATCTGGTTGACGACTTTCTAGGTCAGTGAAAACGAGAAGGAAGGAGGGGAAAGGCACGTCATATTCTCCGCCTTCCCCTTCTTCTGACGAGTGTATGACCATAATCTAATCCCACAGAAGAATTAAAAAGTTCACAGATAACACAAAGAGCCCTTTTTTACAGTGTAATATAATGAAATTATCTGCTGTAAAACTGCTTAAAGATTTGTTGAAATTACACTCATTAACATATAGAAATACGCAGAAATTGGTATAATTGTCTGTCACTACTTGTTTCTACACATTTTGTTTGTGCATTCAGAACCGTTTCATAGCACTGGCATGACTGCTGCCTGTTTTCGTGTTGCTTTCCTACTGTGTACATATTGAGTGAAACCCTTTCAATTCAGATATCTGAAACATTATTAAATACTTAGATATTCTTCTTTCGCATTCGTATTACGAGTATTTGCTAAACAACACGTTCTAATCTACTTCAAATATCCTGTACGGAAACTCATGGCAGTAGATATTTCTCAGCATTAAGCCACCTAACTATTTTACTATTGCTAGTGGGGTGGGACTAAGTCCCTTGTACTGCAGCCACTTCTGGCCTATTGTACCAGCACCAGATGATAGGTGAGGGTGATTGTGGAGCAATTGGTGGAATGAAGATTGGCAGGAAAACCTAAGTACTCGGAGAAAACCTGCCCCAGCGCCACTTTGTCCACCACAAATCCAACTTGACCAGAAACGTGATTGAACTCGGGACGCAGTGGTGGGAAGCCAGCGATTAACCCCTTGAGCTATGGCGCGGCCCTAAGTCACCTAACTAACTGGCTAACTAACTAACTACATGGAGCAGAGTCATTCTTGAGAAGCTGACAGTCACTCAGCTTCTCAAGAATTTCCCAATATTTAAGGAACCTGTAGGTTAATTACCGTGTTCACAAGTACCTGCCACTTGTCCCATCCTGAACCAGAATAATTCAATTCTTTATTGGGATCCATCGTAACGCAACAACGAAACGGTCTAGGTCAGCAACACCTTAGCTACATGTTTCGGCTTTTAAAGGTATTATCAGGCAAATACATGGTTCCTGGACACACACACACACTGTTGAACTGCATTTCAGTGTGACAGTAGAGAAGGATACTTGACAGCTGTTACACTATAACAATACAAGGTTACTGCACTCACACACCATTGAACTGCATTTCAGCATGACAGTAGAGCTGGATACTTGACAACTGTGTTACACTATAACAGTACAAGGTTACTGCACTCACACACTATGGAACTGCATTTCAGTGTGACAGTAGAGCTGGATACTTGACATCTGTGTTACATTATAATACTAAAAGGTTTCTGCACTAACACACTATTGAACTGCATTTCAGTGTGACAGTAGAGCTGGATACTTGACAACTGTGTTACACTATAACAGTACAAGGTTACTGCACTCACACACTCTTGAACTGCATTTCAGTGTGACAGTAGAGCAGGATACTTGACATCTGTGTTACACTATAATAATACAAGGTTACTGCACTAACACACTATTGAACTGCATTTCAGTGTGACAGTAGAGCTGGATACTTGACTACTGTGTTACACTGTAATAATACAAGTTATAAAAATACAATAAAATTATTATAAGGCGAAAGTTATACAATAAAATATGGTTAAACACTATTCATGTACTGTTTCATATCATGAAGTCAGTGTTGAAATCTTGTTGTTATATTCCAGCGGACATGACCTGACTTGTACACATATAGTTACCTGCTTGGAGGCCCGTGGTATTGGTGTAGTATTATTTGGTATTAATTGTTTGGCCGGTTCCTCGTTATACAGTTTATTTTGACCGCTCTGATGGGAATACAGATTGCAAACGTTACGTTGTTGTGTTACGACAGATTCCAATAAAGAACTGTATATTTTAACAAACAGGATGCAACCAATGAACAGAATAAATCAGTCCACACCATGCCATTCTATTTCTCTAAGATTTACTTTAATATTATCCTCCTTTCCACTTATTGTTCTCTTTCCTTCTGGCTTTCTCACCAAAGCCATATATACATTCCTATTCGACCCATGCGTACTACATGCCCTACACATCTGATCTTCCTTGACATGATCATTCTAATTTTATTTGTGAAGGGTACATGCAATAAGCTATTCAGAGTAAACGCCATGCACGGTCGCAGTTTTATTGCAAAACAAAACCTTTTACTCAATATATTAATATCAGAAATTTCCCATTTTAAACTTAAGCCATTCGTGATTTCAGGCTCTGCAACTGCAAACAAAAGTAGGCAACTCTTCAAGAACGAAGCAGGAGAAATTCTGTTTGAGATGAGAGAGAATAGTGAAATACAAATACACATGAAGCAGCTTTCACCGAACTGAAAATCACTGGAACTATTCGATGAATACCCATTGCTCGTAAGTCATCAAGCCACTGACTCTATGGGATGGAGTCTTTGAGAAGCTGGTAGTCAGCTAGTAATGGAATTCCTTGTCTTTTACGGATCCCGACGGTTCATTGTTGTCTTTACACGAGGCCGCCACTGGACGCTATCCAATCTACAAACTTATACTTAAGATTCATTTTAATATTTCCCTCCCATCTGCGTCGAGGCCTCCCACATGGACTTTTAAAATTCGCCGCTATAATTTTGTGTGCATTCCTCAGCTCCCGTGCGTGCTACATGCTCCGACTATCTCATATCCTTTGATTTAATCTCTTTTTCTGTATCATATTTTTCTTGCTTTCCGTAATTTGAATTTGATTGGATCAAACTGCCTTCCTTGAGTTCTGTTCGTGACAATTTTTTCTTGTTTTATTTCTGCTACCTTTTCTTTCCACACGAGATACACGTTCTGCCCCTCTCAGACCGTTTCCTTGACAACGGCAAACCGAGTACTGTCAGTGTATATTTCACGGTTTCCTTTGCGAGTCTTTTCCCTCGCGCTTTTGCCAGATGTTACTCACAGAGATCTACGGAACTATATTTCTCTCTATATAAATTTATTATGTCTTTTTTCCGCGGCAAGCTTCCTTCATATTTACGACTGAAGTGTACATCTAGGCTTAATGCCTTCGCATTAATGGCTGTCTCCTTACAAATTTATAGCAGGGACTACTTTTCTCCGTTGTGCAATTCGGCAGCGTATTGAAACACACGGCGAACCTACTGCCTACGTCACATGATGCCAAATGTCATATACAGGGGAACCACTTCCTACGAACTGCGCGCACTAATAAATTGGGAATCCCAGTTCATTTAACAAACCCAGAACCCCGCGTTTACGATCATTCTAACAAATTAACCTTAACAAATTTAACGATGTACGTGTGTCATGACAAAAATAAATTCAACTTACGAACATTCAACTTAACAACACGTTTCAAATAGCACATTCTGTTAATAAGCTGGGATTGACCTGTACTGAACATACAGATTCTTATGCGTTTAATGACATGATAACGTCTGTTTACCAGTGTGCATATCTAAGTCATACACAACTGTAAATTACAGGTACCTTCATATATATATAGTTTTTCATTTGACGCCACAGCCCCAATTTGGGCCTTGACGTGCCTCCATAAAATTCTCCATTTCACTTTGGTTTACTAGAACTTAGACATTCGGTAGGACACCTTGGGAGGGTGATCAGCTCATCGCAAATGCCTCTACCTGTACACAAACACAGAAAAACGCACACATACAAACAAAGATTTGAACCCACAATCCCGGCTTCCATGTGAGCGAAGGCAGTGCATGACCTGCCACCTTGATACACATATATAACTGTTACGCAAATTCTGCTCAGAAGAGCTCAGTTTGAGACGCAGCGACTCACGCAACGGGCATATTGGTGAGACGAGTGAGTAATGCATCCTGGACCGCCCATTTCTACGTCCTGTAAAAATGAGTAGCGCTCTCTCGCTTATAGCATATATATATAGAACTAAAAACATTTTGAGCCGGTCACGGTAGCCGAGCGGTCTAAGGCATGCACTGTCTTCGCTCGCTCGGAAGCCGGGACCGTGGGTTCGAATCCCACTGAGGGCGTAGATGTTTGTGTGCGTTTTTCTGTGTTTGTCTACAGGCAGAGGCCTTGCGACGAACTGATCACCCGCCCAAGGAGTCCTACTGAATGTGTAAGATCTAGAAAAACCGAAGTGAACGGAGTTCATGGAGGTAGGCCTAGGCCCACTGGGCTGTAGTGTCAAGGGGGAGGGGGGGAAATAATTGAACCGATGCTCCAACAAGGGTATTTTTCTTCAGAGGGTCTCTACATTATTATTATTGGCCCTACAACCCTTTGTGGGTCTTGGCCTGCTCTAAAATCTTTCTCCAGCCATTCCGCTCTTATATATTTGTTTTCCAGTTAACTACACCCAAGTCCCTGAATTCTTCTTCACACCATCTATCTCATTCTTGGTCTTTCTTCCTTTTCCTTTCCGGTTATAGAAACATTATTCTTTTTATAATTTGTATTTTCGCCTCATAACATGACCTGCCCACCTCGGTTTATTTATTTAATTCTTTTGTTTATATCGTAATTAAATAAATTATATAATTCCTTATTATTACGTCTTCGCCAGACACCATCAGTTTGTACTGCTCCATAGATTCTCCTTAAATCTTTCTCTCAGAACCTCCAAGCAGTGCTTCATGAGCCCAGCTCAGAGCTCGGCACTCCGACCCAAGGAGCACTGCTGGAAGTATAAGGTTTTATACAGCTGACACTTAGTTTTATTTTTGGTACCTGAGATTTCATCAGTTTCAACATACCATAATAACATCCACAGTAAAATAAAATAGAAAATGCCGTAACTTGAAACATGGCGGGCCTCCACGCGGTAGCATAGTTGGTTCAGGCACTATGCTACAAACCTAATCCTTCCAGCCGCACTATGACCCAGGGGTCGACTCAGCCTCTAACAGAAATGGGTACCAGGAATCTTCCTGGGGAGTAAAGGGCGGCCGGAGCGTAAGACTGACAGCCTTACCGCCATCTGTGAGCCGACTGTCTGGAAAATGTGGGAGCCTCAACATCTCATAACCCTATGGGCCTCCACGGTCTGTTACAGGGATAACTTTAACTTTTTTACCTTTTACTTGAAACATGGTGCTTTCTCGCATCCCTGTCGCTCCATGGTAAACCGTGAGCGAAGTGCAGAAAGGTATTTACATTTATCTGACATAATTTTAACGTAATAAATACTGTAATTTCCTTTAGTTTTACTGTATTATCTTGAATAAAAAGCAACAGAATACCGTTGTTTACTCTATAAAATATCTGCGAATTCCGTATTTCATTTTTCGTTGCGGGTTTTGTTACGATAATCTCAGTAGTGAAGACGTCGGGCTTCGAACGGTAGGATGACAGACAAATTACGAACTGAAAGAAAGCAGTTTTGACCCAGTGGAAGTACTGTTCCGGCAATGATCTGGAGGGACTGGAGAAAACCACGAAAGCTTCGGTTACTATAGCCGGTGTTCCGGCCAGGATTCGAACCGAGCAGTCAAAAGCGTTACAGCTATGCCAGCCCGTTCGGTTTCATCTTCGAGCATAAAATTTGTTCCTGGTATTACTGCCAATATACATGTATATATAACTTTTCATACTTAGGAAGTAAATGTGTTCAGAGCTCTCTGTGTTGTATGTACGTCTTGTGGAATGCGATGTTCTTATCACGCTTTAGTAACCAGGAACAGTCTGCTGTAGGCTGGAGCTGGGTTCTGTTGAGGTCGAAGAATGTGTTGCGACCCTTTAGTAAGTTTACAAACCATTCCTTTTAACAAGGTGACGTTATGAGAACCTGTATTAACTCTTTTAAAAAATGTACTTCTAAATAATATACACAAATTCGGAACATACACTAACGGTGTTTGAGAACAGGGGGGATGAAGTGACAGGAGGTTGGAGAAAACTGCATAATAAGGAGCTTCATAACGTGTACTCTTCTCCAAGTATAATTAGAATGATCAAATCAAGGAGGATGATGTGGGCAGGGCATGTAGCACGAATGGGGGAGAATATAGGATATAGGATATAGGATATTGGTGGGAAAGCCAGAAGGAAAGAGACCACTGGGAAGACCAAGGAATAGGTGGGTGGACAATATTAAAATGGATCTTAGGATGGGATGGTGTGGATTGGATTGATCTCTCTCAGGATAGGGATTAGTGGAGGGCTCTTATAAACACGGTAATGAACCTTCGGGTTCCATAAAATGCTAGGAAATTCTTGAGTAGCTGCAGAATTGGCGGCTACTCAAGAAGGGCTCAGCTCCATAAGTAAGTAAGTAAGATACACAAATTCAGATCTTACCTCACAGGAAACACATTACATCCCCGCCTCAAATGTCAACCGCTTAACACTGTTCAGTGTGATACGTCGCTGTTTACTGTGAAAGCCATACGAAAGACACGAATACACTCTGGGCAGAAAGCAGAGTTTTAATATGTTAGAGCAGGTCGTAAATATACAACCACTGGTATATGTGGCGGTTAATGTTCAACCGTAAGTAGATTCGCAAAGCGGCCTCCGTAGTCTAGAGGTAACGTTCCCACCTCATGACTCGTGGTACGCGGGCTCAAACCCGGCGGAGGTCGTAGAATTTTTAAGGGCGGAAAAATTCAGGGAACAAGTCCTCCGGGAGGGACTTTAAGCCGTGGGTCCCGTGTCGTAGCTTTACGGCACGTAAAAGAACCTCATATCTCCAAAGGAGGTCACTGAGCCAAATTCAAGGACGTTTCCCGCCCAACAGTAGTCTCTAACGCCTCTGATAGATGGGGGAAGCATTATAGATACCGCCAAGCCAGTAGAGGCCGAACTCGCTGGCTCGGTCGGGACTGATGGTACGCACCAATATCGGTAGGGTATAGAGACTGGTAGAATATCATAGAGGGAAGCACAATGGACCAATACTGGTGTAAGTGCATGGGGAAACCCACCCTCTCCAATAACTAACTAACTAAGTAGATTCGCAGAAAATTCTACCTTCAACAATTGAGGGAGTTTGTTGAAAAATACGACACAGAATTTGAGCGACATCTGTCTGTTATTCACTCAATCAGAAGTACCCACCTCTGATTACAGTGTGCGCGATTTAACACTTTAAATTCAATCACTAAAAGTGAATGGCTCCTCCTGTCCCTCCCTTAATTTTGCTCTGCCACAGTGCACACACCTTGGTTCGGCCTCTACTTCTTTCATTCAGGTGAGGTGAAAGTGTGTCAGTAACACAAATTCTTGTTCTGTCCGTGCACTTCCTGGCTCTGTAGCCATCACCTGCCGTACCAAGTCGCCCCGTCAAGTCAGATGTACTGTTACCGTCGTGGACGGCTTATGGTACAGCTCACACATTTGAACAAGACGTAGAATATCCCCCCACCAACGCATATATCTGTTCACAGGCCTCAACAGCAATCAGGTGCTTCATGTATCATAGCTATGGGCAGGGCATATCGACCACATAATTGCTTTCATGGACAGGTTTGAAAATTCTCACTTTCTACCTTTAAATAGATTTCGTTGGTAAACCGAAGGGAAGAGACCGCTTGGAGAATCCTGGTGTAGATGAGAGGAAGTATTAATATACAGGGTGATTCTGTTTTTTTTTTTACAAAATGGAAACAATAAAAGAAAACTGCTTACGGAATATGAAAGTGTAACTCAAAATGTTTTATTACTTACAGACTCATTACTGCGGAATGCTAAACAATCTCAATATGCGCGCCTTTCGTGGCACGTAAAGACGCGCCCTCATTACTCGTGCTCGTGCTTGCCAGGCTTGTGCTCGTCGGGAGACTACTCTGGCTTTTATTTGTGCTCGTAAATCTTAGTCCACACTACTTCAGTTGCTCGCCAGGCTTCGGCGCGTGAGGATCCGTATATTTACTCGTAGTGTGTATAGGCTGTAATCGTATTTTAATTTATTGGCTATAGTTTTTAAATTAGAAATTAAAAATTTTCTTGTCTCGTGATTTGTCATATCGTTCACATTACTCGCGAGCATAGTGAGTCACACGAGCACGAGTACGAGTAATGTGTGACGCGCCTTAAGATATCCAAGCGGTATTCAATTCCCCTCCAAGTGTCCTCTAGCAATTGCTGTGTAACCCTTTCGACTGCAGCAACAATTCTGATCTTCAGTTCATCGAGGTATGACGTCATATTTTATCCCAGACATCAATGCGGCGCATACAGAGTTATCAAATAAAGCTTTTTTCAGTTATATTTTCACATTCCATAGATATTTTGTCTCTGTTTGTTTGTTGTTTGAAAATTATAGACCACGGAAACCTCGACAATAATTTAGAATCACATTGCACAACTTGGAGAAATGGAATCTGATGGTGTGCAATAGATTCTTCTCGCAGGACGTAACCCAATGGCGGCCTCTTGTGAACACAGTACTTAACCTTCGGGTTCCATAAAAATCCGTAAACCTCCAGAACATGGAACGGAATTTATAAGTGTTAAATTGTGACGTTCTGTATCTTACGTAGAATGCGATACCGAGATATTCTTATCTACCACAGATATTTCAGTTCAGAAATTCGCACGGCGGTGAATATGGGGGATACATCACGATGTATCTGAGTAGCTGGTTACCAACGTTTCGGAGTAATATACTGCCATCTTCGTCTGGTTGAAAAGAGCGTTCAGTCCTGATGATGGAAGTAGAATGTTCCTCTGAAACGATGGTAACTGTACACCAGCCTACATGACGTCACATCCAAGAACACCAAAGCATTATTACCACTGGTATTTTAAATATAGTTGTCTCTCCCCTAGGCACGCCTTCGAAGAAAGTCGAAAGCACTAGGTTCAGTAGCTATTTCTTCTCCATTAAATTATTGTTTTGTCAATTCAGCTTTTTATTGGTCCTCCTAAATTCCATCTTCTTCGTGAGCCATAATTCCACATTCCCCTTGAGATAAGACCTTTTTGTAGTCCAGTATTAGTAGGTATATTTGATGAAATGAATTCTCAAGAATGTCATGCTTTATTTCAGAAAAATTGCTACGTCCAAATTCCAGCCAACTTACGCACGGCAGGCATATCCTTGTTTTGACGAACCCGGATTCAAACCCACCTTCAAAGTTCGCCTCGTGAGGCCACGATATGGCTACATCGCTCTGTCGAACATGGACCAAGTGGTGAGTGTGTAGGAACACACAGAAAATGTTGGCCTGTCTTTGACATACCGACTTAAGAGCAGGGGCCGCTTTTGTGGTAGATATTACTAAAACCGTGAGTGACAAAGAAAACTAAATATGATAAATAGGGCCCGGATTTTGATGACCTGAAAATATTTAAAAAAGACCTATAAATTGACCGAAAAAATCCAGAAAAACGACATAAAGGAGAAAAGAAAGAACACTTCGCTTCCATATTATTCACATTTCAGAAAATATATTAAGAAAAATTCCCTAAAATGGCAAAAATGACGAGAAATACCCTTCAAAGTCCAAAAAATTACCAAAATATTACCCCCAAAATGAAAAAATGACCTTAGAACTAAAAATGTCAAAAAATGACAAAAACCTATAAAATTTACATTTCTGTAACCAGCAGCTCATATACGAGATTTATATATTTAAGAGCATCGCATAAGATACAAGAAAAAAAATATGACATGCCATCAAAATTCGGGCCCTGATGATAAATCGTCCTGTCTTTATTCAAAACCCGTCTCTGTCTCCGTCTTGA
Source organism: Cryptotermes secundus (assembly GCF_002891405.2). Lineage (NCBI taxonomy): Eukaryota > Metazoa > Arthropoda > Insecta > Blattodea > Kalotermitidae > Cryptotermes > Cryptotermes secundus. The sequence goes on along the minus strand of NW_019741974.1, from coordinate 1,484,334 downwards.
GGCAAAACCTACTCAGTTGGGCCCAATCGACAGAGCTGTCTCCGGTCCGGAGATTCCAGTCTCCAAAACGTTGTGTTTCGAACAATAAACAGGACAGTGTTTCTAGATAAAGGCTGGAAGATGGATAATGTCCAAAAACATAATACTTGTGCTAATGTAGCATCGTCACAAACTTTTAGATCTTAAAACTAAATATTTACAACTATAGTAGTTCTCTATGACCGCCTCTATGGTCTAGTGGTCAGAGTTTCTGACTACAGATCTAGAGGTTCAGGTTCGATTCCCGGCGCTACCAGATTTTTTCTTAGAGTAGTGGGTCTAGAACGGGTTCCACTCCTCCTCGTGATGATAATTGAGGAGCTATAGCTACTCCGGTCTAGAAAACAGAAATTAACGGCCGTGGGGATCCGTTGCGCTGACCATGCGACACCCTCTATCCGCAAAAGTTGGTACTAACTTCGCCGACAAGCAGCGGTCGCTCGGTCGGTGTAGTTCGCTTGCGGACTAAAATCACGGATTTTTTTTTTAATAGTGATTCTTGTAGGCAGCGCTTCTATGAAAGGGTCGTAGACGTTACCGGTCCTACTGCTTCATCCGAATGAGCTCTCGCGAACGTGGTCACACACAGAGGAGAGAAACGGAATTGTCTCGGAGACAAGAAAGAGCTGAAATATTATTCTGATATAAAAGTTATAAAGTAGCACGCAAATTAAGTAAATCATATATAATTCGGGGCTTCACACACTTCAGTCTTAGAGTATCCCAATGACAGGCACTCTCAGAGGCCGAGATAAGCCCGGGCTTGCCGAAAAAGGGTTACAAAAATTGTAGTATATTTGAACGTTTATATTTAAGAATTTAAGGCTTTTAACCCAAAATAAAATGCAGTAATTTATAATAAACATTTTTTATTCAGCAAGTGATTTTGTAGCTTTATTCTGCGGAAATGAGCCGATTATTGTGAAACATTTTGTTTTCTTGCATTATCACATTTTACGTTAAGCATGACATCAAAAGCTTAAATTTGAGGCTCTTCGCGAATTTGAGGCCCGGGCCAAATGACCCCTCTGCCCCCCTCGTGATAGTTCCTGCGCTAAGAGTAATTACATGAAGAAGCATGAAGTCGACTGGGCATGCAGTACGTAAGAGGAGCACGGTGCATATTTTGTTTCGGTTAAAAAATATCGTTTTATAAACAGATGCATGGATAGTAAAGAAAATATAAAATAAATAAGCTCTGAAGATGCGAACTGAACTGTCCCAGAACATAATCTAGTAGTGGACTTGGTTCCCGTAGTTGTTACGAACTTGCGAGTACCATGTAGAATTCTGTTGTCAGTTTAACAGACATAGACACTCGTTAGTCGCAATTAAACTTACCAAAATATCGATTTGAGCGAAACTGTAAATCAACAGCGCGATTCATTTGTTCTTTAAATGCAGAATGTGGTGGATGATTCGCCAGAACTCGGCCTGACGACTGTGGAGTTCAGGGAGTCAGTCCCCATGGTCACATACCTCAGCTGCTTCATCGTGAGCGACTTCGAGCGTCTGAGCCCTGTCACTGTGTCTCAAGGATTCCCTTTAAGCGTCTATTCAACGCGGGCGCAGCTCAACAAGACGAAATACGCAACCCAAGTCGGTGTTAATGTTATCGAGTATTATATCCAGTATTTCGGTATACCCTACCCTCTGCCCAAACTAGGTGAGTGCCTGGAGGGGCTTCTGACACAGTGAGTCTCCTAGACGACGCAGCTTTCAGGCGCACTTGTTGAATGGAGGGGAGCCTGAGGCTATTGAGTTCAGGCTTGTAAGCAGACAATAGAGGGTTTTATCCCCGGGAGGGGTATCCAGCCCGGCGTTGGGACCCACCTGAGTACTGGTAGCTATTTCCACTGAGATACCACGTAAAGCGGCCGGCAGTGCCGGGGGTCTAAATTGGGAGGAGTTCTATTTAAGTGAACCTTATACACTTGAATGACCGCCTCTGTGGTCTAGTGGTCAGAGTTCCTGACTAAAGATCCAGGGGTCCCGGGTTTGATTCCCGGCCCTACCAGATTTCATGAGAAGTAGTGGGTCTGGAACGGAGTCCACTCAGCCTCGTGAGGTAATTGAGGAGATATTTCAAGGAAATAGCGGCTCCGGTCTAGAAAACCGAGATTAACGGCCGTAGGGATCCGTTGCTCTGACCACGCGACACCCTCTATCCCCTAAATTTGCAGTAACTTCGCCGACAATCGGCGGTCGCTCGGTCGGTATAGTTCGCTTGCGGACTATAGGCCAAGGAATTTGTTTAGTTTTCGTTTATACGCCTTGATGGCGATGGTGAAAGACAGGGATAACCTCATCCTTACTTATTTATCAGAACCTATGTATGTAGTTTTAAAGAAAACAAAAGTTTTAGTTGTTTCAGTAACTTCAGCATCTGTAGAACACATAGATCTGAAAGAAGATAGAAAACTAGCCAGTACATACATTGCGGTTAATTTAGAGCTTCCCGCAAGTCGATAGGCCGTTCATGCGGAAAAGCCTCAAGTTCATCCCGTCTGTTCCGCCAGCGGAGATTAGGACTGTATCGACGAGCCAATAGCCTAACAAATACTTTTCCAGATCATGCCTACGGTACATGCTTCAAGTGATGACCGTTGTCAAGGGAATGCTCAGATCTGGCACAGACCTGCTCGTTACACGGAGAAGGGGGGGAATCACAAATCCAAATTCCGACTGCCCACTGAAGAGGAAATGGATAGAAATGGCGCTAAGCCTAAATATTCCCCTTGAAAATCCCAGAAATATCCTGAGGTTTAAGTCTACTCAATCTTCGAGAAGGAACATGAACGCGTAAATGCACACAGCTGCTACGAATGCGCACGTAACAGCAGAGAACATTTCCACTTTGATTTATGATTTGTTAGGCTATATACTTGTCGATTCGTCTAACAGTCCGATTTTCCGCGAACCAACTGCACGGCGACAGAGCGACTTAGCGGCACAGTAGTTTACGGGAAACTCTTAAGATGATAGCACTCTGTTGGTGCAATTCACAAGTGTTTCGCGTGTTTAAACATTACTGGTGCAGGATTCAGTACAAATGAATATGTCTGTAATATGTTGCCATATGCGCAGCTGGGCATTCTCTTATAAAGAATTAAAAAGGTAAAGTTGTCCCGGTGCTTAATCAAGTAAGCACTACATCATGAAGGCGTATGGAGGAGTAGATGTATAGATCCATATTTTGTTGACCTCAGTATTAGTTTGGGGTGATTGGTGAGGTTTACGGCCTTGCGGCTTTACCCCCGGGGAAAGAGTCCCCGGTACCCATTGGCTAGGAGGCTGTGTGGGCCCCAATGCCGGGCTGGACGATATAGAGAAGAGGAAACTGTTGACACTATAAGGACTCGAACTCCGATACCTCAATCATCCAGCCCGTAGCCATTCGCTATACCGACTGAGCTATCCAAATTTTGGTTCATTTTATAATGCTCGATTAAACGGTGGGGCTTCTGTAGTAACTTGGACCCGAAATGTAGCGAGTACGTTGCGCAAGTGATCTGGAAGATGTACCCGTTTCTTTGTTGTTTCTGATGTAAGTATTAGGGAGAGACAGTCTTCCAGGCGATTAGGGTCCATGTCTGAAATTCTCTACAATTGAAAGGAAGTAGAAAGTGTTTGTTTAAGTTAGTGAGCATTTTAATGTGCTACTTTGGTTGAGGGGCTATGCTACAAGCCGGAAGGTCACGGGTTCAAGTCCCAATGAGGTCGTTGGATTTTTTTCAGTTGACTTAATCCTTCCAGCCGCACTATGCCCCTGGGGTTCACTCAGCCTCTAACAGAAATGAGTACCAGGAATTAATTAAATAATTTTCTTTGGGAGTAAAGCGCTGCCGGCGCGTAAGGCTGACAACCTTACCGCCATCTGTGAGCCGATTGTCTAGATAATGTGGGACCCTCAACGTCTCACAACCCTATGGGCCTTCACTGCCTGTTACAGGGATAGCTTTACTTTACTGTTGCTCTACCAGTGATGTTCGAATAAAGGCCAAGACTTAACTAGAAAACTGAGCCTGAACTGTAACCTATCACTAGCGTGAGTACTGAACAGTGCGTTTTCTAGACAGCGTAGTTATGAAGCTAAGTTATACCACTCAGTCGGTCCGACTTGACGGGAGTAGCGTCCGACTCTTCCGCCCGAGTTCGCGCTCTAAGAAACTCACTGTACCAGTATATAAAGGCGCAAGGTAATATTTGCGGCGCCTGTTGTCAATTATGAATATTTGAAACTGCAGAGGAAGTTTGGTCGTCGTGTTTTCATTGTGCTTCAATGTGACCAACAGACCTGGCAGCGATACCCGACTTCGTGTCGGGTGCTATGGAGCACTGGGGCCTTGTCACCTTCCGCGAAGTTACTCTGCTTTACGAAGAGGGAGTCAGCTCTACAGCCAACAAACAGCGTGTGGCCACGGTGATTGGACACGAACTCGCTCACATGTGGTTTGGAAACCTGGGTAAGCTGGAGTACGCAATCAGCATGGAAAGAAGTTCTGGTCGGAACTTACGAATACACATTAATAATTTCCACGAGTATACGAGTATGCTTCAGTTACGTTAAGTTTGTTAGGTATGACCATAGTTTTATAATATATCTCCGTGTAGTATCAGCTTGTCTAACTCCAGTGATTTATTAGTTACCATCATCAAACCGAAGCTAAATGTGGATTTCGTACGGCGTCCAAAAATATCAACTGCCACGTAAAGTTTCAAGACCATTTACTGCCGCTGGTGCAGCCCCCATGTCGGAAGTTCGTACAGCCGCCATGTTAGTATTACTAAAGGTAAAGTCACTGTAGCCGAGCGGTCTAAGGCATGTACTGTCTTCGCTCGCTTGGAAACCGGGATCATGGGTTCGAATCCCACTCAGGGCATGGCTGTTTAGTTTGTGTGTTCGCGTTTTTCTGTGTTTGTGCACAGGTAGAGGCCTTGCGACGAGCTGATCACCCACCCAAGGAGTTCTACCGAATGTGTAAGATCTAGAAAAACCGAAGTGAATGGAGAAGTTCATGGAGGTAGGCCTAGGCCCACTGGGGCTGTAGTGCCAAGGAAAAAAAAAGTTGTCCCTGTGCTTAGCTAATTAAGCACTACGCCATGAAGGCGTAATGGAGAGTGGATATATAGATCCATATTTTCTTGACCTTGGCACTACTTTGTGGTGAGTGGTCAGGTTTACGCCCCTGCAGATTTACCCCCGCCGAAAGAGCCCCCGGTACCCATTGGATAGGAGGTTGGCTGGACCCCAGGGCAAGTCTGGACGACGTGGAGAAAAGAAAATTCTTGATCCTACCGGGACTCAAACTCAGACCTCTTGGTCTTCTAGCCCGTAGCCAGTCGCTATACCGGCTCCTATTATGAAGCTAAAAAGAAAAGGGGGGGGGGGAGTTAGTCTCTACTGGCATGTAGTTACATACGGTAAAAACTTTTTTGAAAATCAGTCAGCTCTTTCTGATATTAGAAGATGGGACATAGTCACTGACAGTCTTTGCTTGTAAAGCAGAAAAAGTAGGTGAAACTCACGAACCTGCGCTTTAGCATTTTCCGTGCAATTACAGGCAGCTTGTTGCATGAATGTTACAGTGAGAATTATAGCAACCACTTTCCTATAATGAGTCGTTCTTCATAAACTTGAAGCAGTATCAGTACGCATCACAACGACAGACGCACTGAAATCCACAAACACCGAACTTCTGAGATTCCAGCAGTACGAACTGGGGTTCACTTACGTAGATGCTACTAAGTCCAAACGAAATCTTGAAACTTAATGTAATAAATGGAGACAACATTTTAATCGGAAAATCTCAATTGAAGAGACGATTTAGGACACCCAGGCGTGGTTAGGAGGATAATATTAAAATACGGCGTGAGGATGTGAACTGAATTCGTCAGGCTAGGGTACGATATAGTCGTATAGTCCCGTTGCAGGGCCTTCTGAACACGGAAATATAAATGCGAGGAACATCTTGAGAATATATATCTATGAAGCTGCATGAATCTAAATTTAACCAATGCACGGTGTAGAACACACCGAACGTATATACGCCCAGACGAGAAACACACACGCCATAGTGTACGATCATATAAGGATACATATTATGTGAATAGCATACCAATATACCACATACCACAACCCGTACATCATAGAAACTTGTCTTTGGGCTCCACAACCGGGATTACAAAGTAGAAATTTTCAACAACAAAGACCTACAAACAACATAAACGCCCAATTTTCTACACTGTAGCAGTGGAACCTTAAATATTTAAGTTGGCATACACATTCTTAACCTGCAATACGGAAACACACCCTTTAATATATTTTTTAAACTTTTTAAAAATATTTTAAATATTTTAATAATATATTGAACATGAAGAAAGTTGTCTTCTGGGTTTAGGCACCGTGTATTCTTCGTTTTGGCCAAAACGAAGAATACACGGTGCCTAAACCCAGAAGACAACTTTCTTCATTGTCATCGCCGTGAAAACCTCAAAACTTACACAATATATTCAACACATTATAAATCTTGATATATGGTATACTTTTATATTTATCTTTTATCTTATTTATGTATCTTCTACTTTAATTGCAACATCAACTTGAGGCAAAAGTTTATGTTAGTAATACGACACATTGCACTGCTATGGGTCCGTATCGGTAGTTCAATAACAGCGCGTGTTCCTATGTATAACTGTCTGATGATGGTCTTGTGCGACCGAAACATGTAGCAGTAATTAAGATCGAATATTAAAAGTGAGTATATTTGTTGTGTTGAGGGTTAACATAATTCCTATATATTTTTGGAACACACAACAGGATGCAACAAATGAAGACATCTTGAGAAGGTAAGCGACTGTTAGCTTTTCAGGAAAGTTTCTACCCCATGAAACTACCGACGCTTTTTGTATACCATATGTGGTCTTCTGTTTTCAGCGACATACCGAACTGACAGTATTCTTACATTGTGTACCGCTGTACTGCCAAATATGTCTTGATGTTTCAGAAAAACGTCTTATGAATATTTCGTTCTGAATGACATAAAATGATAGGTAGAATCTAAGTCATACACAAATAATATATTTTAAATGTCATAAACTCTATTTTCCAAACATGTCTTGATGTTTCAGAAAAACGTCTTATGAATATTTCATTCTGGATGATATAAAGTGATAGGTAGAAGCTAAGTCATACACAAATAATATAGTTTAAATATCACAAACTCTGTTTTAAAACACCAACAACCAACACACTTTAAAACATATGAACTCTTGTTTATAATACGTGTCAGAAACATATAGAAATATTTCAGATGTTTCGTCTTTAAGTGCTGTAACATATTAATTATAATACAAATATGAATAAATAATTTTAAATGTTACAGTGTGCTGTAACATATGGGCCACAAAATGTCCGTAAGCATATTTTTAGTGTTATGAAGCACTATTTAAGACAATCCTAAGAGGGAGAAAAACGCAGTTTTAAATGGGCCATTTTAAGAGCCGCACAATGTTCTCAAGAATTAAATTAAAATATTTCTTGAGCAGTTTCAACTTTATATCTTAATTTTAGTGACGCTGAAATGGTGGGACGACCTTTGGCTGAATGAAGGCTTTGCCAGCTACGTGGAGTACAAAGGTGTGAACCACGCCCAGCCGGACTGGCAGATAGTATGTATATGCACATGTCATGTGATCCAATATGGTCACCTTCCCGAAACTGACCTGGGTTTAGCTGACGAATCCTTCGAAACGCAGTGGTTATTAAATATAGCCCCTACTCTAGCATTAAGAGAAGTCAGAATTAATAGGTTTTTGGCTTTGTGCATAGTCCGATATTCTAGAAATTATAAAACACGACATTTCGGAAAATGGATCTGTTTCCGTCTTCAGGTGAAAGGGGGGAGACACCTACTTCAGTGATTGAAGTTAGCTCTTTCTAAGGGACCCAACAGAGTAGGAGTATCACACCCTCACCCCCTCACCTGAGGATAGAAAGAGATCCAGTTTCCGAAACGTTTTTTCTAATTTCTAGAATATCGGACTACCGACGAAGTCCAAAAACTCCGTAATCCTGAGTGTTATATACCATTGTCAGAACCCTTTAGAATCTAGTAAAAGAAATGTAGATTTTGCCCTCAGAATTCATTCATGTGTTTCATTCTCAGAAATCATAGAAGCTAAAGTTTTAGGCGTTATGTACAATAATCTCGCGCTTCAAAGGGCAGTAAATACAGTGCGTTCATCTTTGAGCTTCCAGCAAATCGCTTAGCCGTCAGACGGAAGAAACTGCCGCTGCTCCCGTTTAGTTGACCGCGGAGATTCTCCCTACTAGCCGAATCGACAGACAATAAGGGACATTTCCAGAATCTGATGTAATCTGGGTAAGTTCTATTTACAGTGTGTTAGGCTGCAGGCTTGTCGATTCCGCTAGCAATCCTAACCTCCACGGGTCGACTGGACGGGTGACGCGCAAGACACGCCTCAGTAGCTCAACGATTTGCTAGAAGCTTCAAGGCGACCACACTCTATAGGATTTGGAACTTCAGAACATGAGCAGATCTTGATTTAACTTCGTAAAGTACACTGTTTTTGGCCAAATTAACGTCTTAGCCACTGATACGAAGAGAAAAAATATACAGCGAGAACAGGAACGAGCGATACCAGAGGATCCGAACATGCTGACGTAACGATATTGCTCAAGATCTGTATTCCAGAGTTGCCCGGTTTAAATCTCGGCCGAGAGACCGGGTGTCCTGTCTGAGAGGACACGACCGCCTTATTTCATATCCTTCCTAGTTCTTCCGCCTTCCTTCTTCGATGATACAGAATCAACAAAACAAACTCCGTGATTTTAGTCCGCAAGCGAACTATACGGACCGAGCGACCGCCGCTTGTCGGCGAAGTTTAGTGGCAACTTTAGCGGATAGAGGGTGTCGCGTGGTCAGCGCAACGAATCCCCACGGCCGTTAATTTCGGTTTTCTAGACCGGAGTCACTATTTCCTTGAAATAGCTCCTCAATTGTCATCACGAGGCTGAGGGGACCATGTTCTCAGAAAAAAAATCTGGTAGCGTCGGGAAACGAACTCTGACCACTAGACAACAGAAGCGGTTCAAAATTAAAGGGTCTAAAAGCATCATAAATTAAACTCCCCACCCCTCCGGATGGGACTATTGGGATGGAAAACTCGCTAATTTTCCCCATCAGATCAAGCTATCGAGAACACACAATACGTCTTTTAAAAAGTGAATATTAAAACTGACGTTGGGAATGTATACAAAGAGGGTTGTTCTGCTGGTGCCTCCTTATCACTCTCTGTTCACGGAGGAAAGACGGCGGATTGTGGGCTGCTTCTCTCGGATATGAGACAAAGACGGTACGCTGCGGGCGGTGGAAATGGGAGTACCGTCCAAGTACCAAAACTATTTTCAGTATGACCGATCTCTCTATTTCATATTAGAATACGGGTAGTTGCTGCAAATGAAGCACTACAATGTCAAACGTGTTTTATACGGATGTAACAAATTCTGCGATACATTCGTCTTCATGTTTCACGATTTGAAAGATTGCATTCCGTATGTGCATCTGTAATGCATTCAAAGCCCATCGAAAATTTCTGTACACCTTCTGTGTCAGACTCCGCGTAGTTAACTTGATACAAACTGAGATCAGCAATTTTTGTATCAAAACTGTAAGACTCGTGGAAAAATTGTGTTGAAAATAAAACGTGTTTCACTTTTACCTTTAGCTTTTCCTTCGAAACTTCTTTTACTGGGATAAATGTGTAACGAGTAACGCTCAACTCTAATTACGTTAATAAGTTCATAAAAGTTTAAATGAATAAGAGAACGAAAATTAAACGTCATTTCGCTTATAAATCTCAGTGAAAATCTTTAAATATCATAATGAACTCCAGTAGATACACAGAGTGTAATAATGAAACTTTTACAGCAGAAATGGTAGGCACATGAATTGCATTCTGATGGCCTATGCATTGTGGGTACTTTCTTCAGAAGCTGACAACTGTTGAAATGGTCAAGACATTGCCTACTGTTATCAATCTGTGACTCACTGCCTTCGTCAAAGTAAGCACCCTATATATAGCGGCCTCCGTAGTCTAGGGGTAACGTTCCTACCTCATGACTCAAGGTACGCGGGTTCAAAAACCCGGCGGAGGTCGTGGAATTTTTAAGGGCGGAAAAATTCAGGGAACAAGTCCTCCGGGAGGGACTTTAAGCCGTGTGTCCCGTGTCGTAGATTTACGGCACGTAAAAGAACCTCATGTCTCTGAGAGGCCGCTGAGCTAAATTAGGCCCAACATTTCCCGCCCAAAGTAGTTTTCAATGCCTCCGGTAGATGGGGAAGTATTAGGTACCACTGCCAGAGGAGGGACGACCTCTCTGACAGAAAGGGACTAACTATTAGATACCACTGCCAAGTAGAGGGTAGAAACCTCGCTGGCAGAAAGGGGCAGATAGCGAGCACCAGTACCGGTAGGGGATGGAGACTGTAGAAATTAAAAGGGGGACGTACAATAGACTATCAGTCGCGGTGCATGGGGAAACCCACTCCCTCAATACTGAATCACTGAATTACTGAGCCACCTATATTCAACCGGTTTAATCAAACCCACGTCATACCATATTTCACTACGATTCACCTTAATATTAGTTCCCCATCCATGCCTAGGTCTTCCAATTCTTCTCTTTTATCTTTTTTATTTACATTTTGTATGCATTTCTCATTCCCCGTAAATATTACGTACTCCGCCCCTCTCAGCCTCCTCGATTTGATCGTGTACACATAACAAAGACCTCCGCTGTATAATTTTTCCTAGCCCTGTGTTACACAGACATGTCCGAATATTCCTCGCGGCATTTTCTAACGAAACATACTCACTTTTGATCATTCACTTAGAGCAAACACATAAAACAACAGGTAAAATTATTTATAATATTAATCTTTACGATTTAGATAGGAGGCAAAATTATATAAGACTCTGAACTTACTGTTAACAAGAATTTCCTGAATATAATCTGGCTTTAACTTCGTCATTTGGAATTTGAAATTTTTATTTTTTTCCCTTGTCATTCCCCAGAATTTGAACTCTGCCACATCTTAAAATGTGGTCTTCTGGGCTGCAACAGCTTGTAGTCCTGTGGGTTCATATTGTGATATGGCAGTTGGAAGCCGAAATAATGGAAAAAATGGAGGCGTCCGTTGCCATGCTGGCGAGTACCAGCAGTAATTTACCCGACCAACCGACTCTCAGAGCCGTGAGACAGTAAAATAGGTCATAAGTTCCGCCGGAACCGGAACCGGAAACAAGAATGGCTGTGCTGGGAGGACCGGAAACTATTTACCCTAATGACAGTCCAGCGAGTCTTGAGTTGCATTGTTAGAAGCCGCTATCTAGCGACGACTAGTGAACAGAGGACTTTACATGTGCTGTGCTTTTAGTGATTTAGAGTATGCAAATGAGTGAGATTATTGTCGTTATAGTAGTTACGAGAAGTAAACCTTATCAGGCCAACCCAGTGTGTGGTCACTAAACACGTGACATGCTGCCACGGTCGTCAGGGTCAACACTTTACCCTGAAGATGGAGAGACCTTTTTCGTCCGAAATGTCTTCGAAACTCAAAAGACAACACTGTATATACTCACCGCCTTGAATATTTACAAAACTCCTGCCATATTTATCGGATTCATACACAGTATCAAATAGAGCAGGCATGTCCGACGCATTCATCGCGGGATGATTTTTGGTCGATCTCATAGGCCATAAGGAAATTATACGTGAAAAGCATGTAATATAATATGATTATATTCAGATTTTGAAGGGAAAGTACGTATTAAAGTAGTCTGTACTTTCAATGCATGTTGTTTTTACAAAAGCATTATGTGTCGTGTTATTTTTACCAATATTTTTGCTTAAAGCGAGGTAACACGATAGGAGGGGGTGGTAGATCACTTTCAGTTTTGACACTAAAAGTCGATCACAATCTGTTTGAAACTGGACATGCCTGAAATAGAGCAATGCAATGTTGTGAATGACATGGCCCAGCGTAAAATTATGAGCATTATTTTACATACGTCACGCGTTGAGCTTCTTCTAGTATCGCTCCTTGCCTGTTTTTTAAAATTTGGGTTTTTATTAGATGATTTGTGACCGCCTCCTTTTGTGTTCCTCTGACAGCTAGACCAGTTCCTGATTGATGACTTGCATCCTGTGCTAATGTTGGATGCGTCTGTCACATCGCATCCCATCGTGCAGACGGTGGCTCACCCAGATGAAATCACAGGATTGTTCGACACCATCTCGTACAGTAAGGTGAGCTCATTTACCCGGTCAGCAAAGTAAAACATGCGTACTTTTATGCGTCTGTGGTCCTTTGCACGAAGTTACGTACTTCGGCACGTGTCGAAGGGCTTCTATAGATCCTTAGTAAGGAGAACAGTAGATCTATTAATGACTGACAAACGCAAAGGTTCTATCATCACGTGACAGCAGATACAAAAGCAGACATACGTACGTCACAATTGTCCTGTAGTGGAGTCAGAGTCTAGAAGGTTATAACGATGTTGCATAACACTCGAATTACTGGCGTTTTGGACATTGTCCAACGTTCTAAAGAACACAACGTGTCGGAAACTGGATGTTTCCGACCTCAAGTGAGGGGGAGACATCTGCTCAGTTGGGTCCCNAGAAACGCACACACACACACACACACACACATATATATATATATATATATGAGATAAAGGTTTGTCAACGTGAGATAACAAGAAACTTACAATAAAAATTGTGATAATGCATGTACAGACCTGAAAATGAGATAGAAAAGGAACTGTAAATTAAATAAGAAAAAACGAAACAACAAACCAGATCCATAAACGCCAATGCATAAGATTAATTTTACTGGCATAAATAAAGCGCGGTATTAGTTAGAGCGTTGGGGATGGAACTCTATTAATATCGGCACCGCTTCGCTTTTATTTTTATTCACATAATAGCTTATCTTACACTAAGAACTAAACCCGTTTCCGGTGTCACATAGTGCGAACCCTATATTGTTGTGGCTTCCTATATGTCTACCCTATCAAGTACGGTTGTACTTTGGTCTGGATTCACATTAATGCTGACGGTGGTTGCTGTAGGTTCACGAACGTTTTACACACTTATCTTGATTGCATTGACGAAGGCTCCGAGTACGTAAGCAAAATTTGGGCCTGTGCTGCTGAAAACCATGTCCACTCTGAGGGAAAGCGTGTTCAATCTTTTTAGCAGCCCTTTGGTAAAGTTCTTCCTGTCTTTTGTGAACCTCTGACGTTGCCAGAAGACGTGGTCTGGGGCTTCTTCAGATGTTTCGCATGCGCAGATCCTATTTGGAGCGATATTAAAACGTGCCAGACTGTGCGCCAGGGCTGTGTGACAACTTGGAGGCAGCAGATTGAGGTCATTTTGCTTCTATTTAGTTTGCTTTTGGTAAACCAGGGGTCGGGGCCGTTATCAAGGAGCAACGTACAGTATTGCTGTCCCCTGACCCGTTCCCTCTCCTGACACCACAACGGGGATTTAACTTCGGATTTTTTCCCCCACAGACCTTTCGTGTCCTTGGCTGGAATAAGGGATCGGCTCCCCAACATGTGTGTCTCAGCCAACTTAGGATGTCAGTTGCTCCAGCCGTTTCTCTCGCGGTATGTGCACTGTTTCCATTTCAGAGCTGCGTGAGGAGGCAGTCCTATAAATGTACCCTCTTCCGAATTAGGAACAACATTGTCTCTCATTTTAATGGACCTGCAGTTGTCACGGTCCTTTTCCTTCTTACTCATTCGTTTTTTGCAGAAGTCTTTGTTGTTTGGGTCGAAGTCCATGAATTTGGTTTTCTGAGGTGATATTTCCAGGTCTAGGGTCTGCAGTGCCTCGTCGGCTTTACTGAGTCATTATATGATCCTTATGGCTGCTTTTAGCGATGCTACTGACCTGAAGAGGCACAAGTCATCAACAGATTCAATTATCCTGCAGCCTGGAGGAAGGTTGTCTCCGAGTTGTGAGGTGTAGATGACATACATAATGGGACTTAACATATTTCCCTAAGGCAGTCCCCTATGTGTTATGGGTACTTCATCTAGGGCACCATGTTTGAAGTGAAGCACTCTTTTGGATCCCAATTGCCAGACCAAGGCTCGTAGGTTCGGGAAGGAACTCCTACGTTTCTTAGCCTTTCGTCCAGGATGAACGGAGTACGTTATTGTAGGTAGCTTTCTCGTCCAGAAAGGTCGATGTTGTTTCGTTGTCTTTCATGGGGTCCTTAATGATCTCACCATACATTGTACTTAGGTTATCTGTACATGATTTACTTTTGCTGAAGGCGAACTGAGAGTCCGGGAACTTTTGGTGGTGCTCCAAGAACCACAGGAGTCGATTGCTACCCATTCTTCCTAACAGCTTACAGAGACACAAGGCCTGTGATATGAGTCTGAGTCTTTCACCGTCCGCGTTATTTATGAAGAAAATTTCATACTGAGACCAGTCATGTCGTAAAAATACTCTCATCTACTGCTAGAGCCATCTCTGAAACATAAACGAACCCCGGAACTTAGGCCGTATGAAGAATCCAGCAGACGATACTGACTGATACTGATCTTGCCTGCGAGTTCCTAACCTCATAGCTGATAAAGGGGATTCATATGGAAGAAAGATCCAGACTGGGTTGACTGATCGGATTGGTTAAACATACCTCATGACAAAGAATGCCGTCTTCTGGAATGTGGCTCCGTGTAGATATTGTGTAAACCGACGTTTCGGGGGGACATATCGCCTCCATCATCCATCCAGGAGCTATCTGTTCACGCTGGTTCCTCGCTCACGAATTTTTATACCCTGAAGATGGAGGCGATACGTTCCTCCGAAACGTCGGTTTGCACAATATCTACATGACGCCACATTCTAGAAGACGGCATTATTCTTGGTTACCGCCGTGAAAACCTCGAATCTTACATACCTTATGACTGATTCCTATACCTGCTGCTACTTTCAATTTCCAAAATCATGGCTTCATCCCAGCCTAGCCAATGACCTTCTTCATAGGCATGTTGGGCCAATTTTGATTTTTCTACAAGATCCTCTTTGAGAATGTGCGGCCCCGGGAAGACAGGCACGCTGTCATGCACGGGCACAACCTCTCAGCACAGATGCAATCTAACACAAAGGGTAAGCTTTTGTTTAGATCTGATATTTGTTTCCTTCAAAGGGAGCGTCGGTGATACGAATGCTTGAAGATTTCATGGGCGAAGAAGACTTTAAAAACGGCATCACCAATTTTCTTAACCATTTCAAGTTTGGAAACGCCGTGACTCAGGATCTGTGGAATGAGTTACAAGAAGCGCGAAAGGATGTGAACATCACCCGCGTCATGGACACCTGGACCCGCCAGATGGGGTATCCTGTGGTCACTGCGACACGTGACCCAAATGGAACCGTCACTCTGAAGCAAGAACGTTTCCTGTTTGATCAGGATGCCAACATTACCGACAATTCACCTTATGGGTGAGTAATGGCAGTAGCCATCATTACTGCAGAAAACTCAATGAGTCAGTCACTTCATTTGTAGTATTTTTTTTAAGTTTCGTGGGATGGTGTGAGACTGAGTCCACTTAATACATCGGCCTGTGTTTGGCCTATTGTACCGGCCTAGGATGATAGATGATGAGTGTGGAGCAGTCAGTGCAATGAGAATTGACAGGGGAAACTGAAGTACTTAATGAAAATCTGCCCCAATGGCATTTTGTCCAGAACGAATCCCACAGGATCTGACCCAGGTTCGAACCCAAACCGCCGCCTTGGCAAGCTGGCGATTATCCGCCTGAGCTAGGATAAGGCCTCTCATACGTAGTAACTCTCCTACTATTCATAGGTTATCCCAGTATTACACACACACACACCAGTTTCTGTAATCGAGCCTAATCACTAGTAGCCAAGAACTATTCAAAGAGAGCAATCGCTAGAGTGCAACGGTATCACCTGTTTCACAACTGGCCCAACTCAAGATTCCTAAGACTTGGTGCGATACTGAATGACAAGAGTGGGAGCACGCGGTAGCGTAGTTGGTTGAGGCACTATGCTACAAGGCGGAAGGTCGCGGGTTCAGGTCTCGATGAGGTAATTGAATTTTTTTTTCAATTGACCTAATCCTTCCAGCCGCACTATTGCTCTGGGGTCTACTCAGCCTCTAACAGAAATGAGTACCAGGAATATTCTTTGTGAGTAAAGGGCGGCCGGTGCTTAAGGCTGACAACCTCGCCGCCATCTATGAGCTGATTGTCTAGAAAATGTGGGAACCTCAACATCTCACAACCCTATGGGCCTCCACGGCCTGTTACAGGGATAACTTTACTTTTTCTTTTACAGCCTGAAGTGTTGAAGCACGTTAACAGAGGGCCTGCCTCTAGTTCTGTTGCGCTGTTGTAGAGGTTTCTTGGCGCCCTGTTTCTTTTATTAGCGATGTATTTACAACTACAACAACAACTACTACTACTACTACTACTACTACTACTACTACTACTACTACTACTACTACTACTACTACTACTACTACCACTACCACTACCACCAACACCACCACGACTGCTGTGCTGTTACTATTTATGCTACCACTCTGTACTACTTCGAACTGATATTCGGTCACACATTAATTACTGCATTTCCGGTGCAGGTACAGGTGGGATGTTCCAGTCACCTACATCACCTCACAATCAAAGGCTGTGAGCAGAACGTGGCTACACAGTGATGCCGCTTCAGGTGAGTACCAGAATATACTTGCATAAATGCGTTCTCCTACTGTGCTGCGAAGTATGCAGTCATATCAGCAATTAATAATTGTAAGGGCCAAGAAGTTACGTGAAACCGCGAGGAACACACGTGGAATTCTGAAAAATGCGCCTCTGAGCTTCGCCATGACTGTTCGTCCGTCTTTCCTCATGTAAAAACTCGAGATTTGCTCAAGGGATTTAATGAAATCTGATATTCAGAAGTTCTACTGCATTTATTGTCAAAATCAGACAGTACTACTGGACGCTTTACATGGAGACTAATATGCATGTCTGGTCGCATGTCGATAGTGTCTCGCAAAATACCACAGCGATAGAACGTACAAACAAACCAGGTACAGAAGGATTAAACATATTTTAACGGATTTGATCAACGCGTTGCTAGGCAACAGCACTGTAAACACGGTCCAACACGCATCAATAGATGAGGCTATGTTTTCTATGTCGTCCGCGCCACGCTCAGTGCTGCTAACGGACGAATGAACTCGCAGTCTGACATGTGACACGTGTTGCGTGTGTGGTTTGCGACATGCAACAATAGAGGGACTGTGTTTTCTGTGTGTGGTCCGTGTCGGGAGGATATAAGAGGATACGGGAATGGGAATTCACTTCACTTGAGTTCCCAAGTTCCAAGGGAACAGCAGTGTGGCCACAAGAAGAATTAGAAGACTTAAGTGTGTGACGTTACATGTGCTGTAGTACAGCGATATTGGAAGTGTGTCACTTAAGTGACACTTTTATATTCCCTGTGTTATAAACCTGTTGCCAGTAAACGGAGAGTGAAGACTAGTGGAAACAGACCGAGAGGATTAGTGTGGAGTGATTGTAAATTGTGTAAATCAGCAATAGTGTAATAATTAATTGTATTTATGACTACTGAAGATCCAATAAACCGATTAACCAATCCAAACCCGTGTCTTAGTCACTAATACACGTGACAATATATTTTATGCCTAATACAATTTTTATGTGCCGGTCACGGTAGCCGAGCGGTCTAAGGCACGCACTGTCTTCGCTCGCTCGGGAGCCGGGATCGTGGGTTCGAATCCCACTTAAGGCATGGATGTGTGTGTATGCGTTTATTCTGTGTTTGTGTTAGCCTGTGTGTAGGTAGCGGCCTTGCGACGGGCTGATCACTTGTCCGAGGAGTCCTACCGTCTGTAAAAAATGATCGATGAAACTGAGAAATCAACCTTATGCTCCAAAGTGGGAACAAAAGGAATAAATAAATAAATAAATAAACAAACCCTTTCATATAAGGCATTCATTTTTTAAGATAATCAAGCAAAACCGAATAAACATGCCATGAATATGACATTGCAGCATTTCGTGACTTGCAGTCTTGAGACTAGCTTCGGTATGTAAATCCTTTACGAGTGGTCGACTGGTAATTTGTCATGTGCGATATTGAATTACGTAATAACTGCTGACACCCGATAAGGAATGCCGCTTGTTGAATGAGTAACGTAATTAGAGACTGATATAGTTTGTTCGTGCAGTCAGCGTCATAGAGCGGATTCAGCGGAAGTTAACGAAAGTGGTGGTGGTTTTCTCCACACTGAAACGAACAAGGCAGGTGCTTCTCACTCACTATGTAACATAAGCACACACAGGGAGACAGCGTCTCCCCTCTGCGGCTTCATCTCGCACCACGATAAATGGAATGTAATGACATTTCCACAAATATAAGTCTCCAAAACAGCTAAAAAGAATCCAGCATGGGTGGAAGGCTTATGTTGTACCGTAATCTGTTTTGGCGAGTTTTATTTTGTTCCTTATCTGGCCATGCTGTTCAGAAAACTCAAATCGAATTTCGTGTTTCCCCAGAATGGCTCAACATAAAAGATTTTTTTTTTCCTTTCGGCGCTACAGCCCCAAATTGGGCCTTGTCCTACCTCCATGAAACTCTCCGTTTCACTTCGGTTTACTAGATCTTAGATATTCGGTAGGACTCCACGGGCGGGTGATCAAGCTTGTCGCAAGGCCTTGTACACAAACACAGAAAAAGCACACACACACAAACACTAAACATCCATGCCATGAATGGGATTCGAACCCACGATCCCGGCTTCCGAGCGAGCAAAGACAGTGAGTGCATGCCTTAGAATGCTCGGCTACCGTGACCGGCAAAAGAAATGGTTAAATGATGTAATTGTACCCACAGTCTGAAACTTCAAACATTTCTCTGCATGACGTGTTATGGGTTATGGAGGGTGATGTTTCTGCTCTTAATTAATTTTATGACTGGCATAAAATTTGACACCAGATTGTCAGTATTTCTGCCGATGATTACCCCTATTAAATACACAATGAAGTAAGAATCTTTGGATATCAGCCACGTCAGTATGGAGCTGCTGTTCGCTGTTTCAGACTCTGTCTGTCTTCACGTCAGAGGTTAACATGACGCGTGCCGTTCGCAAGCTGGCACGTACATTCCTAGAGAGAAAGCTAACGGCTCGTTGCCTCAGTTTCGAACTTGGGCGTTATCCAGGACTTGAGAAATGCTCACTAGCATGGGTATTTGTGGTCCAATTGCTGATTCAATTTAAAATATAGTAATTTCTGTGAGCCATAGTGGACAAGGCCCTTGGAATTTTGATTAACTGATCGATTAAGTGGCATAATTTGGGTATATTATTTTAGAACCCCTTAAGCTAGAGGTTTAATTTTGATTACTTTGAATTGGGAGGGTTGTATGAGAAACACACTGCAGCAATTTGGACAGCGTGAACTGTCGGCTGCCAAGCACGTGACATAAAGAGGTCAGTGGGTGCATTCGAATAGTCAGAGGTTTCGTGCTCGTGGTTCGGTCGGGAACAAGATCCTTGAAAGCTTCATAACCTATCAACTGTAGACATATTACTGCAAATAAATGCACATCCACACTTGGGGGTGCTCTACACAAATAACATGATGATAAAATCGGCTACTCCCACCTTGACTCTTGTTTTTCCTGTTGGTTCTGTTCTAAAAGTGTGGTGTAATGTTATTTCTTTCGTCTTCCTTCACAGTGTCAATTGAAATTCCGCGCAATGCGACGTGGTTTAAAATCAACTATCACCAAAAAGGCTATTATCGAGTGAACTACGATACAAAGAGCTGGGAACAATTTATTGAGTTACTGAAGACTGACCTAACGGTAAGTATCATGAATACAACCTACAAGTACTGTACGGAAGAATGTGAGTAAGCAATCTCCACCCTGTAGTCTCAGATATGCATGATGGACTGAGCTCTGTTCTGAAGTTAAAATCTCGCAATAGGTGATGTTTATATAGGCAGCCTAATAGACCCAGCCGACCCATATATTGTAATTTATATCTCCTTCTGGAGCAGTTATTTACAGTTTATGTGATCTTCACGTCAGTTTGTTCTAATTTACAGCTATTACACTTGTAGTCTTGTACACTGTTCTGTTTACATTCACTAGCTTGCTTGATGGTGCAGAATTGCTTATCAGCAGGACCCGGATTTTGATGACCTGAAAATATTTAAAAAATGACCGAAAAGATCCAGAAAAATGACCTAAAATATGACCCAAAAATGTAATATGCAGAGCCCGGATTTTGATGACCTGAAAATATTAAAAAAATGACCTATAAAATGACGGGAAAAATCCAGAAAATGACCTAAAGGAGAAAAGAAAGAACACTTCGCTTCCATGTTATTCACATTTCAGAAAACATATGAAGAAAAATTCCCTAAAATGGCCAAAAATGACTAAGAAATACCTTTAAAAGTCCAAAAAGTTACCAAAAAATTAACCCAAAAGTGAAAAAATGACCTTAAACCTAAAAATGTCAAAAAATGACAAAAAATTACATCTCAGTACCCAGCAGCTCATATGCGAGATTTATATATTTAAGAACATCGCATTGGATACAAGGAAAAAAGAATGACATGTCATCAAAATCCGGGCCCTGCTTATCAGATGCTAGCAATGCACTGCTTTACTTGCCTCGGGACTGCAGTTGATACAGGTTAGATTTGCTGATCAGTCTGCTACAGCCGCGGAAGACGAGGCACACTGAATTTATGGAAGTTGCGAGAAGCCCGGAACGTTCGATGTCTAACCGTGCTCCCAAACTTGAAGGTGATTCGCCTCCCTTCCCCCTCCACTCAGTCCACACGACAGTGCTAATCTGATTCGATAAATATCGAATTAAAGAACGGCGACAACAGGTTAGCTGAAACTACAGCGTGTCTTGTGTAAACAGTCAAGGTAAGGTAAAATGTAAAATTTCCCCTGTGCTTAACTAGTTAGGCACTACGCCATGAAAGCCAATGGAAGAGTGGATATATAGATCCACATTTTTGGCACTAGTTGGATGTGAGTGGTCAGCTTCACGGCCCGGCCTCTTTACCCCAGGGGAAAGAGCCCCCGGTACCCAATGGATAGGAGACTGGGTGGGCTCCAGAGCCGGTGTGGACGACGCAGAGAAGAAAACATTTTTTACCCCACCGAGCCTGGAACTCCAACCCCTCAGTCATCCAGCCCGTAGCCAGTCGCTATACCGAATGCGCTAGCCCAAGAAGTGCCCGATTTTTATCTCAGCTGAGGCACCTATTGGTATAATGATTTTCTTCAGTACTTCCGTAAAATTAAATAGGCCCCGACATTGTCCTATTCCATTTTTTCCAGTGCATTGTTCGTAACTGCCCGCATGTCTCACTCGGCACTAGATAACCTCAGCAATCAATACAGCACCGTTAAATTACGTACTAATCCACCAGCTGTCTAGGAACGCTAAGATATATTCGGGCAATCAAGAGTGCATAGACGAAATCTCACATTATTCTGTGCTTCTTAACCTCTTTGGTTTCACACCCCTTTAACTTAAAAAACGAACCGAAATCCCCCCCCCTTACCTTTTAAATTGCAACAGACAGAAAGAAAATTATCATAAATCATCTTCATCGTATTTCATTTTCTCATGCATTACTTTGAACATCTTTGATCAACCGTTGTGTATGAAACTTTTTTTTATTGCCAGTGGGTTGGGACTAAGTCCCTTGTACTGCGGCCACTTCTGGCCTATTGTACCAGCCTCAGGTGATAGGTGAGGGTGACTGTGGGGCAATTGGTGGAATGAAGATTGGCAGGGGAAACCGAAGTACTCGGAGAAAACCTGCCCCAGCGCCACTTCGTCCACCACAAATCCCACTTGACCAGACCCCGGGATCGAACCCGGGCCGTCGCGGTGGGAAGCCAGCGACTAACCGCTTGATCTTTGGCGCGGCCCTTGTGTGTTAAACTTACTACATATTAGATTCGGGGACACGCGGTGGCGTAGTTGGTTGAGGCACTATGCTACAAGCCGTAAGGTCGCGGATTCGAGTCCCGATGAGGTGGGTTTTTATTCAGTTTATCAAATACTTCCAGCCGCACTATGGCATGTCGACTCAGCCTCTAACAGAAATGAGTACCAGGAATGTTCCTGGGACGTAAAAGGCGGCCGGCGCGTAAGGCTGACAACCTTATCGCCATCTATGAGCCGATTGTCTAGAAAATGTGGGAGCCTCAACGTCTCACAACCCTATGGGCCTCCACGGCCTGTTACAGGGATAGCTTTACTTTTACATGTTAGATTCGTGATGCAGAAAATGAAACAGCACAAATATCATAATTCGGGCGGAATTATCTGTGTGAAAGCTGAAGCTGCTTTTGCTTGAGCAGCTTCGAAATATAAAGTCTTATCACAGATAATGCACGTCTCAATATATTATTGAAATACTGTCTATTCCTTTCCTTAGGTTTAATGTTGACCATTATAGAGGAGTCAGTCTCACAATGATGCATAACGCAGAATGGGATCAGAAGTGTGGGAGCTTTATTTGAGAGAATCATATATTCTAAACCAGCATTCCGACAAATAGTTGCCAAATCAGACTCCTGAAGATGTGCCTTTGATCTGTTATCTCGTCATTCATATTCATCAGTAATCTGTCAGACGACAGGTCCACAGTCTCCTCCAAAACAGTTCCTCCACTTGATGCGATCTAGAGCTTTCTCCTTCAAATGAGAATATCCTCTTCTGTTCCCAAGGTCATCCAGTATCTTCTTACGTCTTCTTCCTCGTCTTCTGGTCACTTCTATCCGCCCCCTCTGTCTTTCCTTCAATAACTTCTTTTAGAAGGCAGTTACTGCGTAAGATATGACCAATCCAATTAGCCTTCCGTTTTCTTATTTCGTGTAGGATATTCCTCTGCTCACTGACTCTAATTAACACTTCTTCATTTCTCACATAATCGGTCCAACTGATCTTCTCCATCCTTCTCCAACACCACATTTCGAAGCTTTCCAGGTGTTTCTGATCTACTGCCCTAAGTGTCCAAGTTTCAGCCCCATACAAACCAAATAATTTTTCTGCCCCTCTATACTGTTTCTTTCAGGGTAAATATCCTACGCATGTGTATGTATATGTGTGTTTATTACTTAATTTTGTTTATTTAACGATGCTGTCACTAAGCCTATTTAATGTCGAATATTTGGATGGTGCTGAATAGCGGATTGAAAAGGACGTGGAAGGAAGGGCTGGTAAAGCAAACCTTGAATGCGCAAGGTTGGCCGCCTATCACTTCTCACACCCTCGAAACGACCCCCTTGTCTGAAATTTTTCTTCTGCGCATTCGAAGTTACTCCTGTCCTTGTTCGAAGTTACGTGACGCTTGCTTTAGCAAAGAGATAATTTAAAGCATCCCGGTATACAAGGGGGACGGAGGAAAAGCTCGAGGAACCTAGCTTAATAAGTGTCTCGGCCCCGATTAAGTGAGAGAAATGCTACCTTGAAGCCAGATTAGTTAGTGACTTGTGATTTGAATTAAATACATGAGGAATGTAGGTAAACTAGCCAGCATTCTCTTTATCAAGAATAAATGGCTTTGTTAGACGAAAATATGTCCGAAATAAAACAAGTATTCGCTTGTCTTGGAATTCTGTTATAATAGGTTTCACTATTATAGAACACACTGTTGCAGAGTCCTCCCAGCGCTACTGCCTCACATGCTAACAATTTGATGCGCAAATTGGAACAAGTAGAAATGAACTGTCATGTACCTGCGTCTGCTTGGACGTTTCATCTGCAGGCCTATACCACACTCAAATTCAGGAGGAAAAATTGTCCAATGGGGTTGTTAATACATCTGGAGCCGACATGAGCAAACATGATCTTGGACCGCAGATGGATTTAAAACTTCTATCCCATACGTAAATTATGAATTCAAGCACGAGAAACACAATATAACTTTTATATTATTTACTTTTGCAAAAAACAGTATAATCCTTTTTCATATCTATATTAGTCTACTGAATAAAGCGCTTTGGTCACAGAAATGTTAATTTTAAACGTAACATGCTCATAAATCAATGTATAATGTGATTAATCCAGACGAATAATTTTATTCCAATGTATGGAGCAGGTTAGTTTAGCGGTGAGATGCTCTAGTCATTAGTTAAGTATCCTGTTAAAATCTCACTAATGTTATGGTCTGACTAGACTGGTAAAAAGTAAAAAGAAAAAGGTGTAGCTATCCCTGTAACAGTCCATAGAGGCCCATAGGGTTGTGAGACGTTGAGGGTCCCACGTGATCTAGACAATCGGCTCAAAGATGGCGGTAAATTTGTCAGCCTTACGCGCCGGCCGCGCTTTACTCCCCAGGAAAATTATTTAATTAATTACTGGTACTCATTTCTGTTATAGGCTGAGTCGACCTCAGGGCCACAGTGCGGCCGGAAGGATTAGGTCCATTGAAGAAAATCGGGACTTGAAACCGCGACCTTCCGGCTTGTAGCATAGTTCCTCAACTAACTACGTTACCGCATGACTCCCTGACTAGACTGGTATTTTTATTAATTATTTCAGCCTCTTCGGATGAGTGCCAGTAAATTACTTCGAAGAAAATCACGACTCCTTCCTTCAAAATTCTTCTTTTTTTTTTCCTTGCCATTACAGCTCCAGTGGGCCTAGGCCTACCTCCATGAACTTCTCCGTTCACTTCGGTTTTTCTAGATCTTACACATTCGGTAGGACTCTTTGGGCGGGTGATCAGCTCGTCGCAAGGCCTCTACCTGTACACAGACACAGAAAAACGCACACAAACATCCATGCCCTGAGTGGGATTCGAACCCACGATCCCGGCTTCCGAGCGAGAGAAGACAGTGCACGCCTTAGACCGCTCGGCTACCGTGACCGGCTTCAAAATTCTTAACCACTAACAATCCGTAATCATGTTCCCATCTCATTCGACGCTGTACAACTTATGTAGTTGAAACAGTCGTTAAATGACACAAGTCGTGAAGGTAAAGTTAGTTCCCTGCTGAAAGTAGTGTTATTAACTGTAAAAACTATTGTAGTCAAATGGAGACGAATCGTTCTAAATGGGTCAGTTTAAAGATGGATATCTTCATAAGACGCAAATTGCAAATTGGAAACATAAATATTTCATAAACATGTTCTATGTAATAATTTTAATCCATAAACTGTTTCTAAGGTTATAAAAGTTTTCACTCGGGTAGACACTTTAACGATTATAAGTGAATTATTGATCTAGATTACCTCATTTGACCGAATATAAAGCACTGTTGTATTCATCAGATGATGCTTCTTAGAAAAGAGGGTCTCCTCATTTTCGGGTCCTCAAGAATGAATATGAAGATGCCACGAGTTCTAGTTGCTAGCTCTGATTATAGTTGTGAAAACACATAGAATTATATTTAAAATGTTAAATCTTGTATTTAATATATTCAATATTATAGTTCTTACTGCTTTCCGCTTACAACCCTCAGAAGCAAATGACACATAACTTTGTCCAAAAAAAAAAATATGATTTTCGCATTGGAGAAACAGGAAGGTCGCCTTATGTTCGGTCTCGTACGGTAGTTTTTCTTTCTTGGCACTACAGCCCCAGTGGGCTTAGACCTACCTCCATGAACTTCTCCGTTCACCATACGGCAGTTAAATGGGTTTAATCTTTAAGTATGCCAACTATTTGTTAATAGCACTAATTATGATTCTAACACATAATCCATATAATTTTGTGGAAGTTACGAATGTGGGTATTTCGAGAAATAACACAGCAATACAGTCACACTTGTAAACATTAATAGATTTCTAACTGACATTACTCACCTCTGAAATTCGTACTGCATCTTACTGGATACATTATTCCTTTGGCACAAATACAATCACTGCACAAAGCCTAGTCACTTTTAAGTAAAATTCTTGCAAAATATTACGCTTATCAAAACAAGATCAGTCAAATTATGTTCGAAATCATAGAAAGACTTCTGTTCCCTCCATTCCCTTGCAGGCAACTACCGGTAGAGGCAACACGGGTGACACCACAGAACCGCATGCGTCATGGATCGGACTCAAAGATATTACGAAGAAAAGGCTTCCTTCAACCTGCAACACTTATTGTTACTTCACACTTGCTGGCCCTGTTACTATAAAAACCTAACCAAATTCTTTAAAAGTCTTAACTGGGTCATCTCGTAACTAGTTTATTCAGTCTTAACTACTAGTAAACAAAACATTAAACAGACTTTATCATCACATAATATTCTATAGAGAATATCCTGATGAGTTTTCTTAAATTCAAGGTTTGAGTTTGGCCTTCATATAAACTAACGTTAAAACATTTCTTGATTTTATTCCTACCCACACACTATATGTTTCGATAGCAAAATGGTCATCGTCAGATCCAAATTTTAAACATATTAAAAGTTCACAATGTATTGCGAAGGGTTATAAAATATATTAAAAGGTGCAAAAATTAAAAAGCAATAAATTATGTCGGCCCAGACTTCATTTTTACACGATAATATGTTACTACACTACGCCTGCATTGCTATGCGAGGTCACGTCTTCTTCAAATTCGTTGGAAATTTTATGAAGTTACTACTGTTGGGTGAAGTGACATTACACGTATATTGTTTCTCTTCCGAGAGCATTCCCTCAACTAATCCAACCACCTAACACTCCATGTTGTTTACTTTAAATATGGAGTGACCTTTCGACTTGTGGTGTGTAGCCAGGTGGGGAGTGTCACGAGTAATACAGCGTAGATCAGAATTAGGGGCTGAAGTGAGCGCGGGGTGTAGTGTGTGTTCCTGTATACATATTTGTGAGAGCGGATGATGTATGTATTTGAGAGCAGCACTCGAATACTAAGCCGGTCACGGTAGCCGCGCGGTCTAAGGCATCAACTGTCTTCGCTCTCTAGGACGCTGGGATCGTAGGTTCGAATCCCACTCAAGGCATAGATATTTGGTGTGTGTGTGTATGCGTTTATTCTGTTTTTATGTTGTACGGTGTTTAGATAGAGGCCTTGCGATGGGCTGATAACTCGCCCAAGGAGTCCTGCTGTCTCTGAAAAATGATTACGGAACCGACTAAGAAACCTAGGCCCGGAATGGCCTGGAAGAGCCATAAAAAACTAGAATATTGATGTTATGTGGTCTGTGTCCATGTAGCGACGTAGTGTGTTTGCAGCATGCCTGGCAAGAGAGGCGCAATCTATTAACACGTATTCGATTGTAAAGATTAAGTCCAGTCCGACCTAACTTTTGCTTTTTTTACATTTGTGTATATTATATAATATAGCCATTTGAATTACAGTGTGATTATGATGATCTCTTTGTATGAATAGGAATAAAAATAAGAAAGGCTTTAATGTGTGACGGCCAATATCACACCTTGAATTATGAACACAAATGTACGCAAACACATAAGAATGTTTTCTTACAGCCAGATTATGAAACTGGTATGCACTTTGTTGTGCAGTAACATCAGTTCACATATTTTCGACGCTGTATGTATAAGATAATAATTTCTTAAATTAATTTCAGGAGAAATTGGTTAATTCTAAGACAATAGGTATTAATGAAAATTTGAGTAACAAAAGAACGACAGAAACCAACCGGCTATCGAATTCGATACTCTTGTTCCAATATCTGTGTACCTGTCGTGAATTAGACTGTATTTAGCAACCCTATGTGATGAAAACGGTTAATTCACGAATACTTTGCATGACTTTATGGCGAGGTGCTTGCGTACAGAAAGAACTATATTTTCGCTTTGACTAGCAACAATTGCAACACTATAACAAAAATCTTAAGAGGCTAATGATATCTGTATCTTATGCATTAAACCCAGACGGTTTTAGCTGCGAAAAATACATAGACATTTTAAAAGGAATCCTTGTTAGAGAATGTAAAATAATTACTAGGCAACAGTTGAAATTTATATTTACTACTCAGTAGTCAGCGAACTCTACAAAAACATTGTAAATGGGATAAAAAAACGCATTATACCCACACATACACGGGATAGCGCAGTTGGTATTGCGACTGGTTACGGGCTGGACGACCGCGGGGACAGAGTTCGAGTCCCGGTAGTCAAGAATTCTCTCTTCTCCAGAGCTTCTAAACTGGCTCTGGGGTCCACCCACACTGATTCTGGGACACATCGAGCCTCCTATCCAATGGGTACCTCGGGCTCTTTCCCCGGGGGCAAAACGGCAGAGGCGTGAAGCTGACCACTCACCTCCAACTAGTGCCGAGATCAAGAAAATATGGATCAATACATCCACTCTCCCTACGCCTTCATGTCGTAGTGCTTAATTAGTTAAGCACAGGGACAACTTTACCTTTTACCATGACATACATATTATGTGTGAAGTGTTCCCTCTCATGCATAGAAATCTTTAAACTTAGCGCAGATCCATACCAAAACTGTCTAAAACAGGTTTTAGGGTACGTCATCATATAGTAACATGACACGAATAGGAAATTAAGAACGAAAATTGCCATACTGGAGACCTCGTTGAATATAAAAGATTATCCTTCCACCAGGTTGTCTACTAAATGTATGACATCCTCACATGTGTTTCAGACACAAAGTAAGGAATATGGCACTAAGTTACAACGAAATATATTAAGTTGTGTAAATATTGTCATGTGTCACAGTGACTAAGAGGCGGGATGGCCGCACCATAGCTCAAGCGGTTAGTCGCTGGCTTTTCACAGCGGCGGCCCGGGTTCGATCCCGGGTCTGGTCAAGTGGGATTTGTGGTGGACAAAGTGGCGCTAGGGAGGGGTTTTTCCGAATACTTCGGTTTCTCCTGCCAATCTTCATTCCACCAATTTCTCCATCATCATAATCACCCGGGGCAGGCTACAATAGGCCAATCAGTGGCTGCAGTGTCGAGTGGACCCAATTGGACTCCACCCCCCTCTAAGCGAAAAAGACGTGGGTTTGGACTGGTAATTCGATTTATTGGATAATTACAGGTTGTAATCACAAATAATTGGCCGGTCACGGTAGCCGAGCGGTCTAAGGCGTGTACTGTCTTCGCTCGCTTGGAAACCGGGATCATGGGTTCGAATCCCACTCAGGGCATGGATGTTTAGTTTGTGTGTGTGCATTTTTCTGTGTTTGTGTACAGGTAGAGGCCTTGCGACGAGCTGATCACCCGCCCAAGGAGTCCTACCGAATGTGTAAGATCTAGAAAAACCGAAGTGAACGGAGAAGTTCATGGAGGTAGGCCTAGGCTCACTGGGGCTGTAGTGCCAAGGAAAAAAAAAATCACAAATGATTACTATACTATTGACGATTTCCACAATACAAATCACTCAGCAGTAAGTCTTCTCAGTCTATTTCCACTAGTGTTTACTTGGTAACAGCTCCCCTCAAGGGCTATTCCTCTGCCGTGTCTTCACTACGACCGCCTCTATGGTCTAGCGGTCAGAGTTCCTGGCTACAGATCCAGAGGTCCCGGGTTCGATTCCCGACGCTACCAGATTTTCTGAGAAGTAGTTGGTCTGGAACGGGGTCCACTCAGCCTCGTGAGGATAATTGAGGAGATATTTCGAGGAAATAGCGGCTCCGATCTAGAAAACCGAAATTAACAGCCGTGGGGATTCGTTGCGCTGACCACGCGACACCTTCTATCCGCAAAAGTTGGCACTAACTTTGCCGACAAGCGGCGGTCGTTGCCTGGTAACGTCTCCCAACAACGGATATTTCTCACCTTCCGTGCTCACGTCTTTGCCGGATGGCGACTGTCTCGCAACTAATATATGACGGCAACTCCTAGCCATGCCTTACTAACTTTCTCGCTATATAACCCGCTATATAACCGCGTCACAGACTGTATAGAAAACACCACTTCTGACAGTTCCTGTATTTCTTACGTATCCGTTGCCGCAGATACAGCAACGGCTGTCTCTTCTGGTTACACTGTTTCACTTATCAGATGTCATATCACAATACCCAAATGGATATTATTTAGAATCGCGACACCGAACAGGTTGGTCTAAGGTAACGCTGAAGTCCCACGAACCAAGGTAAGCCAAACTTTATTTAGGTGACATTACCGGAAAAAAGACCTGTGTGAGTGCGTTAGAATTTAACATCGGTATGTGAATACAGCAAGCATGTTCAAAACAGAATTACGTCACTAACTGCCCGTAGGTTATGGGTTATAGCTTGGCCGGAAAACCAACTATCCGAAGGTTTTCTGTGTTTTCTCTTGTGCATGCATTTAAATTCCCAGAAAATATCTCAATTAGGCTATGAATGTTCCCATCCAAATCCCTTTAAATTCATAAATTACCCTTATCTTACCATTCGGTGCTATAGGCCTATAGTCCCGACACTGAAAGCGTCCATGACTAACTCACAAAACAAAATGTCTGACAGCGCATCAAACCTTGGACGATGCATTTCATAACCTGCAAGCAGTAGAAATCTATACTCGGGACCATTCAGCGCCAAAATAATTTGTGTTAGGTAATTGCTAGTATTTGCGTTGTCTTCTCTTCGGAGATGGGACAATATAAAGAAGGAAACGTGTCATTACTTATTCCGATAGTAAAGTTTTCCCTGTGCTCAACTAATTAAGCACTGCGCCATGAAGATGTATGGGGCGGTGGATGTATAGATCCACAGTTTCTTGACCTCGGCACTGACGCTGATCATTCTGAGCCCTTATTTATTTGGATGATTATAGATTACCATGAAATCTATTTCTAATTAATTCTCGGTAATTTTAAATTCAAAAGTCTTATGTTTCGATATTACTGGAACTTTATTGTGATCTATAATATCGTATTTCATTGTCTGGGACGTGCAATACGGTGTTTATGTTGAAATTTCTAGATTCTGGCAGGACCAAGGAGTCCGGAGTTCTGACATTTACGAGCAGTCATAAATTTAGCTCGGGTACAGGGAACCGGACGCGCCTGAAAGGAAGGTCAGTGAGAAGGACAGGTCAGAACTTGACACTTGCCTTTGAATGAGGGCCAGTATGATTGAGTTGCCTCGTTTAAACTTCCTTACGGAAGATGGGATGACATGTATATGTCCGCACCGTGGAGAATTCGAATTCGTTCGAATTCCCGGCGTGGGGTGTGCAAGCCATTCCACAAAAGGAGACTTTCACCATATTCTGAAGTGAACGGACGTGACCCTTGCACGCTCCGTGACCTAGCTTGCAGATCGTGTAACTCTATAACCTAAAGCATAAGGGTGGTTTGGAGAACAAAAAGGTGAATAAACGTCAATTGGCTCAACTCTCAGAAAAACGCTTTCTTCGGCATCGCCACCCTGAGACTCATGCAAACCGACCCAGCTAGTTTCCCGTACCTATACCGATCTTCCTTAGTTTGATCTGTGAGGACAACTTGCAGTGGCCATCATACACTGTCCTAAGGTAGAAACAGGTGTAGCAGGGATAGCACCATTCCGACTGCGCCGATACAAGCAAAGGCGGGTTGGAAAAGAGCGGTGTTAGCACTAGTTGGAGGTGAGTGGTCAGCTTCACGTCCCGGCCGCTTTACCCTCGGTACTCATTGGATAGGAGGCTGGGTGGGCCCCAGAGCCGATTTGGACGACGTGGAGAAGAGAAAACTCTTGCCTCTCCCGAGACTCGAACTCCGATGCCTCAGTCGTCCAGCAGTAGCCGTACCCGGCCCCCAATATTGGCCTTATTACTATTAAAAATAATGTAATTTATTTAAGGTTTATTTAGTGATGCTGTCAATAGTTTAGACTAAGTAACAGCGAACGACAATCAGTACATGATAAATTGGAAAGAAGCGGCCGTGACCTAATTTGAAACAATCCCAGCATGCTCCTAGAGGATCTGAGGAAAACCACGAAAGCTTCAGTCAAGATACGTGTGTTCCTGCCGATGTTCGAACCTTGGCTTATGTTCAGTTGTCAAATGGAAGTGCATTTCGGATTTCACGGCAGCAACAAAACTGTGTATGTGTACGTGCGTGCGGCTCTGAATATGGGGGGAGGGGGGGCTGTAAGCACATCAGCTGTCATGGCTATTTGCACTCGTATAAAGCCCCCAAGATAAAAATTTGAGATACAACAAAGGTTACAATTTTACAGGTAAGGAGATTGTGGTGTTGTTTCGTGGGCGGTTATGGGCGTTTCGAAGAAATCTGGCGCCTTGACAATTTATCAGCTATCCGCGGAATCATGTACTGTCATGTCAAAGACGGCCTCAATCTTACTGAAGGTGTAACATTCAGAATGTAAGAATGCAGTCTATATTCCAGGCGGGGCACGCGTTGAGGCACTGTGCTACAAACCGTGTTCGATTCCCGATGCTGTCAATGGATTTTTCAATTGACCTAACCTTCCAGTTGCATTATGGTCCTGGGGTCGACCCAGCCTTTAACAGGAATGAGTACCAGGAATCTTCTTGGGGGTAAAAGGCGGCCGGCGCGTAAGGCTGACAACCTCATTGCCATCTGTGAGCCGATTGTCTAGAAAATTTGGGAGCCTCGACGTCCCACAAGCCTATGGGTCTCCATAGTCTGTTACCCTTTTGCCTATATTCCAGGCCCTTGACATTCCGGATCGAGCACACCTCTTGGACGACATCTTCAGCTTAGCAGAAGCCGGGCGTGTGAGTTACAGTCTGGCGATGGACATGACCAGATACCTTACTTCAGAAACTGAATACATCCCATGGAAGGTAGCATCGACCAAATTCAATAAGTTCGACGTACTGCTCACTTCGTCGCCTTCATACGCCAAACTCAGGGTAAGAAAATGGCGGAATGTTTCATACATCCTACTTAAATGAAGTCCAACAAGTCTCCTTTCAGAATTACCAATTAGTGTTGTTATGTTTCTGTACATAGCAGTTCTACGCTACGAATTAGTTTTAAGGAACATNCTGATCGAAGTATGTAGTTCTCTAAATCTTTACATTAGACTTTCATTTGTTTGTTTGCGCTTGCTATGCTATCTAATACTGTTATAGCAATAAATAAAGAAGTATCCACGTATATTTCCACAGATATATACAAACAAAGGAAAGTATTTTATAACTAAACTTTAGCATCGAATGGGTATAATTAAAAGGAAATTTGCGCCCTGTGTTCAGTTATAATTTCAGTTGTAATTTGTAAGGGGAAAATACGTTATTATTCAAACACGCAGAATGTCCGAAAACTAGCACTGCACGTGGTACATTACCAGATTTTCTTATAAAATACTGCAAAATATTCCTACAGTGAGACCCGTGTAGCACATTCTAAAGCAAACTCGTTAGTCACATTATTTTCAAATTCTCAGCCTGTACTGTGGGTGAACCCTTTAATGAAAAAGAAGGACTGCGTGCTCTTTGATCGATGTTTTAGTCCTTTATTCACAGTAGTAATTTTCAAAACACCTGATTTTTTCCACCTGACTTATCTATGGCTTAATGTGATTCGTAGAATATACAGTGTTTATTTCTGCATTAATTGGGTCGTCTTTGTAATGAAAAAAGCAATGCGTTATTTGAGAGATAGGATTCGACTTTTTAAGCATTATGTAGATTAAATTCTTACATGTCAGTGCACAAAATTACTGTTTACACACCCCACCATAACACCAACAGGCGGATATTTCCAGACTGCCAAATTTTGTATAAATCAATGACATGCCAAACCATTGACGGCTTCACGAGAGAGGAGACGATAACAATTATGATACAAGTGAATTTGAACAAGTTTCTGAACGTACAGTTTGCAGTGCTATTGATAACATCCGACCGCCTCTGTGGTCTAGTGGTCAGAGTTCCTGGCTACAGATCTAGAGGTTCGATTCCTGGCGCTACCAGCTTTTCTGAGAATTAGTAGGTCTGAAACGGGATCCATTCAGCCTCGTGAGGATAAGTGAGGACCTACTTGAATGGGAAAGTAGCGGCTCCGGTCTAGAAAACCGAAATTAACGGCCGTGGGAATTCGTTGCGCTGACCACGCGACACCCCTCTATCCTCTAAAGTTGGCACTAACTTCGCCGACAAGCGGCAGGCGCTCGGTCGGTATAGTTCGCTTGCGGACTAAAGTTTAGTTATTGTTAACATCCATAAAATTAAAATAATTTAACAGAACATAATGTTTCGCATGGACTCTGCGACATTTCCAGCGCTCGGTATATTCTTCTGAATTTTTTCTGGAAAGCCTACGAATTGTGTGATTCAAAATGCAGATGAGCATGGTTTCGACAGCAAAAACACAGGGATCGCTACGTCGAGCCTCGCTCGGTACATGAACCATGTCCGCCTTCTTCAATGGTTTCGGTTCTTTCAGGTAAGACAATTTGCAGTGGATCGCCTCATCATAGTACAGTCCTGTGACTAAACGAGTCACCGTTTCAGACGCGGTACCTGAAGAGGAAACAAATGAAACAATTCTGACTAGTCATAACTTCGGAGTTAACTTCCGGCTATCAGACCATTAAAAGGACCCGTAGAAGATGAATTATGGGGAAATTCTTAAAAATTCTCATGAAAGATTACTAACTCTGCATTTCTTATCTTTAGGAACGACGGGCTTCCGTTCCTTCATACATAATATGATGCTATATATGAATATCTTTCCATACAGAAATACGTGCAGGCCTTGGTGTCGAACGTGTACAAGAAAGTTACTATGGCTGTTTCAGATGATGACTCTCACATACAACGGTAAGTTGACATGATACGAGAAAATGCTTTCAAAATTATATTTAAATAAATATTAAGTATTTAGTGTAATTGGCTACAAAATTTGTAACTTCCCTTCAAATCAGAATTTTTCTAAATACTGTTCAACAAAGTTATATCACGCGAATGTGTTTTTATATCGATATGTATTTATTTTTTGCTGATTATGAAAATGAGATGGAACATTCTGTCAACCACAGTTTTCCTTCTCTATCCACAATGGAGACGTGACGCCAGGGAAAATGAATCCCCCCATTGTCATCTGACATCTGCTGGACATATTAAGGGATACTTACTTACTTACTCA